>NW_016107766.1:645903-784488 GCF_001604975.1 Cebus imitator | reverse complement strand
TGGAGTCTTGCTCTGCAGCCCAGGCTGGAATGCAGTGGTGCAGTCTCGGCTCACTGCCACCTCTGTCTCCCACGTTCAAGCAATTCTCCTGCCTCAGCCTCTTGAGTAGCTGGTATTACATGCATACACTACCACACCCAGCTAATTTTGGTATTTTTAGTAGAGACAGGGTTTTGCCATGTTGGGTAGGCTGGTCTCAAACTCCTGACCTCAGGTGATCTGCCTGCCTTGGCCTCCCAAAGTGCTGAGATTACAGGCGTGAGTCACCGCACCCAGCCATATGTTACATGTGACTAGCCAAATCAGCATTGTTATCTGCCAAAGAAACGTAAAGGATCTGAGAAGGTCTGCATTAAAAATAAACTTTTGGCTTTTGACTTTTTCAATTTTCAAAACCTCTTGCTTGATTTTGCCAATTCCAAAGTCTCTTGACCATATAACTCTTCTCATTTCTCTCTCTCACCCTCATAATACCTATTAGCTTCCTGGAGAAGCAGCAGATTGGGAGAAAGGCTGCCAAACAGTTCCCATTTCTCAAAGTGTATCTCTTTTTCTTTTTGCAGCCCCCCTTCTATGCTGCCCCTGGCTGAAGGCCCCATTTTTAGAACTTCTCAGCAGTAGCCCCCACCGTGGGCCAGTCACCTGGGCAGCTCTCAGCCTGTCTGACCTACAGCAGGTGATCCCAGCAGTCCTGGTCACTCTCTGGTGGGTTACCATAATCCAGAACAGTAGATAATCTAAAAGCCATTTATTTTTGGCATGCTTTAATGAGTTTATTTTTACTGTAGCCTTACTTTCCTAATTTGGCCTCACTCAGACACATGCTAAAATGAGTGTGCTTTTTCTGAACACACTCTGAGTAAAGAGGGGGAAGGGGATCCAGAGAGATGCTGAGGGAGGCTGGTGGGGGAATGCCATACATGCTGTGGCCAGTGTCTCCATCCTCAATGACATGTTGAAAAGACCTCCAGATTGGAAACTGTGTGCTGACCTGGTCCCTGAAAACAGCAGCCCCAAGGAAAAAAATGAGCAGAATACATGGTTCAGTGAGATTTGATGTAAAAAGCATGGGGTTGAGGGTCACACTGATGTGGGTTTGATGGGGGTTTGACTCCCAGTGTTGCAGATCCCCCTGCCCTTTCCATGACAGTGCCTGGCTCCCAGCTGCCAGCACCTGCATCTTCCACCTGAGAGCTTCTGTCACATCAAAGCCACTCTACCTGCCCACAGGGTAGGCCAAAGCTGCCAGGGAATTAACACTCCCCACCCTTAAAGTAAGAAGTCCTCAGCCATTGCCTCAGCATAGAGGTATAAATACCCCTGTTCACTCACTCTTCAGATGGTTCCATTCTGATGCTTCAGTTCTCACTGGCTCCCATGGGGAGCCTAATTCTCCAGGGGGACTAGGCTCCAGTTGCCACCAGAGATAGATTGCTTGAAAACCTGCCCTTTGTGGGCTCCCTTCCCACTTGTCTCACCATCTATTTGTGTTTTCTGGGCCCGTTCCCAAACAAATTACTTAGGCTCAAACCCTGGCCTCAGAGCCTACTTCTAGGGGAACCCAGACTAAGAAACCCCCGCAGGCTGGGTGACCTGGAAGCAGTGGCTTAGCACAGTCTGAGCCTCTGGCTTCCCAATCATTAAAGAAGGGACATGACCCCAGCTCCACTCCATTCTTCTGAGGGTTCCAGATATCCCAACAGATGCCAAATAAACACTGAAACTTTGTTATTATCTGCAGCAAAATCATTTATACCAAGTCAGGCCTGGAAGGGTCACCAAGCCGACCTCACAGCAGACCATGACATCCACAAGGAAACAGGAACAAGGATGCTGGGGGAGAGAAAGGATGCAGTTTTCTGCCATCTGAAGGCAGCTGGGGAAGCTTGGCCCACACACCACTGTGAGAAGGTAAGAAAGGGTCACCTGATTTAATTTGCAAGAATCTCTAGTTGATGCCACCTGCTTTGCTAATTAGCAAATTACCTGTCAAATGGGCTCTTCCCCTAGCATCTGCCCACCAACTTGCTGAGAAAGCCCCGCCTCCCTAACCTCACTCCCTCCATGGCCGGCTCTCTCACACACACCCTTCACACTGGGCATGGACTGTTCCCACTCAAGTCTCTAGGTTCCCAGGAGATCATGGGGTGGCCAGGAACAGCCAAGGATGAGTGGGGTCCCCAATCTGAGCCTTGCTTGCTGTGTCACCTTAGGAAAACATTCCCCTCTCTGGAGCTCATTCTCCTCCTCTAAGAAAGGGGTTGAAAAGGACTCTAAGGCTAGGAAGGTCTCATCTTCATCTGGGCTGAGTTCTTCATTCCTTCCATAGCTATTTTTTTATTGTGTGTCTGCAATGAACCAGGCCCTGTACTAGGTGCTTGGGATATACTGCTAAATGAACGAGAAACAGTCCCTGCCGGCAGAGAGCTGATTTTCCCATTCTAAAAATCAGCACTTGCTGGAAAGAACAGCCCTGCTGTGCCAGAAGGACTAGATCACCCAAGTATTCTGATGGCCTCACTCTCCTCACCCCCAGCTGCAGTGCTCTCCCCACCCCTACCCCTGCCAAAGATTCCCAAGTGCCTGAAATCCCAACCTACATTCAAGTTAATTAACACATGGTCTCCAAAAGACCCCTGTACCAATTAGAAGAAACATTACCTGGGAGTGAGAACTACGTTAGTCCTACCTTATAAGTATGGGGGATGAAGGTATGATTCCTAAGTGGAGGGCCAGGTCATGCTGCAAGACACAGAAACCACAAGATGGGGAACGCACATCTTTCCACGGGTCCCATCTCAGACTTTTCAGACAAAAATCATGCTGCTCCATTTGAGCTCAACTCTGGGCAAGGTGTAGAGTCTTGCTCTCTGATGTGCCCCCCCTGGACAGAGGCAGAGAAGTTCTTAAGCCTCCTTCAACTTGCAGAGCCAGACTTCCACGTGGATTATCCATTTCCCTGCTCATTCATCTTTGGCACCTTCATGCTAACCAGCTTTCCCCGCCCCGATGCCTCCCCACCACCTGTGCATGTGCATTGGAGGAGGCAGGCTCATTTCAGTATCAGTCTGTGCAAACCCTAATTAGGGGCTTAATTAGCAGCCTCTTCTCTCACACCCACCCACCAGCAACACACACTCGATGGCAAAGTGTGCATGTGGCAGAGCTGGGGAGAGGGTTTATGGGATTAACTGCCCTTTGGAATTAGTTCTGCTCCATCAGTATGGACAATTTGGCAATGAGAACAGACTGACTCACTCAATCAAGGTTCACATGAGCTAAGAGGGGATCGAGGGCAGATCAGGCCTGTCTTGCTCCTGCTCCCCACCCACTTTCTCTGACTCCTCATCTCCCAGTTCACCCCTTTCTAAGTAGAAGTGGTTGGTTACATATAAAAAGCCCTGTGCACTGCTTGAACATCAGGAAACCTGGATGCTAGTCCCAGTCCTATCCCTAATTTGCTGTGTGACCTTGGGTGAATGCCTAGCTCCCTCTGGGCCTCGGTTTCTTTATCTGTCAAATAATAGGCTTGAATTAGACAACAATAAGAACAATTGTGGACACTGACTGTGTGCTATGAACTTGGCCCTGTACTAAGCATTTTTCATGTAACATTTTATTTAATCCTCTGCTAATTTTAATCTGTTCCCTGCTCTCTCTGCAGTTGGTGACCAATAAATATTTGTTCAATGAATTCATCTAACACCTCTATGAAATAAATGCTACTATGATCCCACTTGCTAGAGGGGAAAACTCAGGTACAGAGGATTAATTAAGTTGCTGAGCTCACCCAGCTTAGTGAGTGACAGAGCCCAGATCTGAATCTGGGAAGTCTGGTTCTAGACCTGCACACTCATCTCCTATGCTGCTCCCTCCTGGATAATCTACTGACCACAGATGTGAGTCAGAGCAGGTCTTGGTCCTGTGCGCCTCAGATCATTGGCCCAGGGTGAGCACCTAGTAATGCCCCATGAAAGCCAGCTAGCATCATTTTCTAATGTCCTTACATTGATGGCCCCCACATGACTCCTCCTTGAGCCAGTACAGATCATTCAGGATACACTCAGTCAACCATGCACCGTCATTCAACCAATACACATATTGAGTGCCTACTGTATTCCAAGCACTGGAGGCATGAAAATCATCAGGACGTGGCTTCTGCCCTGGAAAATTTACCATATTACAGTGAAGTGTGGTTCATGTTACTCAACAGAAGTGATGTTTGAACTGAGTCAGGGGACTGCTCAGAAGCAAGTAGGTGAAGGTGGGTGAGGGTATTCTAGGCAGAGGGAATGGAAGCAGAGAGTGTGGGGGCAGCAGAGAGCTCAGCACCTTCAGCAGGGGCTGGACTGAGCAGTGGGGAGAGGTGAGGGCAGATCTAGAGCAGGGCAAACCCCAGGGGTGTTAACCATGGGAGGACCACCCCTTCTGCAGGGGTCAGGTAAGAGTTCAGGGACTCACTAATTGGGCCAGACGCTGAACTCAGCATTCTACATAGATTATCGGTTTTGTTCAGAGCTGTGTTTTCAGTACTTAGAACAGTGTCCAACACACAGCAGGTAATCGATACAATATGTGCTGAGAGAGTGAATGAATGATTCTAATTCTTATAACGACCCTTTAAAATTAAGGAAACTGAGATTCAGAGAGATGGAATGACTGGTCTATATTGATATGCAGAGGGACCAGGACTCAAACACTGGTATGGCACCAAATCTGCCCACCCAACCCTATATTCATGTTCTTTGCTATAAGACTTGGAAGCTCCTCCCATAAAGGGCAGAGAATACCACCCCTTGACTTTGGACCTGGCCATATGACTTGTGTTGGCCAACAGAATAGTGTGGAAATGATGTACAGTTCCAGGCTTCAGATTCAGGAGATCTCACAGGGTCCTCCTGTCTTCCTGTGCTTCCACTATGGCCATGACGAGAATATGCCTGGCCCAGCCTGCTGGTCTCAGGAGTAAGATGAGGACCATGAGAGCAGAGCTCTGTGCACAGCCTCTCCAGTCAAACGAGGCTCAGCATCACTGCTTTCAGCCATTGAGTTTTAGTGTGGTTTGTTACTCAGCAAAAACTGATGAATACAACAGGGGTAGAAAAGGTGATAGTCAAAGGTGTCCTGATAACACACAGGGGAAGCAGGAGAGTCTATATGGCAGGAAGGAAAGGCTTCCCAGAGGAGGGGGTATTTGAACTGGGGCTGAAATGGTGAGTCAGATCCATCATTCATTCAATAAACTTGAAGTGTGCACATGCCACGTGCCAATCACTGTCCTAGGCATTAGAATTGCTCAGAGGAGAAGGGGCAGGGAAGGGCATTCCAGGCAGAGGGAATGGCGTATGCAAGAGCAGAGTCGTGCTGTGACAGCATGGCGTATCTGGGTATAAAGGGTGTGTAGGACAGAGTAGAAAATGAGTCTGCAAAGGCAGGCGGGGCCAGGTGGAGCAGTTTGGGCCTGACTCTGAGGTGTCAGAGACCCCTTAAGGATCTTAAGTCATTTATCGATGAGACTCAGCTTTGGTTTGAGGAAGAATCCTCTGGCAGCCATGAGAACTGTGGCAGGAAACAGGAAGCCCAGCCCGAGAGGAGATGATGCTGCAGTTCTGGCGAACGGCAGTGATGAAGGGGTGGAGGAGCGCAGAGGGGCTGGGAGGGAGGACCGGCAGCTTAAGGATGTGGGCTGAAGAAGGAGGTGCAGGGAGGGGGAGCAAGCATGACACTCTGGGCTCCAGCCTGGGCAGTTGGGTGGGAGGTTGTGGAACATGGGAGGTGGGTCAGCTCTGGGGCTGGGGAAGGGAAAGAAGAGACAACACTAGGTTTATGCTCCCGTTGCAGGAAAAGCCCCCTCCCTGGCAGACTTGGGTCCTGTCTAACCACCCAGCCATCTGTCCAACACAGCCAGAGGCATCGCAGCCTTCCTGTCCTTTCCTATCCACTCTCATACCCATCAGGAAGGTCCCTCTAATGGCCACTGCTGTTCATGCAATCTGAGAAGGACGAACAGCTGGCTGTGTGCTGACGCAGTGGTGCCAGCAAGGAGAAGGGCCTCTGGAGGCTGGGGCAGGCTGCAGTAGGGGGAGGGAGGGCCAGAAAGCTGCCGTATCTGAGACCTGTCCCCTCTGCCCAGGCCTGGCTAGCCAACCCCTTCATGATTTCCATGGCAGATGCTTGGCCGTGAATGTAGCTGGGGAGGCTGCCAACCCTGTATCACCACCGAGCACCCTCAGAGAGGCAGCACCCAGCAGCCAGGAACAGGGTGAAGACATTATCTCAGTTCTGTCCCAGGCAAGCTGAGAGTTAGAGGACCAATGACATAGGCACAGAAACAAACAGGCCAGGTGGGAGAAGCCACTAGAGAGACAGTGAAGAGTGCAGGGAGGCAGACTCCGAGTTCTTCCTTCAAAGGCATGGAGCTGCGTCACTAGAGAGACACAGCTAGAGTCAGAGAGAACTGTGCAGCCGGAAGGAAAGAGGGAGAGAAGAGGAGGGGACAGGAAAAGTGTGTATGTCATCGTATGTTGAATAGAGGAGAGAAGAGAGGAGGAAGGGGAAAGAAAGGGAAGATGAGAAGGATGGGGATTCTCACATGGAACCTGCCAGCAGCAAGACACTCTTGCTATGCCCTGAAGGAATGGGGGCTGGAGTGGGGAGAGGTTTAGAAAGGGCACTGACACTCCCTTTCCAGCCAGGATCTCAGAGCCCCAGGTACCTGTGAGCTGAGGCTGGGGACCGGGGCAGCTAGAGAGAGGGGGCTTCTTTGACAATTTGAAACAAAATGGGCACAGCTTTCTAATACTAACAGCCTGTTATTAAAATCAAGTGCTATTTTGCAAAACGCATTTGCCGGAGAATCACTAATTACAGGCAAGGCACATTTCTGTGTGTTGGTGCCGATTAATCCTGAACGGTTTAAGCAGTCGAATTTTATACATATAATTATCACTCAAGATTCACTAAACAGCAACAAGATGCTGTGGGCTCTGCCCTTGAGGGACTGTGTGGCAGGGAGGGGAGGAGGCAGGGAGGTGTCCAGACAAGGAGGCTCTAGCTGAGGCTGGGCTGTACTGTATCACATGCTGGCAATGTCACCTTGACCCACCTCCTCTTACCTATCTCCTACATCCTGGAGTCAAACAGAATAAAGATGCCGATGAAAAGGGAGGGATGGGAGAAGCTGAACACAGCCCACAGGGGAGCTGCTCATGCAGTACCCCTTCCCAAACATGGCCCCATTAGGAGACTGAACTAGCTGTGGGCTTTGAAGCAAAAGGTACGTTCCATTCTTCCGTAGTCTCGGATTTTCATCTGTGAAATGGGCTGGCTGAAGAGCTTCTCAAGGATTAAGGCCATGCCCTTAAGACCAGAAGGAAGAGAGGGAGTCTTTATGGGGTTCTATGGTGCTGCTCAGCCAGAGAGGATGGGTCTTCATAGAGCCAGATGTTGTATGTGGTGCTGCCAGCTGCAAGGCATGCTGGGAGGACCTGCTGGGAAGAGGTGGCAGGGAGCTGGGGCAAGCTCACACCAGTGCAGGGCAAAACAGAAAAACTGAATGGCGATGTGGGACTAAAGGCCGGCCAACTGTCCATTTTGAGAGGAGGGACAAATTCAGATAAAAGGCTCAGCCTAGAGGGTGCCCAGGAGGGGGGTGTCATGTGGGCTTCTGAGCAACAGCAAGGGAGTCAGGGTATTCCAGTGAGACCCTGTGGAGCAAGAAGGCTGAGCATCCAGCCAATTTTGCAAGAGGAAAAGGCCCAGAGCCTCAGCCTACTACCCAAGGCACAGGTTTGCCCCAGTCTCAAGGGAAGCTGGAGGGTGGTAAGAGGTGTGAATTCCTGGGGGGGGAGCGGAGTGGGTAGGTGAGGTAGAGAGGGTCCTGTCTGCACACAGCTCTAAGAGAACAACTGCCCTCTGCACCTCCCTCATTTCCTGCCCTGCTTTCTCAATGGTAGCTGGGATGGAACCAGCAAGCAAGGGCTGGCAGGTGGACTGTGTGAAGGTTGCTATTTCCTACCTGCACCAGAATTCCAGGGCCCTGGCCTGCCGCCTACTCCAGAGCCCCTTCCTATGGAGGAATCCTGGGAGCACAACAGTGTGAAAAGCGCTGGCTTCGAAGCAGGCAGTTGCATCTAGGTGGGACCCCACAGGGGTTTCAAAGAAAAAACAGGAAGTCAGGGATGAGAGCTGGTCATGACTTCCCTGAGCCCATCATGTTTGTGTCTCTGTCCTCTGTGTGATGGGCAGAAACGGGCTGAGTGGCAGGTGCAGGGCCCGCAGTGGATGTGAATGCACCTGTCTGGAAGGTGAGTGTGTGGCAAGGGGAGGACAGACACACAGGCACTGGGCCAAGTTAGCAAACCTGCCGTCAGCATGGTGTTAGAAAGACTGAGTGTGCAAACATGCACTGTGGCGCAGGGAGTCTCAGTAGGTGTGAGCTTTTCAAGGAGTCTCAGTAGGTGTAAGCTTTTCCTTTTGTTACCATGGTCCTGGTTGCTTCAGGGGCTCAAGGGGTCACTTGAAGCCCAGAGGAACAACAGAATGTGTCACTGGGCCAAATGTGTCTGCACACAGCTCTCAGAGGATGACTGCCCTCTGTGTCTCCCTTATCTCCTGCCCCTAACGACAGGTGACCAGCTTTCCCAATGGGAGCTGGGATGGAACCAGCAAGCAGGGACTGGCGGGGGTGCCATGTGAAGGTTGCTATTTCCCACCTGCACCAGAATTCCAGGGCCCCGAACTGCCCCTTACTCCAGAGCCCCATCCTGAAGGAGGTGCTCAATAAATGCTCAATTCATGATGAATTTGAACCCCTCCTTGTCCTCCCTCTAAATGCCCATGGAGGACTCGGGTCTCCAGTTTTACTCCCGCAGACAGCCCCCTGATGCATCACCCCCCTCACTCACCAAGACTGGATTTCACAAGCACCCCACCCCCACCTCAGCCCCATGGCTCCAAGTGGTGAAGGATAATTTAATCATAAAGTTAACTCCTTTTTGTTTGTTTGGTTTCTAGTGCTTTAGAATCCTGAAGCATCTTTAGGTGACTTTACCAGTAGCCCTATGAAGAAGGCATTAACAGGACTTTACCAGAGATGCTATGAATAATACCTTTGGTCCACTGAGCACCTACTTTGTACCAGCCACAGGGCAGGAGTTGGCATGCAGGACCATGTATGATCGCACCAGAAATAAGTTGTGGCATCTGCCCTGTTTAGTCGTGAGCATATGAAGCTTGCTATGAAAGGTGGAGACCCTCAAGGCCGCAAGGCACTCCCATGGCCATGCTAAACCCTCCTGCAGCAGAGCAGGAGTGCCAGTGCTAAGTCTGTGCTTGAGCGCTTGCTATCTCTGTGACAGCATGAAGAGGTGAGTGGACTGGTCCGGGGTCACAGAGATGGTCAGACACAACCTGGGCTCAAAGCTGAGTCTTCCCATGGCCATCCAACTGCATCTGTATAGAAGGGCAGGGGCAGGGGCTGGGAGGCCAGCCCAAGGTGCGTGGTACTTCTCAGCAGTTGCGGGAAACTTACATGCTGTTTTCCTCATCGTCATGAACAACAGGGGCACAGGAAACCTGGGGGATAATGTCCCCATTAGCCTGTTTTCTTAGGACACAGAGGGAGAGATTTTAAAAATAAAACTACATCCAAATTTGATAACCTAACAAAAACACATGCAGATTTTTTAAATGCAAAAAATTCCCATCAGAGTCAACTCAGTAATCCCCCTGCCTCTAACAGGTGTCCCATAGTCAGGACAGCTCAGCTGGATGCCTGCCTGCCCTGATAACTAGTCTTGTAGGTCAGCCACCTCCCCACACCCTGACTCACTGCTCGCCACACCTCTAACACACACACACACACACACACACACACCGTGACACACACTCACACACACTCACACACGCACACACACACATACACATGCACGCTCTCTCTCACACGCACACACACCCCTGCAGCCCTCGTGTCCTGTCTCTCTTCGACTGTGAAGTAGATAAAGCCTGGCCTCAGATGTCCCCTTTTTGTACCTCTTCCATCTTTCTTGGTGGCCTGGCTCACGCAGGCAGGGGGCCGAGATGCTCCCTCTCACTCACTCTGCTGGCAACCCAACCAGCCTTTAAACTGTGTCTTTTCATATATAACAAAAGACTTTTCTTTTTGTCTTTAAAGCAAATTGAGGGGCCAAAGAGATGGTGGTCAATATTCCCAGGAGAGAGGGGCCCTCCAGGTGCGGTGAAATCAGGCCATGACAGTTGCTTATGAAAAACTGGATCCTAACAGTAGCAATTCATTCTTATTCTGAACCCCCACTCCCTGACCTCTAACCCCTGCCTCAGGAAACTGAGTCAGGAGTCAATGATTCTAGAAGCTCCAGACCCTGCTCCTTTATTTCCTATTGGAACCACAAGGCCATTGAGGCAAAGGTAATGAGCTTGGAGTAAGGAGAACTGGGTTCTAGTCTTGGCACTGCACCTACATTGCTGTGTGACTTTAGGAGAGTCACTTCCCCTCTCTGGACATCAGTTCATCATCTATAAAACACAAAGTGGGTATAGATGGACTTCAAGATTCTCCAGTCCTGGCCACCTCATTTCTGATTCTGTGACAAGGCGGTGTTCCCACCTGGCCCTGGCTCCCCTGTCCTCCTCTGGGGCCATGCTGGTGATTCCAGGAGGGGAGCTGGTGATAGAAGCATTCCATAGGCCACTCCCTTGCTCACCCTTCCCTGGAGCAGTCTCGGAAATCACCCCAGAAAGGAAGGGCGGCCCTGCTGCAGGCTGGCTCCACTAGGCAAATTACAGCCTCTGGAGGGTGCATGTGACAAATGAGTACTAAATGGTTTGCTTTCCCTATGCAAATGAAGCTTCCAATTTACATTCATTTGCACCTGATGGGTGTCTGAAATGGATGGATTTGATTTGCGCCTGATCTGTAAGTGTCTAATTTATTAATCAATAAAACGTCATGTACAGGCTTGAGGATCCCCAGTTCCAGCCGGCCTCCCATATATATGTAAATAATGCAATCTCTCAATCTACTTGTTATGTAAATGTTAATATAAAACTGACAGAAGTAAGCATCTGCAGAACTTTATGAGCAAAGGGAACTGAGATTTACACATGCTCCGAGCCCACCCTTTGCCCCTCAGCTCTTGTGGCGCCTCCTTCCTCTTGCCACACCCTCTTCTTACTTTCCCCTTAGGTCACTTGACCCTCACCTCCTCCAGGAAGCACCCCCTGCTTTATCCCTCCCACACTGCCAGGCCTCCAACCACCAACCCTGGCTTTTATATCCTGGACAATCTTCCTTTTCTCTGGCCCTGGAACTTTGCCCCCAAGACCACATATGACACGGTCTTCCCCAAGTTCTCCCCTTTCCATTTCTGTGCTGAAATTTACCCTTGTCCAAGGGTCAGCTACACGTCACCATCATTAACAAATACACACTGAACAGGAAAGCGAAAGCGTGACATTGGTGCTGGGAAGAGGGAGAGAGAAAAGGCTCCCGTTCTTAAGATTTTCCTAGTTTAAGAGCAGTAATGTTTCCTTGGCTATGTGCAGGGCACGGTTCTGAGCACTGCTTGCAGGCTGCCTGCTTAATTTGCACAATAATCTCTGCAAGGAGAGTGTCCCTGCTGTCCCCATTCCACAGAGGACCAAAACAAGGCCTTCTGTAATAAACTAGCTGAACCGGGGTTGAATCCAGCCCGCGTGCTCCACAGCTAGTCACACCACCACAGTTTGGCCTTTACCCAGCAGGCAAAAAAGTCATTCCAAACAACGATATGTGTATGTGTCACCATTCCAAGTGCCAAATTAAGTCTCTTCTATAGTTCTCCTTGAAGGGGCCACAGAACAAACCTTGGCAAAGACAAAAAATGGCAGCCTTTGCCTTCTCCCAGCTCTGATCTGCCCTGTTCTGGTTTCCCAGCCTGTACTACCAGGAAGGTGTGACCTTACCTGGATCTTGTGAATGAGCACCTGTCTTTAGCACACCAGTGCCCACTTGACGTTCTCTCCCCTGCTCTTGAGCTCTGGGGGGTTCTGCTATGACAGCATTCTCCATGTCTGACTCCCACTCTCTGTCCACCGTGAGGGCAAGGCCAGCTCTTCCCCAAGGCAGCGGCCTCCAGTGTACCCAGCTCTCTGCAGACCTGTGTGACCAGTGGTTAGCTTCCTTTTGGATGTGGCCATCAGGTCCCTCCCCACTCAAACTCCTCCTGCCTCTCTTGTCCCTGCACACCTACCAATTCATTAACCCAAGCCTCAGGAACGACTCTTATCCCACATTTTAAGATAAAAGGGTTGATTGAGATCTGGGGAAATGATGTCAAGCTCACAGCATCACATTCCTGGGAGAGGGGACAGCCAGCTTCGAAGCTTGGTCTGCCTGGCTCAAGGGACCATTCCTTTGGGCAGGACTGGTCACTGCCGGAACTGGCTGACCTCAAAGGGACTGAATAGGATTAAAAGGTTGCCCTGAGGGCAGAAACATGGACTCGTCAGCAGAAGCTCAGTGAGACAAGGCTGTAACTCTGATGTGGCTAAGGGAAGGGCCCCTAAACATGAGACCAGTGACATCAAATTTCAGCATTTCTAGAAATTCCTTTGGAAGAGGGGCATTTCACTCACCCTGGAAAGAAAAATGGAAATTGAACTTGTCTGTACTGGAGAGCTATTTTCCAGAAGCTGCCTGAAGGAGGGCCTAGAGCTGCAGTCAGCCTGAGCCTCCTCTTCCACGGGCTTCTCTAACAATACATAACAGGACAGCCAAAGTCATGCCAGAGGAAGACAAATGAAAAGGGACAAGGGAAGGACTAATGTTCAATGATGCTTACTCTGCACCAGGGGCCTGGTAGATTTTGTTTTATTCAATTAGCCCTGTAGCCTATGATATGACATACACAGTGAAACAAACTGAGAGGAGAAGGTATTTACCTAAAGCTACACACACAGCAAGAGGCCAGACCAGAATTGCAGTTCAGATCTTTCTGACCACTAAACCTGGACTATCTCTAGGACCTCAAAGTCTTCAGTCATGGAAGGAAAAGGCCTGGAGCCACTGTAGATGATATGTCAGCCTGAAAATGAGAAGGAAGCTAGATTTTAGATCATTGAGAAAGAGAACCAATATACGCCTGGCTAAAGATAGAGCAATTATGTAAGTGATTAAGGAGAAAGGTACCATGGTGTACTTGACCAGGGTTTGAAAATCATATGACATAAATTATTTTACTCATTAATGATTGATTAATGATGCTGTTTTAAAAATAATTAAAGCAAGAGCGCCTTAAGGCATTTGAAACTACTTGCCTAGCTCTAGACTGGGGGCCACGTTCAATTTGTAGTTTGGGTCCTGTAGATGAGATAGAGGAATCTCCTGCCACCAGACATGACAATAATCACTATAATAGCTATTATCATATGTGCTGCTAAGTGAAAATGCCTTAAACACAGAAACTCATGTAATCCTACAAAGTGACTGTTATTATTCCCATTTACAGAGGAGAAAATGGGGTCTCAGAGAGGTTAAGTAAACTGCCCAAGGTCACACCGCTGATGAGGGCCAGAGTGGAAATTCAAACCCAGCTTTCTTTGGCCAGAGGTTAAATACTTAAGCCCTACAGCATATCCTGGTTTTTACAAGAGGTATCGTAAAGGAAAGCTTCAATTTTCTATGGTCAACCTTTGAACTCTAACAGGGTAAAGATCACATGTCCTAACTCCAGACCCTTCCGCACTGGCAGCCTGCAGAGGTGGAAGTGCACGGTTAGGGCAACCAGGCTGAACGCAGGGATCCCTGGATCCTTAGACACTCCAGATGCCCATGGGAAGAGGGAGCACTCAACCAAGTCACTCGACGAGAGGCACACCTTCTCCCAGTTCTTTCACACAAGGAAGAGGCTGGACCAGCTCACCCTAAAGCCCTCTAGTGCTCAGATCCTGATGCCTCTGGCCTGCCCTGCCACTGCTGCCCTTGGGGAGCTAAGGTGGATCCCCTTAGCTAAAAGGTGTCAAAGCCAGGGTCTCAGCTCCCTCCACAGGCTAAGGGCTCCAGGCTCAGACTAATACAGACGCTTCTCGACTTCCGATGAGGTTACATACGTTGAATGCTTACAATACTTTCAACTTATGATGAGTTAGGTTTTCCCAGACATCACCAGATCGTAAGTCTAGGAGCGTACTGAATGCTAATTGCCGCCACATCATTGTAAAGTCAAAAATCCTAAGTTGAAACATTCTCAGTTGGGGACTGTCTGTATTCCCTTTTTCTCCCTTTGTAGGGGGCAGAGGATCCTCTGGGCTTTCTGATCCTCATCCCAGGTCCCCATGGATTCTCCAGGAAGCCTTCTAGATTGGGCTTTCCAGCTCGTCCCACTGCTAGCCCCATTCCTGCCACCCCAGGACACATTCTGGGCTCAGTTTATTTACACGTTCGGGAAAGGCATGGCCTAGGTGTCTCCTGCTTCTCTAGGAGGCAGGGGCTCCCCACACAGTGTGTGTGTGTGTATGTGTGTATGTGTGTGTGTGTGTGTGTGTCACAGACTCACACACACTAATTTGTGCTGATCCTCCCTATCACCCTTTTCTTTTTTCCAGGCCTCAGGGTAGAAAATGAAAGATGCTTGAGCTCGCTGTGCCTCCTGTTCTGTACAGAGGCCTAAGCTCAGGAGGAAATTATCTGAGGTATTTGGAAGAAGCAGGGAGAGCAGGGCACCTCTGAAATCACTGGGAGGCTGAGAGAGGTCAGCCAGCACATCAAAGGACCCTAGGACCTTTGCATAACCCCAGACTGAATGGGAAGGGAAAGTCCCAGTCATGACAGAAACTGAATTTCCCACCAACTCAGTAGGAGGTTTGGGGTTCAGGGTCAGTTTCATGACAGCACAAACAAAATAAAGAAAAAGTGATATTTATTGCTCACTTAGATGTGTGGACCGAACTGCCTACCATGCTATTCACACTGTTTCCTGCAGGCGGTCAATGTGGGCTTAGGGGAAATGTAACTCATCTTAATATTTGCTTAAATCAAATGGCATATAGAAAGTAAATAAATCTGCTGCCAAGCCATCAAGCAGGGCATTCGAAACCCAAAATAAAGAGCCTCTGGACTCTGTGGATTTAGATTATGCATAGTTTTCTGCTGCCACTCCCTGTATCCAAATCAATAATCACATTTCATGAAAGGTTGCAGACAGTTTGAGCTGTCTAGGTTCAAATCCCAGCTCTCTTGCTTATTAGCTGGGCCACCTCGGCCAAGGTACTGAAACTCTCTGTGCCTCAATTTCCCCAGCCATGAAGCGGGAGTCATAATTGCATAACCCCCACAGGGTGCATGTGACAATTCAATCAGATCACAAAAGCGCACGCTCAGCCTAGTGCCTGGCACACAGTGAGGTTCAATAAACAGGAGTTATTATTATGATGCTAATTTGAAGGATTTTTGTTGTTTTTAAACGTCCTCATTTCACATTGCAGATACCCAAATAGAAGCATAGATTTTCATTTGCTTACAAAGCTTCCACTTTTCTCCAGGTAGAAGTTATAGGTAGCCCCTATGGGTGAATGCATTAGGCAACACCCACACTTGAAGCATGGGGAAATGCAGACCAGGGGAGAGTCCACGTAGAAGGAATGAAGCAGAGCCGGCTGGCCCCTCTCTCTGCAACTCCCACTGTCTGTTCCACCCACCCCCTAGATTCTGTGGCGCCCAAGCATACAGGCCTGCTCAGGGAAGCCTCAGTCTTCTCTACTTTCCCCTGTGGCTTAGACAGATAGAAGGTGAAGTCTAACAGGGAAGAACGCTCTACATTCAGATCAGGGCAATCAATTGCACAGGCCTGGGATAGGAAAGTCCTGGCTCACAAGCAGTTCCAGAAATGAACAAGGGCCCGGGTTATGATGAGGGTGAGCGGTGAGGTTCAGGTTAGGAGACGGTAACTGAATAGCTCATTGAGACAAAAAAGACATGGAAGAAAGCAGTAATAGCGGCAGTGGTGGCGATGGTCAACATGGCCATGCTTGGCCTCTCTGCAACATAGGGCCCTGTGGACCATGATCTCCATGACGCTCTCCTCTCTCTGATCACCCCTTTCCCAACTTCCTCAGAGGATTGCCCCTCTGCTTTCCCCTGAACCCTGGTTCTCCCTAGGACCCATCACCCCCACCACCCATTGCTCTCTTCACTCTCCACACTCCACGTGGGGGACCTGCCCCCTACTCCTGAATGGCCCACCATACTGATGGCCCTCAGGTCTATGCTTCTCCAAGGCCTGGTCCAAGCTCCTCACACACGCTCCAGAGTTCCCGGTTCACACCTGCCCCTGACTGTCCGACAGGGACCTTAAACTCGGCCTCATCCAAAGCACGTTCTTTGCTGCCTCATATGCTGCTTCTCCCTTTGCCTTCCTGGTCTGGGTAACTAACTGTCAACACTGTTTGCCTGTCTGCACGACGCCACAATCCTTGGAGCCATTTTTGGAAGGGAGAAAGGGAACATTTAAAAAAGTATGTTTGTTGAGATACCAGATGCACCCAAAAAAGTGTGCATATTATAAGCTCAATAAATTTGCACCAAATAAACAGACCATATAACCAGCACTCAGATAGAGAAACAGGACAAAACTACTCCCTCATGCTCCTTCCAGTTGCTCCCCGAACTGGGCAACTGCTTTTCTGACTTCTAATATCACAGAGAGGCCATCTGCTTTTGCAATTTACATAAAAGCAATCCTATTTTATGTTTACTTTTATGCCTGGCTGTTTTCACATGTTCATGAGATCCTCACAGACCATGCAACACAACTGTAGATTGCTCATGACTGTTACTGTACAGTATTTACTGATGTGAGCACATCATGATTGATTTCTAGTCTCCACTGCTGATGAGCGTTTCAGAGTCTCCGCTTGGAGCTATTATGAATGGTGCCCTCTGAACGCCCAAGAACACATCTTGCAGGGACACATGTGTACACTTCTGCTGTGTACCCACCTAGGAGGGTCACAAAGTGTGCATCAAGACAGCTGTCGTCAATTCTACCCACCCATCTTCTGAGTGTCTGTCTCCCAGATCCCCCCTCCATAAGTGCAGAAGAATTTCAGTTACCCTCGGAGCTCTCCCTCCCTCTGCGAGCAGCATTTGCGGCTGTCTTATCTGTGTGCCAGTTTTTGTTTATAATGCTGATTCCCATGGCCTCAGGTCCTGCTGATTCTACTTATACAATAGTTTTTTAATCCATAGCTTCTCCAGCTCCACTACCACCACTGCCCCCTCCTTATCTCCTGTGTGAGCTGTCACCTACAAATGTCCTTCCCTACAAGCCTATACTGGCCACTGTCCCCCATTTTATCCTCTACATCCAGCAAGATGCCCTGACACAACCCATCAGTGCCACTTTCTACCCAAGAACCCCACTAGCCCCTGGCACCTAAAGCAGCCTCCACACTGGGACCTATGAACATCTTGCAGGCAAGGGCAATCGCCTCTCTCGATGCAGGAATTCTTCAGGTACCCACATGGTTTCTGCATATATTGAAGCCCAGTTTGCATTCTAACCCCACCTACCTTTCCAATCTCATCCCCTGAAGTTTGACTAGTGAACATATACCAGGGACACCTGCACAGCACACAGCCTCGGGCTCTCTCAAGCCTTACCGTGGCCTCACTATGTGTCAGGCAGTTGGTAGGTGCCTTCCCCTTTCCCCAAAAGTCTTTCTCCTATGGAGATAGTCTAGTCCTACTTGGGATCGTCATATCCTAGAGACAGCTGGAATGGACTTCCAGTTCATCCCGGCTCGTATCCACACAGGAATAAAATGGACCCAGTGGTCACATTCACCCATACAGCAATCATGCCCCCAATGCTATTTTTTACGTTTGTTCAATTTATATTTTACAAAACAATGTCATCTGCTTTATCTTTTAATACAATAGCCCTGTGAGATAGGTAATGGAACACTGTTATTCTCATTTCGTAGATGAAGGCTCAGAGAAGTTAAGTCACCAGCCCAAAGCCACACAGCCAGGAAGTGGCACAGTTGAGGATAAAATCCAAGTTGTCTGATGCAAAAGCCTTCCCACCTCCACTGCCTCTGCCTGCCCTGCCTACGGAAATCCTGTACCTCCTCCACGATGCCTCATCGGTTATTCCTTACAAAGCAGTTCCGGATTTCCCAGTCAGAATTAATTAATCTCTCCTCCGTGTACTTTATCTGAACTTTTATTTTAGTAATTATTGCAGCCTGACTTTTATTATAATCATTATTTACATGTCTGCCTCTCCACCTGGGGTGGGAGCTCATTAAGGATGGAACCCTGTCACTTTTGTACCTTGAGCCCCCAGCAGCTGTGTCCTGAACACAACACAATGATAATAACAGCAAGACAATAATGAAGTCCTCTAGCTTTCAGGTTTCATCAAATAACGTAGCTTAGTTCACCTGAACTGCAGGTCAAGTACCAAGAAGTGACAGGCCGCCTGTGGTTGTAAAAATGCAACGACCAACCATTTAAAGGTCTTAAGTGGCAGAATGTTAAATTCCCACAGGATGAGAATGTTTCCCAGGGCTTCTTGGGGTGTCTTGGTTACCATTTACTTGCTTCACCCATGGAGTCTTTCTTTTATTTTGTTTTTGTCTCTCTGTCTGTCTCTATGTCTCTGCTTCTGTCTCTCTCTCTCACTCTGTGTCTGTCTCTCTTTTTCTCTCTGTCTCTTTTTCTCTGTGTCTTTAGTCCTTTCTTTTTCTTTCCCTTGACTGGAAGAAATACAGAACCAAAATACATTTTCTATTACTTTATGTACCAATTGAATTTTTAAAAATCTGTTCCCTGCTCTAAAAAGTATATGAGTGGGATGTTTTCTACTTTACTCCTCTCTTGCTCAAAACACACACACACACACACACACACACACACACACACACACACAGAGAGAGAGAGAGAGAGAGAGAGAGAGAAAGAGAGATTAATTTCTTCCAGGTACCCTCAAGGAATCTTTTCTGACAATTACTGGCTATTGATTAAAATGAAAAAAAAGCTCTCCTCCTACCTCTCACCTCTACCAAAGTGAGGTACAACTTCCTAGACTGTCAGGTCAGCTCATCTGTACCAAATGCCCTGGGAAGCAGAGGCCAGGGCATCCCTGCTTTGGACACAAAATAAAGATAGCAGTAGCCCTTAGATGTTCGGACCTCCTATCTGATATAGGAGACTTGGCAAACAAGTACCGCGCCCACAGAAAACTCCTAAGAAGCATGTTGTGGAGGAAAGGGGGGCTTAAAAGCCCAGGCGGACCTAAGCACAGTCTGGACCAGGGAAGTAAAGGAAAGGCCTCGACCTGTGACCACACTGCAAGGTGGAGGCTGGAGCCGCGTCAATGTTACCACACTGGTGTGATGAAGGACCAAGTGTGCCCAATTCACCAGGACTTAGAATTCTTCAGGCATTGCTCCAAGTTCTTTGCATGGTCTAGCCCATTTCATTCTCATGCCATGGGCACTGTTACAACTTCCCTTCCACGTTCCACATGAGAAAACATAGGGACAGAGAGACTAAGTAGCCTGGCCACAGGGATGCAGCTGCTCAGTGGTGGACCAGGCAGTCTGAACGACAGAGCCTGTTCTCTGAATCACTTTCCAACATTCCAGGGAGCCAGGAGCCCTGAGACCCAGTGTCAGCTCTACCACCAGCGGTGTGGCCAGTCACTTCTGCTAAGTCTCCATCCTCTCACAGTGAGATGGGCTCAGTGAACTAGATGAGTTGTTCTCATGTTTTGGGGCATCATGGACTCTTATAAGAATCTGGTGAAAACTCTCCCAAGGAAAATGTGAATCACACATTTTCATGGAGATGTACATATATCACAAGGGCTTCATGGAAATGTACATGTAACACAAGGGCATAACACAAGACCCTGAGAGCCCCTCACTGCTGATGCATGGACTAGTAACTCTATGGAGAATTCAAATAGTAGCTTTAGCAGTACCTGGCTTTGCAACGGCAGGCAGACAAGAGCTGAGCAGGCTCTGAAGCCAGCTCTATGACCCTGGACAGATATGGAACTGTCCTGCGCTTCAGTTTCCCCTCATAATAACAATATTTCATAAAGATTTTATGAGAATTGGCTGAGAAAATACACACAATGAGCTCAGGATAGGGCCTGACCCACAGCATGAGCCTGACACATATCAGGAAGTGCTGTTATTATTGGTGGCGCTCATTTCTCACCTTCCCTCCAGGGTCATCACTCTCCCCAGGTCTCTGGGCACAGGCTATGGGCAAGGTGACCCACAGCCTGTGATAAGAGAAGAGGGGAGCTCTTGGACGAGACCAAGATAGATGCCACTTACTGAGCACTTCATAGGTGCTAGGTGCCCTGTGCCCATCTTAGAAAATCCCTAGCCAATGAGTGCCACGATCCCATATCACAGATGAGGTGCCAGAGGCTCAGAGAGCTGGGACCAGCTGGCGCCACTTGCCCACAGGCCCGTGATAGAATGACAGAGCTTGGACTTGGACTGAGGTCTTTCTGACTACAAAGCCCAGGCTTTCAATCACCACTCTAGTTTACCTTCCTTGGGCAGCTGCAGGTCGGGCCTTGGGTCTTGGAGTCATCCCAGAAAGCAAGATGAGGCCAAGAGAAGTGGGAGGCCTCAGTGGCGGCAGCCTTGTTATGGGATCATAAACCTCTGATCCCTCTGGGTCTCAGCCACCTCGCCTGCCTGTCAAATGAGATGATGAAAGGGAATGCCCTTTGGGAGGCATTCTGGCATTTACAGCCAGGCTTCATGATGATTACCATCATTATCATAACCATGATGCTGGCTCATCCTGAGTTAGTAGGCAGGCAGCTGTGTCCTGGATGCCTGGGGAGGGCTTAGGGCAGCCTGGAGCCTAGGCTGTGACCAGGACCCAGAATTCCAAAGAAAAGGGAAGAGTGGAGTCTGAACTGTCCCTGCCATTGCCTTGGGGTCCCTTGGGGGTGGCTGGAAACCCGCCTGGGGTCAGGCGACATCCCCACTGCAGCCTGTCAGAAAAGGGCTTTGACATGACCCTATTAACCACCCTTACCTCTCTTCCCCCTCCAGACACAACCTTGGCAGGGGGCAGGACTATGAGCCGGGCCCCCTCCTCCTGCCCTCCCGCAGACCCAGGCTGATCTGTCTGTTGACTGCTTAGCTGCACAGCCTGTGTTGGTGGGAGGTGCAGGTGGGGCAGAAGGAGAGCTGGAGGCAGGCCCCACATCTGCTGACTATGCATTGAGATTCTTATTATGCCCTTCTTCTCACTGTTCTCAGAGTGTTTTGAGTGAGTGTAGAGAACCCAGGTCAGCCGAAGCTTCCTTTGACATGCACAATGCAGAGAAAAAATAATTTGGTTAGGGAAAGGGGACAATAAGAAAGACAAGGGGAGGGAGGTCACCTGGTTTTGCAGCTGGCTCAGTGATGCAGAAGCAGATGGGTCTGGCCCGAGTGAGAATGTCAGAAAGACAGTGTGCAGGCCCAGGGCGGAGTCACGTGGGGAGATGGAAATAAAGAAGTTTGCAGTCAACTGCCAGCTGCGTGTGACCAGTCACAGGAGGTGCTGCTTCAAGCAGAGGCAGAGTAGGAGACCCAGAAAGGCTCAGAGGTGCCTGCCCGAGGGGCGAGGCCTGGGCAAACCTTGAGGAGAGAGCCAGGTGTTCCAGCAGCTCCCAGGGTGAATAGGGGGCCAGTTCTGTCCACAGGGAGCCCCAGTCTGGGGGAGACACAGCCCCATCCTCAGACACCCCCAGTCTGAGGGGGGAGAAATAATCCCTAATTTCAAGGTCCTTCTAGTCTGAGATAAGAGTCAAAGTCCCTGCCTTCCTGGAACCGAACCCAGGACATGTATACATGCATGTTAACTATTCCCTGAGGTCACAGTGTGACCTTCTATGCATCCTGGACTTAACAGAATGACAGCAAATGAGGGGACAGAATTTCCTTAGCTGCTGTGAGTTAGGAAAATGAAAAGAATCAGTGAAGAGACTGAAGGGCCTGGGCCTACAGTGGAGACCACGTGGCGACCACGGGAAATGCAGAGCCTGTTTGGGGCCACAACCACTAGGAGGTGCACCTGGAAGAATGCAGGCCCGGACCCGCAGAGCGCTGAGAGCCGGCCTGCAGGGACCCCGCGCAGGGTGCAGCCTCCACCAAGGAACCCAAAGCCCTGCCCCTCAAAGCTCAGGAGCCTGAGAAGACCTGCCAGACGGAAGGCAGCTCAGAATCTGCACATCAGGGGGTGAGAAGCCTCCCAGACCTTGAGCCTCATCTGCTGCCCCCCGTGAAGGCACCTGGAGGATAATCGCGGACGTGGTTACCACCCTTCATAAAAAGGTGCCATTTGTCAAATGCTTTCCATGTGCCAGCCACTCTTTTTGGGCCCCACACCTCCAAGCTTTCTGAAACCTCAAGCAACACTATGAAGTAGGGTTATTATTCTTCCTATCTCCCAGATAAGGAAACTGAGGCACAGAGTGTTGACCTACCCTGCTAAAGGTGATGGAGCTAGTACACGGCAGAGCTGGACTTTGATCCAGGGGATCTGGTGCAGTGGCTATCCATTCTCTACTTGATTGTTTCCAGGGACTGGGAGCTCACCCCCTAAAAGGACTACTATTGCCAGAGGACCTTGTAGCATAGTCTGTAGCACCCAGCAGAGGCTCATCACCCTAGATGTATAAGGCTCATGGGGGCAGGAACCCCAATACTGGGAATAGTGCCTGGCATATTGTAAGCCCTCAGGAGTATGTGCAGAATGAATGTTCTTCCAGTAGAAACATTTCCTACGCACATAGCCCCTCACTCCCAGGGAAAGGCTACAGGTTCTGGGTGTGACCCCACCAGTCACAATCAACTGTGGCCAGCCCCAGCCCCAGCTCTGGAAACCCAAGGCAGGAAATTTCCAAGCAGAAGTATCCGGGGAGCTGAGCGGGCTGCTCTGAGAGAGCTGAATCCAAGGCCCACGTCAACTGCCTCCTTCTACAGGAAGCGTCCCTGACCCCTCTGGCCCTTGTACCATCTTTGCCTCTCCCCTGGTCCTGAGCCAAACCTAATGAGATTGGTTCCGAACTGTAGGGTGGCTTACCTCCCCACCAGATCACAAGCTCCCCTGTCAGGGCAGAGACCTGGCACAGTGCTGCTCTCCAGTCCCCAAAGCCTCGGTGTCCAGCTAGGGACTAAGGGGCTCCCTCTGTGTTAAACCTGGATGGACATCAGAGGGCCTGGCGTGGGGGCAGGGGATATATGAGGGAGGGGCTAGGCACAGGACCCATCCCAGTCGCTTCAATGCTCCAGCTGCAATCACGAGGCCCCAGGCACACTAGAGATTGAAGGGAGCACCTGGGCCCACGGAGCCCTTCTTGCCCCATCGCCTTTCCTGTGGCTCCAGCTTCAGCTTGTTCAGGTCTGAGGATGAAGGAGGGACAATACTCCTGGGACCCTCCCACCATCGCCAAGACTCTTTCTACTCTGCCTCGGAATGCTGAGGGGGGGCTGCCTCTTCCAGGTCTTTCTTTGCTATTCTGAGAAAGGGTAACAGGAGAATCAATTATTTGTTTCTCCTCATCAGGAATTAAGTCCCATGAGCCCTAGGCATTCAACACTGTGGTGGGGGGCAGGAAGTGAGGGGCTGCCTGGGAAGAGGGGAGGGAATGAGGAAGGTTAGGCCTTGGTGGGGTGATAGGAAGCCTCCGGAGCCAACAGGCTTCCCCTACTCCCAGGCCTCCAGCTCTGGAGCAGCCCCCTTTCCCCATGGCCTCCTGCCACCCACTGCCTTCCCTCTGACAGCTCATTCCAGAGGAAGAAGCCATCCCCATCCCAGCTCGGGATTCCTGCACCCCAGCATGAATTATAATCCTCGCATCCAAGGCCCTCTTTCTCCTTGTTCTGCAACTACAGACCAATTCGCCACTATATTATCCTTTATGCTCAAAACTTTCATCAGAAAACCCCAACCACCACAAACCCCAATCGCTCCTGCTTCCCACATTACAGCTTTCTACTGGCACCTCCCAAGGGATGTCCCCATCCCCAGCTTCTCCTCCTGGACTCTCACACCTGTGTCTGACCCAGGGCCTCCTCCCAGCACAGCCCCTCTCCACCTGCCCCCCGGTCTCAGAGATGCTGGCTATGTGTCAGCTCCAAGACTCGGTAAGGGGAAGGCGGGCAGTGAGTCCTGCAAGCAGTGTCGGATTCTGTCTTTTTTTGCTCATCAGAAATGTTTGCATTAATTTTTATTTTTAGAAATACTGGATTAAAAGATTATTTTTTCCATGACTGAGTGCTGTGGTGGCCTCTTGAATGTTGCACCCCAGGCATTCACCTTGTTCTGGTCTCTTCACAACCTCATGGGTGGAAGTCTGGACCATGTCCAGGTTCCTCTCTCTCTGATACAGGACAGGTAACAGCCCATTCCCCACTCCATCTTCTATCCTTTCCAACCCCAAACTATCCCCTTCCTTTAGAATAAGACACCCATGCCACTACCTGTCCCCATCTCTGCAGGGCCAGACCTCAGAGGTCAGAGGCTAAGGAATAGCTGTTAGCCATGGACATCGGGAGCCTTCCTAAACAGAGCCTTGAAGTCACCTTCCTTTTGGAGAGGGTCACTGACCCCCATCTTGTCAACGCTGCCTCAGAGGTACCATTTCCCCAGCTCTAATCATTTTGCTGTTTCTTCCCTGGCAGCCTGGCAACAGACAAGCGTTCCGTGTAAGCCAATACTGTTAGGAGAACCGAAGAATAAATGAAGACCGAGGGCTCTAAGTGATGACGAAAACAGGCCACTCTCACCAGCCTTGGAAGCTTCCAGGATCAATTCATTCGTTTATTCAATAAATATCTCTTGAGCACCCACAATGCGCCAGACACGGTTGTGGGAGCTTTGGGTACAGCGGAGAACAAAACAGAATCTCTACCCCCAGGAGCTGTCATTCAGGTTTCAAGGTGGGAGGCACATCCCACGTGCACAGACCTCCAACATGCCCAGGCCACACCTTGTCTCATTAGCACAGGATTTGCAGCCTACATGGCACTGGGGAGCTCAAGACAACTGGTTAGTGTATATTTGTGTTTAGAGCAAATAAAAGGAGATCTGAACTTCTACTTCAGGTAGAGGTGTAAGATAGGTGTGGGAGGTCATGGTCTTAGTTTTGATCTTGGTCCCTGCCCTCCTCACTGTGGGGCCTTGGGTAGGTCCTTGATGTCATGATTCCTGACTCAGTTTCCCCATCTGTGACCAAGAAAGGATAATCTTCCCCTCATCCGTCACCTCTCCAGGATGCTGTAAGACACCGGGAGAGAGCAGAGACAGCAAAGCTTGAGATCTGGCAAAGCCACCAGGGTGGAGAAGCAGCACAGGATGGAGAAGCAGCACAGGGTGGAGAAGCAGCACAGGGTGGAGAAGCAGCACAGGGTGGAGAAGCAGCACTGGGTTGGGAGTCAGCACCACAGCCGTCACCTGGCACAGGACATGGATGCAGTAGTTGAGAGAACACATGTGGTGTCTGAGGTGGGTGTCAATCCCAGCTCTCCCACTGACTAGCTGTGGAAACTTGGGACAGACAGTACCCTGTGCCTCAGTGTCCTTGTCAGGTGTGTGCAGAAAAATACTACTCAAAGTGTTACTGCAAATAAAACATTCCGAACAGGCCCTGGCACTGCCCAGAATCATTCTGTAAATGTTGCTGATTGTGAGTTTGCTGGGACCCCTGGGCCAGCCTGTCCCTCCTCTGGGGTTCAGCAGTGCCATCTGTAAAACGGGTATGTTGGACCTGAGCTCCTTCCAGATCCCAAGCTTTTGCAAAGCATCAGATCCTTAGGATCTGCCCACTCCCTCTCCACCACCACAGGGACCAAGGGCACCGTCCCACTCCACACGCTTCAGGAGGGGTTGAGGAGGCAATTAGGGAGCTTTCAGAGGGTGCAGTTCTCTCGTGGACCTGCTGTGACTGGTAGCGTGGGGGAAGGAAGATGTTACCTCGAAGGGCTGCCAGCTGCCTCTGCCGCAGTATTGTTGAGAGCAGAAAGCACAATGGGGTTTTCATTATGAAAGAGAGACACGGGGCCTTCTGCAGAGCATTGCTTCCTTTCCTTCCTCGCATGGAGGGCAGCTCACCCAGCCGTGGCGGAGGGAGGTGAGTACCCTGTCCTGGGGACACACACATCACGGACCCCAGATGCCCAAGGAGCACAGCAGGGGTCTGCAGATGCCAGAGAGGCAAACCTCTCCATGACGGAAGAGGGCAGTCTGCCAAACTAAAGCCCTTTTTACTCAAGGGCCAGAAGGGGTCTATCTGAGGCTGCAGGAGGCTGCTGGGGTCAGGAGGGAATGAGATGTGTCCCCAGCAAAGCAGGACAAGCGCTTGTGAGTTATGCTGTGCCCCAGGAGCCCACTTCCCCCTTCATTCTGCAGCAGAACTGCTGTGGGCACAGAGCCAGGCACAGGTGCAGGGTGAGTACTAACTGCTGCAGCATCCCACATCACTGATACAACCATCAGATTCTGAGCCCTCCCAGCCCAGCCAGCCATTGGCAGGTCCCAGGCTCACCGCGAGTGATCGCTTCAGGATGGGATGGTTCTGCCCAGCCTGAACTCCAAGTAATGCTGCTGCACAGACACCCCAGATATTCCCCCTACAACCTATGTGGGGTGACACCTCCCTGACATGGGACATGGATACCTCCCATGTGGGACACACCTGTCCATTTTCAGTCGCCCACATCCCCAAGAGGACCTTCTGCAGCAGGCACGGTGCAAGGAGGAATTCATAGCTCAACCAGGCGGAATGTGTCCCCTGGGCCACAGCTGTGAGCTCTCTGAAGGCTTTTTTCATCGTAAGTCCCAGATGTCCCGAAGAAGTAATAGGGCCCCAGTGAGTATTCACAAGATCCAGGATAGGGCTGGGGTGGAGACAAACCATAAAGGCAGACATCAGGGTGCTGATGGCATCAGCAGGAACCCCAGGAGCCTCCTCTGCCCACCCAGAGAATGAAGATACCAGAAAGAAGGCTTGGAGTGTGGAGCAGAGCCCAGGGGATACAGATCATTGGCACACTCCCAGACACGACGACCTCGGGTGTAGGTGACAGGTTGCAGCTGCTGCTAGCATGATGTTCTCACTTGCAGAGGATGCAGGGGGGCATGGCTCTCCTGAAACATGGGCCTCTGCCAGGGCAGCCACAGCCCCCAAGTCTTCCAGCACTCCCTCCCCATAGACACATGCCCAACAGTTGGTTTCTGGGCCACAGAGAGATTCTCATTATGTTACACAAACGCCTGCATCCATCAGACTCCACAGCAGCAGCATGCAGAGTGTCAGGCAGGCACACAGAGGCACACGTGGCAGTGCCACATGCAGGTCCACACCACCAGCCCAGTATGTGTCTCTGTCCTCCCAGCCACCTGCAGAGACTCTGCCACACACACACTTACACTCATGCGGACAGAGACCTGGTGGTTCTCACTCACACAAACACACACGAATACACACATACTCCATTTCCAGGTGACTGCTGCTGTGGGCTGGATGCTTGCTGCAGGTGTACTGGTGTCAACTCTGCCACGAGAAGCAAGGACAGTGCTGGGGAAGCCTCATGCACCCTGCGATGAGCTTCCTGGGCCCCTGGGTGAATTGCCTTTCCATGGATGCAGGCTGGGAGTTTTCCAACTAGGAAAGGGGCCTGAGAGGTGGCGATGACAGCAGGGGGTCATTAAGGATGCAGCCTAAGCAGTGCTGGGCAGGAGAAGGAGGGATGAACCCAGGAGGCGGGCTGATGGGTGGGCGGGAGGTGCTGCAGTGAAACAGAAGCATGGGAGAGACTTTCAGAGTGATTTGGAAAACATCTGCAGAGCGCTGAGATGCACAGACATCTCAGCTTCAATCAGCAGCCCTGGGCAGCAATGGCTTCCTTACCGCTCTCCAGGAGAACAACCACCTCCCAGACTGCCAGGAGGGGCTCTGCCCCCTGGGCCTCTGAGCCAGGTGGGTTGGAGGGAAGTAAGATACTAAAAGACCTTCTCCACACCCTCTCCTCTGTACCCAGCCCTGCTCCCCAACTCTGACCGGCCCTTGCTTCTTTCAACAGGAGAATTTGGCCCTGCTACTCCTCCCTCTCTTAGCTTCAGCCAGAATGTGGGCCCCTCAGGCATCTACCTTGAGCCCATCCCCAGAGGGCTGGGCCTCCCCAGCTGCTTTCTCCAAGAGAGCAGTGCCCTAGGTCTCTGCAGAGGCAGCAGGAGCTGTTGCTCCCCAGAGCCAAGTATCCACATTTTTCCCCAGGACATCTAATGCCAAAGCACCCTCTAGACAGAGGCCATTTGCAAAGTGGATGAGTGCTAAGGACAAAGGTCCTAGTTCCCAGTCCCCCATCCTGTCAGTTAGATGCTTCATCTGCAAAATGGGCAGCAAACCATTGAAGTGACTGGACCTGATGCCTTCCAAAGCCCCTGCCAGCTCCAGAAGCTGTGATATTCTGCAGGAATCTTGAATGGAGCCTTCAGGCATGTTCAGACACATTGCAAAGACCACAGCGTGTTCTCCCTGCAGTACATGAGTACCTTCCAACAATAAATTCAGTCCCTGCTTCATCAGCACAGAGTCCAGAGGGACACCTGTCTTTCTCTTCATTCTGGTTTCTCTACTTACACAAGCTACATAAATCCTTTCTGGATGGAGCCCATGACACACAGAAATTATACGTATGCACCGACATGTATGTGCCTGTCTCACTGCCAGCAGAGACATGAGCTGTGTTTTTAGCAGCTGAGTCACATTCTTGGCTTATATTCAATTCCTGGTCCGTGTACACCCAGGTGTCCTGCACATCTGTATCCGCCCCGCTCCAACTTCTTCCTCCCACCACCCTAACTCTGCTGTCCTCCCTCCTCTCCTCCCTCCACTCACCTAAGGAAACAAGCTGTGGGAAAACAAGCCTGTGATTTTTCACTGTGTTTATAAATCTCTTCAGCTTGACACGGTGCTTTTTTTCAGCTCGAAGTCTAGCTAGAATGTGGCTGTTTTTGCAGAGAAAATCAAAGGAAAGGGATTATAATTATGGGTCAAGTCCCGAGTGGGAAGCAGCTGCAGGCATTGGGGGCTTCCTGTGCCTGGGCATATTTTGTATCAGCAAAAAGCCAGGCATCTGAGCAGCATGCTGAAAGGGGATTCGACCTGGGTTTTTGCCTCCCCTCACCCTCTGTTTCCTGCCCTCGTGAAATACAGTGCTCCTGTTGAGAGTGTCCTGTCCTTGACCTTGGTGTGGCAAATGCCTGCAGCTAGGTTCTAAATGCTCAGCTCAGAAGCCTCAGAAGGACTTGGGCCCAGCACACCCACCCTGCCCTAGTCACATCTTGGAGGTCAGTCACCTGCTGACCTCCAGCTTCCTTCCAGGGACTGGAATGTCTCACTCCCAACCAGCACCACCCTGAGATGCTGGGCTACCCAAAGACTTTCCCACCAGGGCACAATTAGCTAGTCCTATCCAAGCCTGGAAGGGACTACCCATCTTCCCAGCTGAGAGAAAGAAAAGGGAAAGGAGAGAGGAAAGGGCGTATGTGAGAGCACATCAGCCCTAGGTCTGAGCTCAAACCCTTATACCGGGGAAGCACAGCTTCCTTCCTGACCCATGAAAGTCTGCAGACTGTCTCACCCATCCCCAATAATGCCAGGCATGAAAGTCCCACCTGAGGCTGAGTTGCTGAGGCCTGTTGTTGGTTTTTAAAAAAACGTAGTTAGCAAGAATTCTCAGTGTCACCGTGAAACTGTGATATAAGTCAGCCTTAGTTCCCCAAGCCCCTCTTCGGGAGTGTCTTACTGCTGAGCATTTCTCAGTGGATTTGGGTAAACAGCCATGTGTCTGCCTGTGTTCCCCTGCAGCGCCCTGGCTGGGTATTTGAGCGGACACAGACTCTTAATCCCAAAGCTCTGTGAGCCTATCTCTACCCTTCCCAAAGCCTGGAGTCAGAATGTCTGATCTGGAAAGGGCTATGAAGCAATTTGCTCCAATGCTCTCCTGCCACAGAAGAGAAGGAAGGAAACTGGTCCAAGCTCACAGGGAGAATTAGCAGCAACCACCTACCCGCTTTAAGCCTGCCGGTGTAAAAGGGTGGCCCATCTCCCCAGCTCCAGCAGCGCTGAGGATAAACCGCATTTTCATGGTGCAGAAAAGGTGATACTGGCCAGAGAGAGCTAGTAGCGACTCAGTGACCAGCTCCACGTGTGACCCTAAGCAAGGTTCCTTTTCTCTTTGGACCCTAAACGTGCATCTTTATAATAAGGAGGACAGAACAAATGGGCAGCCGTGGCGATTAGGATAATGGCAACCGAACAGGTGCTCCCAATGAGGGGAGTGTCGGGTAGTGGTCAGAAGCACAGCATCCTGAATTCAAATCCTGCTCTTCCATTTACTAGCGGCTCACCCAGGGTCAGTCACTTCCTGTCTCTTAGCTAGAGTGTTGCAAATCAGGGGTAATAAGAGTACTTACCTTGTGGAATTGTTGAGAGAGCAAATGAGCAAATTCATGCAAAGTGCTAAGCTTAAGTGCCTAGCACATAATAAATGCTGCATTAGTGGTATTATCACTTTCTCCTTGTGGAAACTGACCAGGTAGCAAGGAGCCTAGTCCTCTAATGCTGGAGAACTGAGCAGCGATAAGCCCTTTCTCTCAGGGTATAAGAGGCAGAGCCTCCTGGGTCCCTGGACACAGAATGAAGGCAGGGTGGTTGGTCTGGGCAGGGCAGGGCCCTGGAGTTCTAGGGCTCCCGCGGGTGTCCACTCACTCACTCATAATGCAGAGCAGGCAGCCACAGGCTCCCTGGGCTGCAATACTGATGGGTCATTGAAGACAAACTGACTGACTGATTTGTAGTCCCCCATCTCTCATGTGCGAGCACCGGGCCAACCCCTGGAGCACCTTAAGTGGGTTACTGCCTGCAATAGAGTGGTGGAGGGGAGAGGGAGAGACACACAGCCATGGCCCAAGGTGGAGGAAGGGGGAGAAGGGAGATCTGGAAGGTAGAGGAGAAAGGAAGGGAGAGGGGAAGGATAATGGGAAAGTGGAAGAGGGGAAAGTGGGATAGGGAAAGAGAGAGAAGTAAGGGAGCAGAGAAAGAGGAAAAGTGGGGAACAGGGAGGCTGAGGAAATGGATGAAGCAGAGGTACTTGGAGGAGCAATGAAGCCAGGGCCTGGGTCCCTTGAGATGAAAAGGTCAACCACGGCCCCTCTAAAGAGGGCTGCCAACATCCTTCGGCCATGAGTAGTTTAATGAGGGCAGGGGCTTTTTAAAAATTGTTTCTTTTTCTTTGGATGTTGTATCTTCAGCTCCTAGAATCACGCCTGCTCAGCAAAGCATTCAATAACTATTTGTTGAATGATAATATTTTAGTGCTATTAGTCAACTAACCACATTTTAGACAAGTGGCTTCTGTGGGTTCAACCCTGCACTTCTGACAGTGGGGAGACTCCAGAGAAAGGGACCAGGCCACCTGCCTATTTTGGGGGATTGCAGCTTGGCTGGGGAAAAAGGGCTGAGAGAGGGGAGGTAAAAAGAATTTGCATGACAGCTCACAATGAGTGGGCGACGGGTGGCTCAGACTGCAGGCAGCACAGGACGGACGGCCCAGACAGACGGAGCCTTGAATGCAGCTGAGGATGCAGCTCTGATGTGCCCACTTGTTCTTAAAGGTCTGGCATGTTCCAAAAGTATGCACAAAACCTTCATGTTGTAACCTAAGGGGTCATTTTTCCCTGGGAAGAAGGTGCAGGATTGATCTCAATGACCTGCTGATATTAACCCCAGGTCTCCCCACAGCCTCTTAAACCACCTGGCTGTTGGATTCAGGTTCATTAGGGACAAAGGTGAGTAGCTGGGTTCAAGTCCTAAACTACTTCCTGGCCAACAGCCCAGGAAGCCTCTCATGACATGCCCTTATTGGCTTAGCCAGTCCTCATGAATCAGACCAGATAATAAGGTGACATTCACTGACTTTGGAGTCTGGGGGGACTCATATCCCAGCTCTGTAGCTTCCAAGCCTTGTGACCTTGGGTCACTTTGTGACTAGCAAGAGCTGAAGTTGACTGAGTATTGACTCTGTTCCAGGAACTGTTCTCAGTATTGTCTACACAGGCTCACTACCCTACATGGCAGGAACTAGATTTATCCCATTTCTCAGATGAGAAAACTGAGGTACAGAGAGGTAGAATAACAGGCCTAGAGGCAAGGAATGAGTATGCGATAGAGTCAAGATTGACCTCAAATCCCTGGTCTTAACTTCTACACTATTTTCACCTCTCTGAGCCTCAGTTTCCTCATTTGTTGAATGAGAGAAAATGGGACCTCCTTCCTAGTATTAATAAGAGAAGTTGAAATATGGTAATATATAGCGTACTTGAAAAAGTGGGTATTCAAGAAACGGCAGCTATCATATTTTACAATGTAAGAGTATATTTCTGTGGTTAAAAAAATATGGCAATAATGCAAACCTTTTCTTTTTTTCTTTTTGAGACAGAGTTTTGCTCTTGTTGCCCAGGCTGGAGTACAGTGGTATGATCTCAGCTTACTGAAACCCCTACATCCGAGGTTCAAGCAATTCTCCTGCCTCAGCCTCCCGAGTAGCTGGGACTACAGGTACATGCCACCAAACCTGGCAAATTTTTGTATTTTTAGTAGAGACAGGGTTTCACCATGTTGGCCAAGCTGGTCTCAAACTCCTGACCTCAGGTGATCCACCCACCTCAGCTTCCCAAAGTGTTGGGATTATAGGCGTGAGCCACTGTGCCTGGCCACAAATCTTAATTAATGTAAGTGGCCCCAAACCATGGTGACACTCCTGCCTCCTAATACCTGCTCTAACTATTACACCATTTAGCATATTGGGTCTAATTCCCCTGTGCCAGTTATCCTCCATGTGACCCTCCAGGTCCACAGCACACCCTTCTTTATGCTGGTCATTGCCCAAGGCTGGGCAATGTGACCCCCATCAGTGGGCATCATGCCCTCTGCCTCCTGCATAGGTGAGGTTAACTGGGAAGATCAGCAGAAGATGGGAGGGAGAAAGGAGAGTGAGCTTGGGCTGTTTATTCTCTTACCTCCAGCTTCCTCATCATGAGTCGGCTGTGACCCACAAGCAAAGATGACACACCTGGTGGGACACCTTTTTGATACTGCTCACATAGTCTCTGGGGTCCAGGAAGTACTGCCTCCAGGTTTAGGAGAGGTAACAGCTCCCCAGTGTTACTAGTCCCAGCGTATTCCACTATCCCTGTGGTTTCTCTATGCCATGCCCACACCTTTGTAAATAGTGTTTTGTTTTTTTTTTTAATATAACTCATTTGAATGTCTCTTCTGTTTCCTGATGGGACCCTGAACAATATGCAGCTTCAACTAGATAAAGCCCCAGAAGGCATCAATCATCTTCATTAAAGCCTAGCAGACTGTGGGTCAAATCTTGTTTTAATATTTACCAGCCATGTGACTTACATAAGAACCTCAGTTTTCTCATCTATTTTTACAGGGGAGTAAAACTAGGTATAAAAATAGTACCTACCTTACAGGTTATTTTAAGGCTCCAATGCACATTGCAGGACTCAATAAATGATAGCCACCAGCAATTTAGCACTGTAGTTACATCAGGACTACGTACAGCTATTTTCCTAAAAGCTCTGATTTTGACTTGGGGAGCTACATGGTCCTGGAAAGTTGATACTCCAACCAATGCATTTTAATTCTGGAGGCCATAGTGATTGAGAGGAATACATAGCCTAAGCAGGTCCAATCAGAGTGAAACTCAGAACTCCTTCCAAGACTGTTGGGAGAATGTATTCTCTCTCCTTGTAGATGGTTTGCCCTATGGACATGCAGCCAACATCTGCTACAGCCTCTGTAGCCATCTTGCTACCATGAGGAGGAAAGCCAGCCTATGGACAAAGCCAGTTCACAGAGCACAGGGAAATGAAGCCAAACTCTGGTAAATCCATACTTGAGCTCCACACCACTTTGTTACACAAGCCAATAAAATTCATTTTTAAAAGTCAGATCAGACTGGGTTTTTGTCTACCTGTAATCAATTTCAACCGGCGAACTGAGAATTTGGTTGTTGAAGTTCAGAATTGGGATGTTGAAATAATTGACCATACAATGTCAGCAGGGTACACACCACCACGCCAGTGGGGCAGGGCAATAAACAACAAAGAGGTTGCCGTTCAGACCTCCAGGTATACTGTGCCTTGCACAGCTCGGAGCTATCAACGACATTCATAGTCATAGCGGATTTGTATGTTTGCAATACATACAAATAGTTTTCTAGCAAAATAACAGTAAGGTGACAAGAAAGAGAGGAGGCTTCTTCTCATTTGCACAAAGATGTCAACTGGGGTAGTAGCAAGCTGCCGTGCCCCTAATCTGGTGAATTGGCAAAACTTGTCACGCAGTAACAGGAGGGTGGTTACACTGCTGCTTTGTTTTCACTTGGTCTCAGGCCATGTGCCTGATAAGGCTATGGAAAGATAAGAAATTTTAGGTTATTGGAAAAAATTGATTATTTCGTATGGCTTTCAATGAAAAGTAAGGTCCTACAATAAGAACACAACCTTTGGTTCAGAGTGGCCCACTGAGAGCAGAGAGAGAAAAAAAAGAAAACAATGGCTTTGCTAAGTGAGGTTATTGCTCTTGCCTAAAATCCAAATATTCTGAGATTATGATAATCTAGAGTCTGGGAGGGATGGAAAAGTGAAGCTATTGCATGTGAGCAGAGGTATGTGGTGGGAACCACAGTAGAACATAAGATTGGGCTCACCAGGAAGCGTGAATCCTCAGACCATGCACAAAACATCTGTTGAAATAAACTCTTGGCCGGGCACAGTGGCTTATGCCTGTTATCCCAGCACTTTGAGAGGCTGAGGCGGGCAGATCACCTGAGGTCAGGAGTTCAAAACCAGCCTGGCCAACGTGGCAAAACCTTGTCTCTACTAAAAATACAAGAATTAGCCAGGTATGGTGGTAGGCACCTGTAATCCCAGCTACTCAGGAGGCTGAGGCAGGAGGATCACTTGAACCCGGGAGGCGGAGGTTGCAGTGAACCGAGATCACTCCACCGCACTCCAGCCTGGGTGACACAGTGAGACTCTGTCTCAAAAATAAATAAATAAATAAATAATAAACTCTTTTGCTCTCTTTCTAGCAGTGAGGACAATCCCTTCTGTTGTGAGGGTGCAGCTGGGGTACAGCCAGTAAGCAAAGGGCAGTGGTACTTCCCTATCCTAAGGCAAAGAGGACCCTAGGAGGTACAGCCCAATATGGAGGCAGAAGCTGTGAAATGAAGGGGTAGGGTATGAGCAGGGCAAGCAGCTCTGTTGCTAGGAGACAATGCTCAGACTTAAGACTGACTCAGCAATATCTCTGGCTGCAGTTATTGGCACATGATATTGACTGGGAAGTAAACGGACTGGAAGTCTAAGGTCTTTAGAGAGCGTACATTGTCAAGCCTGGCTGACAATGGCCTTTGATTGCTCAAACCTTAAATGCCTCAAGTTCCCAACCTCATCCAGTAGGAGGCATCCGTCAAAGCAGCACAGAAGAGAGGCCTTCTCCAATATCCATCTTAGGCGAGTCCAGAGAAGAAAATGGACAAGAAAGAACCTTCCACCCCAGACTAGCTAAACAAAGAGAGCATCCACTGCCAGAAGAAGGTACTATGGACCACAGACCAGTGGCCACAATGTGACTTTCCAATTTTACTAGTTTCCAAATGGGACAGGTAGAGTTTTGATTGCTTTTTTGTTTTGTTTTTTGCAATTTTCATATTATTTCTCCACAGGTGTATATTAGGTGTAGACAGCTTACCATTTAACAAGTCAGTGCCTAGGCCATAAAGAGTTATATCTGAAGAGGATCAAGAGAATTCACAGCACTGGGAGAAACTGGACCAGCAGCTCTCAGCAGAAACTAAGTCAAACTCCACAGCATCTCCCTGTGGGCATGGGGTGAGTATATCATATGTAGATGAAGTATTTTTAAATGTGCATATGTACTACAAGAGTATGTGTTGGCAGCCAAAGAGGTGGACTGCAGCGGATGGGAGCGGTTGCCATCAAGAGATGCATCATATGCTGGAGAGGATGTGGAGAGATAGGAACACTCTTACACAGTTGGTGGGATTGTAAATTAGTTCAACCATTGTGGAAGACAGTGTGGCGATTTCTCAAGGATCTAGAAATAGAAATTCCATTTGACCCAGCAATCCCCTTATTGGGTATATACCCAAAGGACTATAAATCGTTCTACTGTAAACACACATGCACAGGTATGTTCATTGCAGCCCTGTGTACAATAGCAAAGACCTGGAACCAACCCAAATACCTATCAATGATAGACTGGACAAAGAAAATGTGGTGCATATACACCATGGAATACTACACAGCCATAAAAAACGAAGAGTTCGTGTCTTTGTAGGGACTTGGATGAACCTGGAAACCATCATTCTCAGCAAACTGGCACAAGAACAGAAGGCCAAACACCGCATGTTCTCACTCATAGGTGGGTGTTGAACAACAAGAACATGTGGACTCAGAAAGAGGAGCATCACACACTGGGGGCAGTTAGGGGGCATAGGGGAGAGACAGCGGGGGGTGGGGAGGGATAACATGGAGAGAAATGCCAGATATAGTATGCACCTAAAGTAAAATAAATAAATTTTAAAAATAAATTTTAAAAAAAGAGAGATGCACCATAAAATCTCCAGATGTCCATGTAGGGCCTCCTGTGAGTCTGGGGAAACCAGCGCCTAGTGTCATGAATAAGGTTCATGACAGTAGGCTAATCAGTGACAGTGCATGACCCTGGCCACAGAGACTAGTCCAGAGGAGCATGTGATCCAAGTCAGTCTACTTGGGGTGACTCTCGGGAACAAAGCACTTAGGGGCAGGGACTTACAGAAGGACCACTGCATTCCAGGCACTATTCGGGGCAATGGCAGGTACTTCGATGAGCAACTGAGGTAGGGTCTCTGCCCTTCAGGAACTCACATTCTTCAAGAAAGCAGGGTATATAGACATGAGACCAGGAAGGACGTGAGCTTGAGGAGGACAAAGCCAGTACACAGAAAACAGGACACAGAGCCAATGAGAAATGGAGCCCAAGGCCTGCTCAAGCTTCTCCTGAAGCCCACATCACCACTGGAGTTTTCAAATACATGAACCAAATAAACACCTTGATCATTTCACCTAGTTTGAGTTGGTTTTTCTATTATCTGTTGTAGCATTTATCTCTTGAGTTTAATCAATTCATCTGGATTTAATCATAACAACAAACCTGATGGCAGGAGCATAGATGGTGATTGATAAATACGTGTCAAATGAATACACAAAGGTGGAAAACCACCAAGCATCTGGGTAGAAATGGCTGTTGAGGAATGATTCCAGGATGGAACTGCATAGGCCATGATGCTATGATCATACACCAGCAGTGAACCTAGCAATGTAGAGTGATTGAAGAATTCCCTGCACATTCTCAATAAGAAATTTTTAGAAATACAATTACTCTGATCTGCTCTGACATACCAACATGATAGCATCAAATGTTAAGAAAGATCAGCAGTAGAAGGAAGAAAGATTCAAGTCTATCAAGTCCAATTCACCCATTTTACTGTTGAGGAAACTGAAGCCCAAAGGGAAAAAAAAACAGACCCACCTCAGTCACACAGATACAAAAATCCATTTATACGAGGTGAGAGGCACGCTTTTCCCCCACACTGGGGGCTATGCCTTTTTGTTTCATTCTCTGACACTGTGGTTCTCAAAGTGTGGTCTTCAATGTGCAGCTCAGTATCACCTGGAAATTTGTTAGAAATGCAAATTCCCAGGTCCCACTCCAAACCTGCTGAACCGGAAACTCTGAAGTGAGTCCAGGAATCCTTGTTTTACTAGGTCCTCCAGGTAATTCTGATGCATTCCCCAAGCTTGAAAACCACTGTTCTAGAATAGTGGTTCTCAAATCTTAATGTGCATACAAATCACCTGGGATCTTGTTAAAACGCCAATTTAAATTTAGTAGGTTTAGGGCAGGGCCCAAGAATTTGCATTTCTAACTAGTTCCCAGGTGATGCCAATGCTTCTGGCCCATGAACCACACTTTGAATAGCAAAGCTCACTATGTTAAAATACTGTTTTACATCTGTTCCCTGTCACCTGTGGAAACTGGAATTTCTTAACACACGTAGCTGAGCAGACACAGTCATGTGGGACCTGAAAAAGTAAAATCCCAGAGATGTACTACACCATGCAAGAGGAGACAGATGCATACCAAATCATATCTACAGCAGAAAGCATTAAATAACTCAAAGATAAAAACATCAGTCACTAAAGTCTCAAAAGCCATTTTTCTTTCCTTTCTTGCTTTAAAAAATTCATTATAAAAACAATATCATTAAAATATTTTTAGAAAAGGAAGAAAAACACTCATACTCTACCCAAGCCCAGCAACTATTTTTCATCTTTGCATATTCCTGCCAATCTTTGTCCATAAGTATCCTTAAAAAAAAAAAATCAGTTCCTATCATGTACTGTGGAGTTTTCTTGACCAGAATAATTCTGCATTGGAGTGTTCTTATCCTAGTCTCATTTATCTTAATCAGAAGAAAATCCCATACCTAATCATTTCATTAATATACTCAGTTATTCAACAAGTTAGTAAGAGCTACACTTTCTGAAATTTGCACTAGCGGGTGTTTTCCTGGTTCTCCCAGCAGGTGTATGCCCCTCAGCTCTGTCTCTTTCTCCAGCAATCATGCATCTCCCTTCTCATTCGCTCTGCTCCGCCTGCCAGGTGGAGGAGGGCATGTTGCTTTTCTCAGCCACTTCTAGTTTCTAATTAACCCACATCCCTGGGAGAAAGAAGCCTCTAGGTGGCTTCGCCGGCTTTTACCACCCGACTCCTTAAGGAGACTTGGCTATGGTAAATATCAACCAGTGCAGGTTGACTTATTAAACAAAGCAATGATGAGTTTAACACAATCAATTTTTTAAATAATCAACAAAATCTACACAGTGGAGAAAAACCAACATAACAAGAGTGGAAGGGCTTAAAGCCACAATGGAAACTGAGTCACATCAAAAGAAAGCCAGATATTCTCTAAGTGAAGGAAGCATTTCACACACTGAACATCTTAGTGTTTCTCAGGAAACACTAAGTTCAGGTGACAAGTAAAGATTGGCACTTCAGGACACTCCATTTGTAAACAGGAGATGACTTTCCCCACTGTGTTCTGTGGTAGGGGAGGGTCTAGGAGGGCAAGACCATTCTGCATCATGTTCTGATATCAGAGCTAGCACATAGTAAATGCTCAGGGAATTGAATAAATAAGTGACAAATGAAATTGGTCAATAGGGAACTACAGTTCTTAATGAATTTGCCTCAGATTTAATTACATTATAAAGATGAAACACACTTATCCATTACTTCCATAAGTAGTCTTAGAGGTGGATAATGTAGGCTTTACTTGAAATCCATAGGTGGGAAAACTGAGGTGATGCTTTCTTACAGGAAGCTGGTGGCAGAGGCAGGCTGAGGTTCAACTTTGTGCTTCTCACCTCTGGGGTCTTCTCTGCAGATCACACTTTGGGTCACTGATGTCCTTCCAGTACTGAATGCTGTTACTCATGGAGCCAGAGAGGCTGCTTCAGGCACCTCTCTCTCTCATGACACCTTCCAGGGTTTCAGAGAAGGAATTACCATCAACCCTCTTCTTCCCCCACCCACCTGCCTACAACCCTCCATTGCCACCACCTGGGAACCAGGGCTTCTTTGCTGGAGACAAGCTCCTGCCTTTACTTACTCCTATCCCCCAGAAGTGGGAGAGGAATGGTCCATGAGATATACTGAAGCAGAAGGGAGAGTCTGGTCAAGAACAGGCTACCTGGAAATGAGGATGGATGTTACATGGACTCAGTGTTTGGTTTATGAGACCACCTCAGTTTTGGAGGCCTTTATATAGTTGACTAACTTCATGAGCTCCTGAGGGACTTCTCTCCTTGGGCCTCCTAAAAGGCTGTCTCCCTGCCTTGCTTCCACTCGGGAGTAAGCTAGAATCCAAGATGTATAGGTGGGTGAATGAGAGGGATAGGTATATGGGCAGAGAGACAAAATGACAGAAGCCAGCTTGGACAGGAAACAGAAAAGACCTGGGAAATTGACAAGAAACTGAAAAGTCCTGTTAGAGACAAAATGCTTGTTCCTAGGTGCTGCAGCGAAAAATTAGCATTCAGACAAAAAGTTTTCTCAGCAAGGCAATTTTACTTTCTGCAGAAAGCCTACTAGCCATCAGCAATCCTGCCACAAGAGCGCACTGAACAAAGGGAAGGCAGGCATATTTATTCCTTACGCATTGGGTCCCTACTGCTGTGTCCAGTCTCACAGTCTAAGCTAAACTTGATTGGCTAACAACTTAAAACTTTCCTAAATAGGTAAAAGCAATGGAGAACAAAGGAAAAGAGGAAGTTGCTTGTGAAAGGACTTAGAAAAGTACTAACATTTCCAAATAAGGAAGGGGGCATGGGCTGCGAGCTGGGACATGCCTGAGTGTGTCCAGGACAAATATCTTGGTTAAAGTACAAAGACATAGAATGTACTTATTCCTTTATGTCTAACAGCTACATAGGATAGGGCTTAACAAATAATTATTAGCAAAACAAAAACAAAAACAAACAAACAAACAAAAAACCAAGACGGCTTTGAAGAAAGTCTTTAACAGAAACTATTATTTCTAACAGTTATTGTTTTTTCTTTATCAAAAAGGGAAACTTTAAAGAGAAACTTTTTACTTTCCACAGGTCACAAGGGAATCAGCATTTTTATTCTTTTGTTTGCTTCCCAAAAGCAATCGTGAATTCAAGGTAAAGTGGACCTCACAACTGCTCACCTCCCCAGGCCACCACTTCATATTCTTGTCATATAGAACCACTAGGTAGCTGAGCAAAAATGAGGTCCCTTGTACAGATGGGCAAACTGAGGCCCAAGGAGGCCAGATGATCGGCCCAACGTCTCAAACCCTGTTTTTTAATCACCCCCTTCCTACTTGACTCCCCCTCTGAAAAATCACTCTTGTCCTGACTTTCAACTACTTATCTCCTGTCTACCTTTTACCTCTGCACTCTGCCAGTTTCTTGGTTAAAAGTCACCCTTCCATAAATCAGCCCGCCAGCACAGTGGTTTCCACAGCAAACGCAGGAGGTAAGGGCAACATTGTGTTTCTCGCAAAGCCATTTTTAATAATATATAATTAGTTATAATTATTTAAGAAAAGGCCTTTTCCTTGCATGCTGGTAGAAAGTTCTTCCTGACCTCCAACATAACTCTGCCCTCTTTACAGTTGGTTAAATAATTTCCCCTAACTTGGACTCTCTTTCCCCTGTGTAATTTTTGCCAGCTTCGGAAAACCAGAATTAAAAGAGCTTTCCTGGGGCCCCTCTCCTGCCTCTGCTCAGCACCCCACCAAAGGCAAGCTGTGAGGAGACGGGGAGGAACCTTGGTTCCTGCCCACTGCCCCTCTGGGAAGAAGCCATGACAGTGAGGTCATCCCTAGTGAGAGGTGCAGGCTGGGCCCCAGGGGAATGGACAACAGCTGAGGGTCACAGTGGGGAGGCTGGGCAGGAGATGAGCTCACCGGCAGTAAGGAGGTGAGAAGACCCTCCTCCTCCTCTCCCCTCCACAAGTGAGGCTACAGCAGCAGGAGGCAGGAAATCTTTCTCAGAAGTATTGATCACAGAGGAACGAGTGGCAGCTATGGATGGGCTGTCTGAGTCCCATCCGGGAGGGAAGAGCCAGAGGCAGTGTTGCCACACAGAGCCCCCTCCTCACATGCCACTGCTCCAGGGTGCAGGAGGAGGAGTCTGTGGCTCCTGGAATTGTGAGAGAATTCTTTGATTCTCAGCCTCACGTCCTTGCATCCACCTATTTTCTTTGACCTAGCGTTGCTCCCCAGCCTGTTTCTCTCCTATCATTCCGAAGTCTCCAGAAGCCTGTTTCCCAGCCCTGCCCCCACCCCCATGGCAGGAAGCCTTGCTGCACTCAGTAGATGAGATTCAGTGGGGAGTCTGAGTCCAGTCCAGCCCTCTCTACCCTGCCTCACAATCCCCACCAGTGGCCACCTACCCACCTCTCCCTGACACTCACAGTGTACATATCGTTTCTTACCTGGCAGTGATTGTTTTACTGTACTAAATCTTCCTTCTTTGCTGACATCTAAGTCTACCCAGAACTCCCAAAGAATAAGAGACATAATGAAGATCAGAATAACCTCAATAATAATAAAACTGGGAGAATGTACTCTGTTCCAGGCACACGATGACCCTCACTGTCAGCCCACCTGCTCTTCTCAAATGCCACCCACCCCGTCCACCTGAGCCACCTAGAAGACCCCCCTCCCACCACCACCACAACTGCTATAGTCTGGCAGGTATAGAATTGGCCTTATGGTTCTAAACTGGGGTCTGGGAGGGCTGGGAGGAGCCTTGGGCACCAGAGGTCTTCCCATAGCCCCTCCCACATATTGGCCCAGGCTGGGTGGCTAGCTTTCCTGTCTAGCAGCAGGGACCCAGCGCCAACTGATCACAGGGCCTTGTCTGGGGCTCTGACATCCTGGCAGGACCCTCTTGCCCTAAAGCAAGGGCCCTTCTGCTCAGAAGGAGAATGTGATGTGAGCTGTGCTGAGGGCACAGAGCAGTGAGGATAAGGGGCACGAAGCCCTATCTTCTGAAAGGACAGAGGAAAGGGAAGGGGAGAGAGCCCCAGTGCAGTCGTTCTCACAGAAGGAGCTCAACTACAACCTGATTCTGCAGGAGACTTTGCCAGTAGTCATTCTGGAGGAGCCACACTGCTTGTCCTCGGGATGGAAAGTTATTAGAGGGGACTGCAGGTAAATGGGCACAAGGACATACGGCTAGCCAGTGTGGAGAGGGAATTAGAACCAGGTCTCTCTCTCTCTTATATACATACATAGACACACACAGACACAACATACACACACCCCTACTGATGTCCCAGGCCACCTTCTGGATGGCTGATTTCTTGAACTCCTGCTCCCCTGTCTGAGTGACCCCAAGTTTGACCTATCCTCAGAATTCCTGAGGCCGTGACCATCAATGCTTTCATCTCCCAAGACACAAATCCAGCTCAAGACATCCTTTGATTTTGCCTAATCCACATCACTTCAGAGAGCGAGCTCCTTAAGAACAAGAGACATAATAATAACCAGGACCATAATCAACACTCAAGGTCAGATGCCTCCTAGGGTCTCCTTTTCCCCAAGTCTGGGCCCCATCCCCATCTGTGTGCCTCACAGCCTTTCTGCCTCAATGCGAAGACTTCGTTTTGTGCAAGCCTCTAAGCCTTTGGGATGGGGCAGCTGGAAGCTCACAATAAAGACAGGGTCTCATCATTCACTGGGGTGAGGTCTCTATGTGTCCAGCACATGGCCCACCTTTTGTGGGTTCCGAGGAAGCAGAAGATACAAACAAGCCTGCCCTCAAGTCCCCAACATCTCACCTGCAGAAATGATGTTCTCTCTCAGAGATAAAGCATAAAGGTCAGAAAACTAATCAAGGAAACAGAGCCATGGGGCTTCAGAGATGGGGCAATAGTGGGTCACAGTGGCGGGGCCAAGGCTACCACTGCTGGCCTTCACCCTAGAGAGTCACAGGAGACAAGATTCCACAGGCACAGTAGTCAGGGGTCTGAGGACTGAGTGACCCACTGGATTTGGATCAAGACGACTCCGTGAAGGCCCTGGGGTCAAAAACAGGCCTTGACCCTGAAGGCCCAGTAGGATACCTACAAACAAAGATGAGAGTGGGGGTGCCCAGGAGAGAAACTAGGGCAGCAGAGACACCACAGCAAGGACCCAAACCATTGCATCCAAAGGCTCAGAGATGCTCCTACACTCACGATTAAGTGTGCAGAAGCTGGCCCTGCTATGGGACCCCAACCTCCTATGTGACTCAGCCTTTCTGTGTCTCCTCTGTGAAATGGGGATGATAACAGCACCTACGGCATAAGATCCTTGTAAAGTTTAAGTGGGTTAATATTTACAAAGGAGATAGAACAATGCTTGGCACACAGTAAGTTCTATAGAGGTGATAATTTTTATTGTTCATAATGATGATGTTATTTCATTGCACAGAAGAAGCCTTTTATAACAAAATCCCCAGTGGTTTTGCTCCTACCTGGTTTCTAAGTTTTGAGCAAGGATTCACATGTCCACTTGCCTGAAAGAGGCAACAGATTTCAAGCCATGCACAGTGGCTCACGCCTGTTATCCCAGCACACTGGGAAGCCAAGGTGGGTGGATCACCTGAGGTCAGGAGTTCGAGACCAGTGTGACCAACATGGAGAAACCCCACCTCTACTTAAAATACAAAATTAGTTGCATGCCTGTAATCCCAGCTACTCGGGAGGCTGAGGCAGGAGGATTGCTTGAACCCAGGAGGCTGAGGTTGTTGTGAGCCAAGATTGTACCACCGCACTCCAGCCTGGGCACCAAGAGTGAAACTCTATCTCGGAAGGAAAGGAAGGAAAGGAAGAAGGAAGGAAGGAAGGAAGGAAGGAAGGAAGGAAGGAAGGAAGGAAGGAAGGAAGGAAGGAAGGAAGGAAGGAAGGGCCTCTTGACTCCATCCACATGAAGGGGTGAAGGAGAGGAGCCTTCTAGCTGATGGGTGGTGTTTGGTGCTTCTAGGAATGAGTAAGCCGAGGCCCCCAAGAAAGCTGTTCTGATCCCCCAGAGAGATCCTCCAGAACAAGCCTACTTGTTCAGTCGATTAGCACCTCTTCTACCTGTGGATCCAGGCAGGGACAGCCAGTAGCCTGTGTCCCCTGGCTCATGAGGAGACATTGCATGGACTCTCTTCCTTCCCGTGGCTCTGTGGCCAGCGAAGGAACGGCCAGCACTTCCTTCCCCGGACTGTGGAAGGTCTAGACCACTGCACTCTGCTAAGAACCTGCCCCTCCACTTTGAGCCCAGCGTTGGAAAGATGGCTCTGCCTCTGGCAGAGGCCTTTGGGGCTGTGAAGAGGGTGTGGCCACCTTGCTCTGGAATTTAAACAGTGAGCTGAGGGTGAAAGATAGATGAGCTCCCAGGAAGGTAAAGAAGAGCAGAGTGAGGGCTGGGGGAGAGGTCCCCAGTTAGGCGGGGAAGAGAGTTCCTGACCCTGCAGCATTTGGGGCCCAGTGGGGGAAGGCAAGGGCTAGACTGATGTTAGAAACAGTAAATTACTGGCTTTATTATAACTGTTAGGTCCTACTCCTGATACTACTGGGCTCCTACTCTGCTCTTCCAAGCACTTTACTGACATTGTTATTTAATCCATAGAACCTCTATGGGGTAGGTAACATTATTAGTGCCTCCATTCTGCAAAGGAGTTAACTGAGGCACAAAGAAGTTATGTAACCTGCCCGAGATCGCACAACAATCAGAGGCAGCTCAATCCACAGGCCGGGCTTACCGTGACACTGTGCAGAGAATGCAGGCTTGCCTGTAGCACGCACACTCACAGATGGGAAGGCAACCCCAGGCATCGCGAAGAAGTGATTTGTGAAAACAAGAAGTGAAGTGGATCAAGGGGAGGGGCCTTCAAGGGGAGGGGTATACGTTGGGGTGTCAGGGTGGTAAGAGATGAAGCCTCTGATGATACTGGGGGAGAGTGGATAGCCACTGGGTGGGGGTGAGAGAGGCTGCTCTGTGTCAAGTGCAGAGAGGGAACCAGTGGGCCTGGTGGGGAGGGGTCAGCCTCCAAATGCTCCTCCTGGGACGAGCCAGGCAGTGAGGCTTCCTGATGACGCTGTAACTCAGGGCCCCTAAGTAAAGCCATTACCGTACTGAGGCACTTCATCTATTGCCGGATGCCACCGTTTGAGATGTTATTTTGAATTTAGTTTATGACTCCTGCTGCTGCAAATCCTGACTAGAGCAGATCTGGGGAGGTGGATGGGACACCCCCACACCCTGGGAATCCTCAGTCCAGCTGGGACGGTCCCAGGCCTGAGTGTGGAGAAGCTAAGCTGGCCAGGAGCCTCTGTGAGAGCCTGGCCCAGGGCCCACTACAGGGTGGGGGCAGGGGAGGGAGAGAAGAAGGATGGAGGGGGCTACCTGGCCCTTCTAGCAAATACCTTGCTAATATCAGGCCTTCTGACACCGAGAAATTATCCAGCTTCTGAGACTGGCTGGGATCAGTGTCCCTAAAGTGGCTAGGGCAGGATGTAACTCAAGCCTGCTCCTCCCCTGGGCAGGTCCTACCTTAGCTGCCTACTCCACCCCTATCCAAGCACCTTCCCAAAACTAAACGGCATTAATCCACCCCCTCCGACTCCCCATCCTGGATGGGCTCCCCAGTCTTATTCACAAATCTTCATTTCTCCTTCTCTGCCGTTCTTGCAGATCCCACTCGTGTGGGAGCAGCTGGTACATAGGGCTGGCCTCTCCCTCTTCCGTTTCCCAGGCACAGTCCTGACTTGGCCCTCCCCATGCCAAGGTAAGTTCTAACCATCTGTCCACACCTGCCTCACCCCCAGGCCTCCAGCTCCTGGAGGCTGCATCTCCCTGTCTGCATTGTCTTGGTCAGCCCTGGGTGGAGCATTTATAGGAAGCTCAATAAACATTTGTTTAGAGAATCCGTTTCTGTGGCCTTAACGTCTCACACAATGTGGGAAACACAGAAGGTGCTAAATAAGTGTTTGTGAGCTGGGAATCTAGTCCAGGAGGTGCTCTGACTGAGCCCACAAGCCACCAACGCCTGCACCCATCGGGGACAGAGCTCTAGCCAGCAGCACCGGCTGCCACACCACCCACCTTTTCAGAGATCACGTATTCAAGGATTTATGGCTGCTTCCCATGACCACGCACCAGGATGCCAGGATGCCTGAGACACCATCCCTGGCTGGGGCAGTCCAGTTGAGGCCAAAGACCCAACATATTCAGAAATGATGGACCACACTATCACGGGGCAGAGGTGGCAGGATGACGGCCCGCCTGACTCCTGCTTTCAGGAGGCCCTGCAATGCTGGCCTGCTGCTGTTTGAAATGCTGTCTGGATCAGCCAGACGGAAGATGCTCTAGGAGGCAAAGCTTCTCTTACTAACTCACATCAGACCAGATCTGCCAAGCACTCAGACTGGTGTTTATCAAACTGCAGTCCGTGACCCATCAGTTGGTCATGGAATCAATGAGTAGTCATGACCAGCGTGTTCAGTCGAGCAGGATAGAGCAGGACAGAGCAGAACAGAAGAGGTAACGGGGCATTGTGCTTGGTAAGGACATCGTGTCATAGTTTATTTGTTTCTATTACACAAGTGTTGGGTATTTGTATGTTTCAAATGTATGCAGTAAGTTGTCATGTAAAATATATTTCTTACAGTGGGTTCTAGTCCAAAGAGTTTGAAAGCCACTAACCTACGTAGATGATAAAAGTCATCTCCAAACCTACCACACTCTAATTGCTTTGGGCCTCCGTCTTCCCTCTCTGTGATTTGATTCAGCAAATATGTGGAGTGTCCATCTGTGCTAAGAGACGTTCTGAGCAGTTTGTTGACTCAGTGCAGAGGTATCCTTCACCCAGTATTATAAGCAGAGCATGTTCAGAAGAGAGGTACCTTCAATGGGACCTCAGGGACATTAGTTTCTAGGGCCATGAGGTAGTACTAGGAACTCAGGCCCCAGGGAAAGGGCAAGGGAGAGAGGAGAGCCGAGACCCTCGATGTCTACGTCCTCCTCAGGGACTGCTCCCCTGCCTTCAGGAAAACAGAAAAGAAAGGGCAGGGCTGTGTGGCTTCCAGGAGAGCAGGCCTGGGCCCAGGCCCTCACATGGAAGGTCAGGGCTAAGAGAGACCCCAAGGACCCTTTGCAGTGACCCTCATTTACTAGATGGAGAAACTGAAGCCTCCACAGAGAAAGGCAATGGCTGGTTGGGAACCTATCTGGGATCAGAATCCAAGTCTCCTAGAACTTCCCCATGAGCACTGTTTCTATGGCTGCCAAGACCTGCCACAGGGACTGGCTTGCTGGGCAAGCAGGCAGGCCACACTGACACAGTGCCCTTCCCTCTGCCAGGGCTGGCTGCTGTGGACCCCATCAGTGCATGGGGTCCTAGGGAGCAAAGAGATTCACTAGTTACCCTCCTCTTGGGCTTCCATGGAAGGTGCCTGAGCTCTAGAGTTTGATGGGAAGTTGCTCAGAATGGAAGGGCTGACATAAAAGCAAGGGAGGCATGGCCTTTCAGATACTGGAAAAACAGGGGCCCAGCTTTATCCACACCTATCCTTGGTGGGAGAGTCAGGAAGGTAGGGAGGGCTCTTAGATGACAAGCTCCAGAGGGGTTGGAGGAGCAGGGCAGAATACAGCAGGCCTGGGAGGCCCACTCCAGGCTCAGGCTTCCTTGCGCAGGCCTCAGGGAACCCCAGACGTCTCCCCCTCCACCATAATGACCAGGAGTCAAGGAGACCCTAAGCAGAAAACCATCAGTTTTGTTCAGCCCCATGGCCCCAGGGACTAGTCCAGTGTCTGGCTCATAGCAGGTATTCTAGAAGTATGTGCAGAATGAATGACTGAATGAATGGAGCTGAGATTAGAGAACACAGAATCTGTTCTCTGAGAAATGACAGTCCAGCTTGGGCATAAGGAAAGTGATAGAGAAGGATCATTTAAAAATCACCATATGATAAGAGACAGATGAGGCATACAGAGCATGAATGAGATGGGAGTCGTGGGCAAGGCTGAGCTATAGCAATCCCAGAAGGCTTCCTGTGGGTGGTGGTTAGGGTCATGTAGAGTTTGGGCAGACAGAAGGAGGAACCATGACTACACAATGAACTACTGAGCTTGGGGAAGTACAGGCTGTCTGAGGAGCACAGAGGAGGGGCACCTGTCTAATGTTGACATGAGGGGCCCTGGAAGGCTTCCTGGGGTTGGATGAGTAGGAAGATAGAAACTGGTCAGGTGAACAAGTATGGTACAGGGGAAAACCAGGGCAGTGAAGAGCAGAGGGAGAGAGAAGTGAGAGTGAAGAGACAAGATTTCCAATTTCACATCACCAAGAGAGAATGGGGTCCACCCAAACAGTGGGCCATGTTGCCATGATCCTGCACTCCCAGCCAGAAGCCAGAGCTCATGGGAGTTTCCCTCTCAAAGCTTAAAGGACCCTTAGCCACCAGAGAAGCAGCAGGGATGGGGCCTCCTGGTTCTGCCAACACGTACACATATTAATCAGCCAGAGAAAGCTCTAAAAAGAAAGCTAGCCTATTTCTGTCTGTGCATGGAGCTAAAGACTTTCCTAGAAATTGACTCTTAAGCCTCCATGGTACATGCAGAGGCACATGTGAGCATGCAGGTGTGCTCATATGTGCATGTGTGCACACACCCCCCCCCCCAACACACACACACTCCATTATCCCCAAGGGGCCAGAAATGGGGCTTGCCTATGGCTGTGGCTCTCAAGAGGCTACAGGTGAATCTGAGGGAGGGGCTGGTCATGGGGCTGTGGGGGTCAGTTTGTGTGTGTCTGTGCATGGGAGTGTCATAAGGGTATCTCTTTGAGAGCTATGTTCAAGTTTTCCTTAAGTGCTTAAGACTGCCCACTAGCTGGCCTCCAGCCCTACCCATGTCTTCCTGAGAGTTGACTTGAAGCTGACAGGTAGCTTGAGGGACTGCATATGTAGAGACCCCTCCGTGCACACACATGATACCCACATATGACCCAGGTGTAAATGGGCTCCTCTCTCAGCTCTGCTTTGGAAATACCTGTCTCTCTGCATCTGCTCAATTGCTTCATGTCTGTGACTTACAATTCTTTCTCTCTCCTGCCCAGACTCACAAGCACAGCAGCAGGGACAAATGCCGGGCCAATGAGCTCCTTCTGCCTCCTCCTCTGGGGGGCCCTCCAGGGTTCTGAGGTTTGCTGAATCTTCACTTTTTCATCAATGGGAGGAGAGGCACAGGGAGCAGCAGCTGCCAGGGGCTCCCTATCAATCCACGGTCATTTATCACAGTGAAAAGACCATTAGGGAGCAGTTGTTTTTAGGGGGTTCCATTTGGATGAACATCACCTGTTGCTATTTTTAAAACACATTTTTAAGTGACTAAGCTGGGACTAAGCTGAGCCAAAGGTAGATATGGATGGAGTTGAGTCCCCGGACGTTCTGCCTTCCCCCTCAACACTGAGGGCCTGCCATGAGCCCTGGGGGCTCTGTCACAAACAGCCTCATTTCCTGGACTTCCAAGAATTAGAAATAGAAATCAAGGTAGAAATGATAAGACAGATGTGGAAGTAACTTCAGCCTCCCCACAATCTCCAGCCCTGTCATCAGTCTCCAATAACTTTTCCGTCACTGTTAGCACTGCGATTACCATGGATATTACCCCTTCCCTCATTTTGTCACTTGATTCCTCCACAGACAGACCCTCAGTGTGCCCACAAGGTGCTGGATTCAGAATATGGATAATTCCTCTTCTTAAATGACCACCACTGCACTTACCAATCCTGGTCCAGGCACTGGGTTAAGTGCTTTCCAACGTTATCTTATTTAATAATAACCCTGTCAGGTCAGCATTCTTTTTATCCCCATTTTAGAGTTGAATATGTTAAAGCTCAGGAAAGTTACCTAACTTTCCCCAAGTCATACAATCAGTAAAGGAAGAACCTAGGGTTCAAACGTGGGTTCATCTGCGTCTTAGGTCTGGCCCCTATATTAGCCATCTGTAAGCCAACTCCAAGGGTGTTTTGTGTTCAATGCTGGACACAAATATGGGGACGATGGCTCACAATATAAAGCTTTTGTCATGTTCATGTCCAAGAGTTAACAGTAATAGTCATCCAAACAACACTGACTGAGGCCTAGCATGTGCTGGTGTTGCTTTTCTGCTTGGGCACCTAGACCATACTTAGAGACAAAATTAAGTTCCTGCTCTCATAGAGTTTACAATCTAACCATCAACAGCTGCCCGAGGCAGACACCCAAAGTTCCTCTTTGATATCTCTTTCACATTCACAGCTCCCTCAATGTGATCAAGGTATAATCTAATCACTACCAAGTCCTGCTGATTTTACCACCTAGGGAGCTTCAGCACCTGAGCACGTCTATCCGTCCCCACCACCAAATCCAAGTTACCATGATCTCTCTCCTGAACTACACCAGTGGCTTCTTAATACACCCACTCTCACCACCCTCCAGTCAGTTTTCTACAATGCAATTAGAGTGATCTTTTCAAACTATAAATCGGGTTCCTTTCTCTTAAATTATAATCCTTCAATGACTTTCCATTGCTCATAACAAAAATGCTTCTTAACAGCCCATGACGCCCTACCTACCTCCCCAGTGTTACCCAACACCAAGACCACAGTAGCCATCTCTACCATCAGAGGGATCATATCCTCCAACCCCACAATCCTCCCAGCCTCCTCCACCACCATCACAGGACTCTGCATAAAGCAGCCCCTCCACCCATGTGGCTCAAATGATGGAGTCAGATTGCCCTGTACCAAAGCTCTGACCATTTGCTACACTCAGAAACACACCATCAGGACACCTGTCCTTTCAACTAAAAGCCTCAACAAGACTGATCTGGAGTTTCTAGACTTTCCCCAACTCTAAGAAAAATGGGAGGGCTTTTCCTGCCCTAAAGGTAGAATGTATAACAGCCAGGACTAACTAACACAGGACCTAGATCCCAAATCATTACAGAAACCCCTAACATTTATATTCAAGCCAAAACTTGGTATGATGACCTTCAAGAGCAACCTTAAAGAAAACCATGTAAAGTATGTTGACAGTAGAAAGGGGCAGGCTCATTTCCTTAGAGTCCTTACAATACTATGTCTGTAGCCCCTACATCCCCCAGTTGTAAAGATGAGGAAACAGTTTTAAAGAGAGGAGAAGACACTTGATCAAGGTCATACTGCAAGTCCCTGGGATTACCAGGATCCAGGCTCAGCCTGAGACTCCCTCCCTTCCTTAGCCCACCTAGCTTCCTGGAGAACAGACGTGAAGCCACTCAGGAAAGGAGCAGCCTATTGCTACCAGGGTCCTCTTCCCAGGGTTCCAATGAGGAAAGAAAAAGACACACTTTCTTTGGACTTCTGGTTTTCCTCCAAAGCTGGGAGAAAAATCAAGATGGCAGACACCGCCTGCTTCCAGCCAATAGGACAAAATCATGAGGTAGGAGGCCCTTCTGACTGGTGCTACCTTGGCTAAAAGAAAGAGCAAAAATAAATCTCCCTCAACCCCAGTCCCTAAAGAGCACAAGGGAAGCAACCTGACCACTTCATTGCTTAAAGCACATGATTACAAAGCTGTCTTGATCCTCGACTTCCTCTCTGTGTCCCCATCTTCCTCCTTTCCGCTTCTGAATCTCAGCTCCAGAAAAGATATGGGACACCAGGCAATGGAGCCAGAGAAGCCAACAGAGGTGGAATGCATGAGAGGGAAAGAATAGCAGTTAGAGCTTACATTGAGCATTGACCATGGACATGTTTGTTCACAAGCACTTTGCTGTTGGTCTTCACAGTTTTGAGGACTAGGCACACTACTACCCATTGAATCCCACAGCAGCCCACCTTGAGGAGTCCTGATGGGGTCAAGGGGCAGACCCGGCCTGGTTAAGGTGGAGGCACTGGTGAGGTGGCACCAGCAGGCATCTTACAGAGGCTGCACCCCACAGATGAACTCCTGAGGCTCTTCTGGAAAATCTACAACAACTGCTGTCACATTCTTCAATGCCCCCTAGACAGCCTGCTCAAGAGCTGGAATGTCCAAACCAATAGCTGTACCAGCTACCAGATGATCAGTTCAGCCCCACAACATACAAACAAAATTCACCCTTCCCAGAGGGTCTGCAGTTTCCCCCTCTCTTCTCTTCTCTCTCTCTCTCTCTCCCTCTCTCTCTCTCCTATAAATTGGGTTTTGCCTGTGTGAATTGACAGTAATCTACTGACTGTCTTCCTCCTAAGAGAAATATGTACAGATAACAAAGTCTCAGCCAAGGTTTGACAGCAGCCTGGGCTGGCCTAGGCCTCTCTGGGAAAATAACCCCAGGTCTGCCCTCCCACAATGCAGTTAAGATACATGTGGACTGTAATATCTGCCCTGTGTCCTGTGAAACCCCTGATCTGTGGGCCTGGGGAACTGTGAGCTGGGCATGCAGGCCTTGGATCTACGTGTCTAAGATGGCATATGGGAAATTGAGACAGCAGCTTCTCTGTACCAAGGAGACTAACACGCCTCTCAGGTTTTATGAACAGCAGCTGACATGGCCCACATGGGTGAGGGTCAAAAAAAATTTATGTATGTGGGTAGATTCCAGGCCCCCCCACAAGACAAAGATAAAGATACTATGTTTGTTCTATTTCCTGCTGTGTTCCAAATCCCTGCTAATGCTAAGAAACACGGTGCTAAATTAAAGCCTACTGTATCCTCTGAGTCAGATGGCCAATTTAAAGTGACTATTCCCGTGTCAAGGGGTTACTAAACATCTCCCCAATTTTCTTTATTTCCTTCCTTCCTTCCTTTTCTTCTTTCCTTAATTTTCTCTCCCTCCCCTTTCCTTCTTTCTTTCCTTCCTTCCTTCCCTCCCTCCCTCCTTTCTCTCTATTTCTTTCTTTCTTTCCTTCTTACCTCCCCTCCCCTCCCCTTCCCTTCCCTTCTCTCTTTTCTTTCTTTTTTTCTTTTATGGAGTTTTGCTCTTGTTGCCCAGGCTGGATTGGAGTGCAATGGTGCTATCTCAGCTCAATGCAATCTCTGCCTCCTAGCTTCAAGTGATTCTCCTGCCTCAGTCTCTTGAGTAGCTGGGATTAGTATTACTGGCATGCACCACCATGCCCAGCTAATTTTGTATCTCGCCCATTTTCATGTCCATTCTAACAGATAAAGACACTAAGGTACACAGAGATCAGATAACTTGCTCAAGATCACACAGAGCCAGACAGGAGCACCCACTTACACTGCCTCCAAGCATGGATAAATGGTGTGGTACAATGGGAAGGATACGGGTCACTTTGTCAAGAGCCCTGCCTCCCAAGGCCAGCTCTGGGACCCACAGCCTCATGTGGGAAGACAATTGAACACTTAAGGGGAGATAGCTTGGTAGCCAGGGAGCTGGGAGGCAGGAAGCATGAGTCCACCACCTATAATCCAGGTGACAGCAGATCGAGACAATATTTAAGCCTCTGCTGGGGGAGAAGCCCTGGAGAATGGGAGCCTGTTGCTTCAAGGGAGGACTGGCCTGGAACTAGGGGAGAGTCGGTACATTGGAGGCATTTAGACCTCAGGACTTTGAGGGGGTAGGGCAGGGATCATAAATGAGGAAGTGGGCCTGGGAGGGATTTCCGGGTTAAGACAAGAGGCCCAGAGGCCAATGGGGTGTGGACTAGAGAACCTTCACCGAGAGTGAGAAGTCCGGCTTAGAAAACAGACGGAAAAACCCTTCCATGGTCAGGACCAGACGGGGTTTATATCAGCCCAGAGTGACGCCCGTTTGCCACTGTGGTTGGGGGCAGGAGCGGGCAGGTGGAATGCTGCACTGCCCAGATTTCACTATTCAGACATGCCAAGAAGGATTAAGTAATTAAACTGGGGAGCAGCAAGTCATCTGCCCAGTACAAGCCTGGCTCCGCACCGCTCTCACTGCGGCAGAAGAGCTTCGGCACTCTGATCTCCATGCCTTCAATTTCACTCGCAGTAATCCATCCTCCACACATCCACCCAGGCCAAGTCCCCTAAAGGCAAATCGGACCGTGTCATTCCCAGCTTAAAAGCTTTCCAGAGCCTCCACGGACTTCCCCACCAAGCCGAGGCTCCTTTGCGTGGCATACAGGCCCCTCTCAGGTCCGGCCCTGACTTACTGTGCCGCCACTCAACTCCCTTGCCCCTGCCTCACCCTCTGCGTTCCCTCCAGCATGGCACTGCCAGCTGCACGATGTTCTCGGGCTGTGAATGTTTTCCTTCGCCATCTCTGTGGTTCTCAACCCTGGAATCAGACCCCTAGGGAAGCTTTTAAGCTTCAATGGCCTGGCAACTGTCTTGGGGATAGGGCAGGCATCAGTGTTTGTTAAAGTCCCCCAGGTGATTCCAATGTGCAACCAGGGCTGAGAGTCACTATTCTCTTTCTAACCAACCCTCAACTGCTTCCTTGAAGATTCAGCCCAGGTATCTCAGCCAATCATCAAATATTTATTGAGCTGGGCACTATTCTAAGCACTGGATATAAAAATAATAATGATAGCTAATATTTATTGAGGACTTGCCATGTGCCAGAAACTGTTCTAAGTGCTTTACATATATTAACTCATTTAGCCCAAACCATACCTCTGCGGGGGCAGGTACTATTATTTTTCCCAATTTACACATGAAGAAACTGGGACACAGAAAGATAAAGCAACTTCCCCGGAGTCATGCAGCGGTGAGTTGTGCAGCCAGATTTCTGCACCGTCAGTCTAAGCACTAGCCTGCGCTTTTAACCCCTGGGCCACCTGTCCCTTCCCCGTTCCTGCCCCACATTGTTCACAGGCTGCAAGGGACATGCAATACACCAACAAGCAGATACAGAGTGTGGAAAGAACACAGGGGGTGGGGGGAAGCTGCCCTTTCGTGAGAGCAGCAAGGGGCCGAACTTTAGGCTGGGTGTGGTCAGGCCATCCCCAAAAGCAGTATTTAAGCTGACATCTGAAGGGCGAGTAGGGTCCAGCCATGCAGAGGTAGAGAAATGGTGTTCCAGGCAGAATGCAAAGGCCCAGAGGTGGAAAAGAACATGACATCTTCTAGTAAATGTTCATGGTTCCCTGAGGGTGCGGGACATGGGGAGAAGGCACAAAGGAGGCAAAGAAACGGCCAGTGCGTGGCAGGCCACCTAAAGAGTTAGGATTTTATTCCGAATGCACTGAAACATCTTCAGCGAGCTGTACGCAGTGTCTACGGGACAGTGGCCTAGAGGAACTTAATGGGGCCATTCAAGAGAGTGCTGCAGCCATTTAGTGAGAGGTCCCGGAAGCAAGCTGGAGAGGAGTCACCTCCTGCTGGAAGCACTCTGTGCTCCTGCCTCCAGTCACAGGACCATTGAGGTGAATTATAATTGTCTGTTTACCTCTCTGCCTCCTCACCAGACTGGGAACGCTTTGAGGGCAGGACTAAGTCTAATGAGCCTCTGTCACCGAGCAGCTGACCAATACTAGGTGCTCAGTAAACACCTATTAACTGCAAGTGAGTTGAATAGAATCATGCAAAGCTGATTAGATTAGCAACATGTTGAAGAATCTCTTCTTTCTCCTCCATTGATCTGGGACTTCATAGACCTTGGCCAGAATAAGAGGATGCTGCACTCCTCCAACCCTCAGCAGAGCCCCTCCTCTGAGCACCTCCCCCCCACGGGAAAGCAGTGTTGGGCTGTAGATAACTTGCAGCAGCCAAGCTCCATCATTTCTTTAACCCCCAGCAAACCCCATGAGGCAGGGCAATGGGGAGGGAGGGAGCTGAAGCCCAGAGTCCTCCTGAAATAGTGGAACCTTGAGATTCCAGGTGGTGCTGGATATTTTAAGTAGCCCAGGTTTTAGCAGGCAATTTGGGCATCCACTGTGAGTCTGCACTTCTGACAGTGAGGACAGGGCCAGGTCCAATTTTGGAGCCTCTGTGGCCCTCCTTTCTGCTGCTGTCACCACCATCAGGAGGATCCCCAAATCATGTGATGCCCACCTCCATCCAAATCAGAGAAATGGAGAGGAAAACGGGAGGAGCCTTTGAGGACACCACGACCCATGACCAGTTGGTGGCAGAGCTGGGGTGGCCATGGAGGCACCCAGACTCCCAGCCTGGTGCTTTCTCCATGGCACTTCTCAATCGACCTGCATCTGCCCTCACTGCTCCTTGAGGAACGTCTCTCTGGAGGTGCTGAAGCTGCCCAAAACACAGAGTTCCCAGAACAGGGAAGCCCACAGTTTCCTGGGAGGAAGCAGAGAGCCAGGCCCTCCTGGACAGCAGCTACCCCTCCTCCTGTTCTGCTCCCATCCTTTGCTAACAGCATGATGGTTGAGGGTGTGGGGCCAAATTCTTGCACGCCACTTACCACATGCGTGGTCTTGAGCAAGTTACTTAAACCCTCAATGTCAGTTTCCTCACTAGGAAGTAGAGATGATAGTTATAATAACAAAACCTATGTCCTAAGGTTGTCATGGGCAATAAATTAAGTAATAAGTGTGAAGTGCTTACAACAGCACCTGGCATGTAGTAAGTGCTTACTTAGTATGAACATCAGAGAGAGAACTTTCTAGATCAGCATCAAGGGAGCTGGGTCATTATCCAGTTCACAAATCCCCTATGTGCCTCAGTTTTCCTGTCTGTTAAATGGGGGAGTGATGCGTCCAGGTGAATGGCTTAAAGACAACCATGAAATGCTAATTACTACGGGAAGCGTTGGGAAGTTAAAAAGAAAAAGTACCTTACAAATGGGAGGCTTGATGGGCAGATGACCCCGCAGCAAAGGAAGGGGCCCATAAATCACCACCAACCCAGCAGGCTGCCTGGGTTTTATGGGGCCTGGGGCCCAGGCCACTTTCCAGAACAACATTTAGAATTTATAGACTCTTGTCAGTGTCCTTCCTGTTTATTTAGTTGCCTTAGAAGCCATCTGGCATTAATAGCATCTTTGCTGCCCAACCAGAAGAATGCAGCCTTTTCTGCGTTTACTCCCCAGCTAGTGGAAGGAGTGAGAGCTGGAAATCCACAGAGATCCCTGGGGCTGCTGGTGGGCTCCTGGAGTCAGCAGACGTGCTGCTAGTAGGGGGGCATGTTCATTCTGCAACAAGGTGCCTCCTCTACCTGCTGGGGGAAGGATCAGATAATGACAACTACATCAAATGAAGTACTGGAGCCAAAGGTCAGCAAGACCCCAGGTCTCCCCAGACCTGCTGTCTGCACAGCTGCCCCAGTGAGGACGGAGACCTCATACCTTCATATGAATTTGAACAGAACTGAAAGGGACTGAGGGCATCCTGCCCATTTATCAAACATGAAAACGACAGTGAGAAGCTTCAGCTGAGAACTCCTGATGAAACCTAATCCTGCTCTCATCACTGACAAGCTGTGTGACCTTAGCTGGGGAACTTGGCCCCTCTGAGCCTCAGTTTTCTGTCCTTTAGAATAGGTTTAAAAGTGCCTGCCTTGACTATTCCAGAGGCCACTGGGATGAACAAATGAGACCAGGTGCAGTTGGAGGGAATTTGGAAAGGGTAGGAGGCGAGCTGCAGCAGAGTGGTCAGGAGTGTGAGGCGCTAGGGCCAGATGGCCTGGGCACCATCCGAACCTGGGCCACTTCCTAGCCGGGTGACCCTGGGTGCATTACTTGACCTCTGTGTTTCAGTTCCCTCTTTGCTTTAATTTGGATAAGAATGCCAAAGTGACAGAGTTTTGTGAGAATGAAGTGGAACAGCATCTCTAAGCCTGCCAGAGCTCCATAAATGTGGGCAGCTAAGAGAGCCTTCATCCCTGAGAGTGTCCAGAGTGGCTCAGGGTGTGGCAGTGGATGTCAGAAACTGGATTCAAATCCTGGCTCAGCCATGCATTTGCTGTATGACCTGGGTAGGGCGCCCAACTCATCCTAGTTGGCCTGGGACTTTTCTAACTTCAAAACTGAAAGCCCTGGCCAGGCACAATGGCTCATACCTGTAATCCCAGCACTTTGGGAGGCTGAGACAGGTGGATCACCTGAGGTCGGGAGTTTGAGAACAGCCTGGCCAACATGGTGAAACCCCATCTCTACTAAAAACATACAAAAAATAGCCAGGCATGGTGGTGCTACTTGGGGGGCTGAGGAGGGAGAATCCCTTGAACCCAGGAGGTGGAGATGGTAAGCTGAGATCACGCTGTTGCACTTCAGCCTGGGTAACAAGAGTGAAAGTCCATGTCAAACAAACAAACACACACAACTGAAAGTACTACATCCCAGGAATCCCCTTAGTCCCAGGCCAATTGGGACAGTTGGTCACCCTAGACCTGGAGCAAATCTCACTGACATTTTGAGCTTCAGTTTTCACACATGCGGGGAGGGAATACCTACTTTGCAAAAGTAGTTGGGAGACAAAATGAGAGAATGCATACAAATTGTGGTATAGGCAAACACTTTAATAATACATGCCATGTGCCAGGTGCTGTAGCATTTTGTAGCTATTTATCATTTTATACGCATGACAACCTTGGGGATTAGGTTCCGCTGTTAGCTCCATTTTACAGAAGGGGAAAGTGAGGCTTGAAGAGCTAAGTGACTTACCCAAGGGCACATGGCTCCTAAGTGGAATGGCTGAGATTTGAACCCAGCTGTCTGACTCCTGGGCCTGATTCAGTATGCTAGAATTCCTCTCACATGTCAAGTACTCATCAAATAGTAGCTACTAATAAGAAAAGCAATAGAAATGTCACTCTCAGAGTTACACTCCCAGTTTGTGTCCCTCATGAGGCAAGGGGGTGGGCAAGGGGGAGTGTTGGTGATCCTGAGCCCACAGGAAAATGTGTAAGCTTCACTTTACCTTTATACTTCACACATTCCATAAATGTGTGGCCTCTTCCACAAATCTAGGGCCATGTAAATTTGGTGTATAATTGGGAGGCACTGCAGGTACCTGCGGCTCCAGGATAAAATCCAGGCAGCTCTGTAGAGACAGCAGGGCGCCGTTAGCAAGGACAAAGTGAGAAGTGCGCAGGGAGCAAGGCTCCCTTCACAGCAGCGCCACGGAAGTGCAGATGTGCGGGGCTGCCCTCTGCCAAGGATGGCTTCTTGGAGTCATGGGACACACAACATCCTCAGGCTCAGGACCCTCTTCCCCTACCCACCCCCAATAAGGGGCATGCAGACAGCATAGGGGATCCATGCTTCTCCCAAAACATCTGCCTCTCTTCCCCATGTGTGTGAACTGGAAGACAGGGAGGTGAGTGTCTGGGCCATGGGTCGGGGCATATTGTGGCCTGATGCCAGACATGGCAATAGGTCCTAGGACGATGGAGGAAGAGGGGGTGTGAGGATCTGGAAAGGAGGGACTCCTCAGGATGGTCCACGCTGGACCCAGTCACCCCTCCCAACTTCTGCTCAAGCAGCAGTCATCTAAGGCCACAGTGGGCAGCACTGAGCAGGGCTCCTCACTGCTGTGCACTAGTGAGGTGGGGCTGGACCTGGCAGAGTGTGCAGAGCCCCCAGCTCTTCCCTGCTGCCCACTGGCTCACTGTGCCCCTGGGAGCTAGGCCCAGCTCAGAGGTGCTCCTAGGCCACAAGCAGCTTTGCCTTTGATACAAAGGGCAAGGAAACACACAAAGGCAGTCCTGAGAGAGACCCCCACGGAGGTCAGGATGTCACCCTCCCTCCATGGACACATGAAAGAAGGAAGGTGGACAGTGGCCACACCACCTAGCCAGGGCTCCCACCACCCTTACTCTGCACCTGCCCTTCTGCCCTTGCTTGGGGGCCAAAACAGTGGATATTGGGGCCCTAGATATCTGTGGATATTGGGGTCAGAGGAACTTGGCCTCTTGCTCTGGGGACATTTCCTGTTGTTGTGAGGACCCCAGGCCTTTCCTCTGGGTGCAGTGAAAATATAAAAAATTGGAAGCTATGTGAGGACAAGAATGCCTCTTGTAGTATCATGAAGCCATCCCACCCCTTCCCCACTCTCCCACCCCCCAATCCAGTTCAGGGATCACAGCACGTGACAGCATGCATCATGATTAAGAAAGCGGGCTCAGAAGCTGGCTGCTGGGGTTTAAATCCAGCTAATTCAAAGCTGAATTTTACTGTAATAGCTGTGCGACCTTGGGCAAGCTACTTAACCACTCTGAGTCTTCATTCCTTTACCTGTAAAATGAAGTAATAACAATATCCACTGCACAGAATGAATGTGGGCATAAAATAAGTACATAAAGCTTATTTAAGAATAGCATGGGGCTCACAGCAAGCATTCAATACCCAGTAGCCATTATTCTTATGGTATAATATAATGCAAGCATGACCTGGTCATTCCATTAGCCTTCCTGAGCTACAGTTTCCTCACATTTAAATAGAGACAAGTCTGCTTGCCCTGCTTCCTCACTGTCATGAGGTCCAACGAAGACAGGCATGGCTGCAAGTGGAGCCTTAAGATGTATAAAGTGCTGTATGCATGGAAGGTTTGAATATAACGCATACTCCAATAAATACAACGCAGTGTAAGCCTAATTCCATAGGGTAACATGATATAATGTAAGATAATACTCTGCATTAAAAACTGAATTGGAGAGAGACAAGACAGACGGAGAGAGAGAGATGGAGAGGCAGAGAAAGGCCGAGCAGAACAGGGACAGAGAGTGAGGGCTGAACTGGAAGAGCAGGGAATCAATGTTGTACTGTAATTTAAAAACCAATATACAGTAAATATCAGCCCGGCGTTGCAGCACAGCAGCACGGCAGGGCAGCCCAGCCTGAGATAACTCACGCCTCAAGCTGGGCCAGCCACCACCGCGCCCCATCGGCCTTCCCTGTAACTCATGATCCATTGCTCTCTCCCCGGAGCTGCTTGGATTTCATCCTGGAGCTGCAAGTACCTGCAGTGCCTCCCAATTATGCACCAAATTTACATGGCCTGAGATTTATGGGACAGACTGATCACAGAGCCCTAGAAGGAGCTCAGGGCCTTGATTTCTCTCCACCCCAAGACAGAGACACTGGGCTGGAGCTTTGGGTCCTGGCCAGCCTGGCTCTGAGCGGAGAGTGGCTAGGAGGCCTGGGCTCCAGGCAGGTCCCACCCCCAGCTCTCCTGCAGTTCTTGCTGCTGCCTGATTCTGGCCTTCACCTTCCTGAGTCCTCTTCCTATGGTCCCATACCTACCTTCCATCATCACCTCATGTCCCTCCCTAGATACGGACCCATGATCCGTTTCCACATCCTGAGACCCCTAAGTTCCTAAAACCCCACCCCCACAAGCATTCCCTCCTCCAGTCCGGTTCTCCCTGCTGGAGGTTTTCATACTCTTTTCTGGGTCCTGGCCCAAGGCCCATTTTCTTGCCCCAAATGCTTTCCAAGTCCTTTCAAATCAAAAGATCCAGGAGGGTCCCCTTCCTACCACTAGGAGCAGCCCTGGGACAAGGGTGTTGGGGTGGATAGGAATATGGCCCAGGAGGATATCTCTGCCTTTCTCCCCACATACCAGGCCAGGCTGAATCAGAGGGTTCCCAATCCAGGTCCCCCATCCCTTCTGTCCCCACCGAGTACTCCCAGCACAGCAGCACCCTCACAGTAAGCATGCAACAACCCTATAAAGTAGACATTACTCTTAACCCCACCCCATCCCAAGGCATTCATGACGGTTTCAAAAGGCTTCAACACTCATGCCCCGTGGCCTGACTCCCATCCTCTGGGGTGCTGTGTAGAGGGTAGCCTGCTTTTCCCCATGCCATTTCATGCAGATTCTGCCTAGAATGAGATCTTCATTCCAAGCCTAGAATGAGATCTTCCTTCCCCATCGTGGCTTATTTTCCCAGCAATCTGATCCCAACATGCATAAGGTTCAGTCCTGAATCTATAAGCTATCATCATCCAAAACCAGCTGCTCCAAAATTCTGGCAATCCCTCACCTGAATGCAGTGTGGTTGTGAGGTACAAGGAAAACCCCATCGGACCAGAAACCACTTTATAACATTGGTGCCTCAGTTTCCCCTTACGCAAAGTGGCTGTAATCATAAGGTCTATCCTGCCTGCCTGGTAGGATTGTTGGAAGGGACAAATGAGATCATGGGAAGATTCCCCAGGCTGCTGTCTAACTTCAGAGGTGGTCGTTAGAAAGGAGTATCCATTAAGAGGCTCCTCAGTGGTATTTTCCTAAGTATGGTCCTCTCCATGCTTAGAAAAATACCACTATTTCTACTACTACTACTACTACTAATAGCTCACACTTATGTAGTGTTCAATATGTGCCAGGCACTGCTCCAAGTATTTCAGGTATAGTAATTCATTTAATTTCCTTAACAACCCTGTGAGGTAGGTACTATTATTAACCCCATTTTGCAGATGAGGAAACTGAGGCACAGAAAGAGTAACCTGCTTAAGTTCACACAACCAGGAAAACAGAACACAGTACAAGTCCTACAAATGGAAGCACATTTGTCCCTATGGGAAAGATGCTCCATTCATGAATTTTGGTGCCTGAATGCTCCCTAGTAACGAGCCTGTGTATCTGCTTTATCCTCCTCCTTAGACATAAACTTCCCAAGGACAAAGACTGGTCTTCACTCATCAGAGGAAGAGTTGCTAAGCATCAGGGACCTGCTTTGCCCATTTGCAACCACTCTGTGATCACAAGCACAATCCCTGACAACAGCCTCATTCCCAGATTCTTGCCTCTCACCAGCCTGGGGAACCACCCTCTCCTCCAGGGCAATAGCCCTTATTGTTATGTGCTTAGGAGGTGTGACTCTGGGCAGAGGGTCCAGGATTTAAAGTCTATTCCAGGGTCTCTACCCTCAGCTCCCCTTCTTCCCAGCTTAGCCCTGCGACATAAGTCCTCAGGCAAGGAGGAAGATTAATGGTTCCTTTCAGGCCAGCTGTCCCTAAATTGGGACGATGACCCCAAATCTCTTCATCCTATCAGTTTCTATTTGGGTGAGATGGTAAGACGTCAGCTTAGTGGTAGAGCAGGAGAGGGAGCTGGGAAAGCAGCTGTAGAGTCTGTTTCTTAAGTGGACTTCATTACCATCACCGTATCATCACCGTCACCACCATCAACATCACCACCACCACTGTCAGCTTTACATCAAGCAGTTAATTGTGTGTGACCTTTGCTGACTACTAAGCAACACACACAAACACACACACACACACACAGGAGAATGCGGGTGATGGACTGTACTAGATATCAGCCAGAACTTGGAACCTCCACCCCCAACATCATCAATTCCTGGAGTCCACACACAGGGCGGGGAAAAAGTGCAGGAGAATAAGTCAAATGATCGACGAGGCTGAGGGCTGCATGCACACACAGACTCGAGAGGTAATTCACTTTTGCAGTGTCAGGGCCCCTGGGTGGCACATAGTAGGCATTCAATTAGTGCTTGCTGAATTAAACTAAACAGGGGAAGACTGCTAGCCATCACGTCATGAAAGGGTTGGATGAAGGAAGATGGGATTGATCACCGCATCCTAAAGGAACAGGCTCTCTGGGCCTTAAAGTTTGAAGGGAGTGAAGGAGGCACTTTAGAGTGAGCTAAAGGAAACCTCATTGTCATGGCAGGCAGAAAAGCACAGAAGCTATAGCCTCAAGAGGTGGGATGGGCTGAGACTACAAAAAAAGATACATTGATGATGAGCGTAGCTTGATCCCATCATGAGAAATGGCAGTGAGAGGGCTTGTTTACTTCCACCCTGAGGACAGAGGCAGTCTACTCTTCTCCCACACCCTACTTGGGTGAAAACAAGTCAGAATTGAAACTGGAATGCCCGTGGGGCTGCCCTAGGGTGGTATTTCTCACTGGAGTTTGGTGTGAATAAAAGCTTCTAGCAGACTGAGAGCCAGGAGGGAAGAAGCCCCAGGACCTTGCGCATGTCCTGGCTGAGAAGGATAGATGGTCCAGTCATCCTTTGTGTGGGAATCTCCCTGGTCCTTAGTCCCCATCTTTAACACGGGGACAAAATATACCCTTTCTACCTTCCAGGGTTGTTCTACAGAGCAGAAAGTGCTACGGCAGCTCTCAAGGGGTAGGTGAATCTCTGGACAGGAGCCAGAAGTCTTGGGTCTCATTCTGACCCTGCTACCTGCAAATCCAAGCCAGTTTCCTCATCCATAGAAGAGAACATGGTTTTATCCTCCTGAATGAGGTCAGAGAGCTATAGGAATGACAAGAGGCTGTGTACTGAAATGCTCTCTAAAATAGACAGTGAGCTGGAAGGGCTGAATGGCACTCACCCATGTCTTTGAGGGAGAAGTCAGTGCAGTGGAAAAAGGGAGTGTGTGCGTGTGAATATGTGGGAGTGTTGCATTTGTAAGAGTAGGTATACGAACTCGTGAATGTGTGTACGCGAATGTGTCCCTCTGTGTATGTGTGTACATATGAATGTGTAAGTGTATGTGGGAGAGGATATACGTATGTGAATGTATGTGTAAGTGTAAGCATGAATGTGGGTCTGTGTAGGTATATGTGTGGGTATGCATGTGTGGATGTGTGTGAGGTATGTGGACCTGTGTACACTGGTAGGTGGGTGTGTGTATGCATGTGTGTATGTGCACATGTATGTGGTGGAGTGCGGAGGAATGAGACACCCTCAATCAGACGGCAGCCCTGGGATCCTGGTCATTCCAAACAAAACCCAGTTACAGTGTTTGGTCATAGAGCAGTCAGTAGCATGAAGCAAAGAAAAGCATCGGATCAGTGCTGTCTGGCAGAAGAGGATGGGAAAGATGATGGAGGACCCCAGACAAGTAACTTCCAGGGCCTCGATGGCTTTGCAGAGATGTCTTTGCTCTGAGGCTGGATCATGGACTCATAAATCAAAGGATCAACGACCTGAACTGAAAAGGCCTTGGGAGAACACACAGGCTCTGATCTACAGGTGAGGACAGGAAGAGACGAGATGGCCAAAGTCATGCAGCAAGTTCCGGGCAGAGCCAAATCGAGAGCTCATTCCAGGTTCCCCTGTGCCGCAGCAAGCACTCTCTGACCAGCCTGCGGTGCCTTGTGCTACAGGAGGACCTCTAACCTCTGACGCATGTGACCCCAGGTCCCTATCCATCCTCCCTCCTTTCTGCCCCAGGAGGACATTTCTAGGTTTTATAGTGGCTTCACTGCAGGAAAGGTTGAGTCAAGGAATCCATTGTACCTATCCAGGAATCTTCAATGCCTTTTTAGAATGACAAGCCCTCATCTTACAGCCATTGTTAGGCATTTTTAGGAGTTTCCAGGAGCTCAGAAAGTGAGAAATGCCTTTTCCCTCACTGCCATCATCTATCGCTCTCTCACCAAGTACTGAGACCCTCACATGGCTCATTCCCCAAGCTTCTGCAAGTCCTGTAGGCTGAGTGGCCACATTTAATATGATTTGGGGACCAGAGAGAGTCACGTAACATCAAGGCCTACTTTACAATTATTCTGAATTAGGAGCCTCGACAGACCCTCAACACTAGTTGGGGACTCCCTGGCTTCTTTGACTAAAGTTTCCTTAACAGGAGAATGAAAAAGGATGGGGTAGCTGGGAACAGAGTGCTACTTTTGGAGAAAAGGAATAGGAAGTGAGTCTCTGGGAAGAAGAAAGGGAAGGGCCAAATAGACTTTACATCCCCAGAAAGTGTATTAGAGATCTGAGTTAAGGCAAGAGGGAACCTGCTCCTCTGTGTCATCCTACACCAAAATGGGGTAGAGAGGGGAGAGGGCCCAGGCAGGAGACACAGAGGGGAGAGGGGTTCAGAGAGGCTCAGCTTTCTGTTTCTTCATGTTGTTTCTGGGCACATGGACTATAGCTTATCTCTTGCTGGTGGGTGAATTAATATAGGACATGCCAATGACAAATGCAGTGAACTGTAAAGAGCCCAACTTATTTTGCCATCTTTCATGTTTGTGGGGCTGCCCTGTTAATACAGGATGGCTGCCAGGCAGGCCCAGGCTCTCCTGCAGACAATCCCAAGCAGGTTGATAAATTATGAGAACACAGTTTTGTTCCTTAATCCAGCTTGACACAGTTTAACACCTATATCTTGTCTATATAGTTCCAGTCTGTTGGTCTGGTCTCCATTTGCCTCAGCCCTTGGAGACATTCAAAAAAAGCAGGCCCAGATCTGTCCACATCAAAGATGCCCTGATTTTCTGTTGCATGGAAGCCTTGGGTCTCCTCTGCAGGGCTCCTGCACCTTCTATACAACCCTCAGTTACGATGCAAGGAAATCACTCAGAAAAAAAATAAAACAAAACAACAAAATGTAGGCTGATAAATCATGACATGTGTATACTGTGTCATTACTAAAACTTGCTTGGTGCATTTGAACTCAATTGTTGAACAAGCTGAGTGGTCCAGAACAGCAATTTTTGACCCTCTGTTCAAAAACTAGCCTTGTGTTCTTGGGCAGTCAATCCAACACTGTCCCCGCCTCTCATTTTGATAAAATGGAGATTCCCACTCAGGAGGTCTGCAGCACAGGGTTCTTCACGGCTTCCCAGCTAACAGGTGATGCTGATGCTGGTCCACAGACCACACGTGGGGTAGCAAGTTGCACCTGTCTTCCTCACTGTCTTCTGGATTCCCCTGCCTCATTATTCCACCTCTTCTAACTAACACTAACTTCTGTTAATTTTAGGACAATGCATCCTCAATGGGGACAATATCGCCCCCAAGGGGCAAAAATGTGTTCTTGGTAGGGAGGCCAAAAAAGAGAACTTAATCCTTTGATATACAAAGCATAAATATACACACAGTATATCTGCAGTATTAAAATTTAATGGAAGGGTGTGATTAGGAAAAACCCTCCAAAAAATGCTTCTTCCAAAAATGCTGCCCATGTGCCCCTTCCTAGCTTCCTGCTACCAGTCCCACCCAATTATCTAGACCAAAACTGCCCTGTTTCTGCAGGTTCTTACCACCCCTTTTCTCAGAAGGCACCGTGTCCACTGGCTTGGCTGTAATCACCAGTTAACCGCAGTCCCACATGAAACTGACCCGTGAAAGCCCATCTTTAGTGCCCTGATACCTGAGCATAATTATATTTGACATTTTAGTGTCAGTCTTAATGAGGAAGGGTCACAAATATAGCTCTGAGTGCTAAAGGGCTTGCCCAGTTTACAAAATGCAATCACACATGCTACTGTGCCCTTCCAACAACCCTGGAGGGGGAGCACTGGCATCCTGTTTCATCAGTAAGAAAACCAGGCCCCTCTCTCAAATTGGATGTATCCCTCTCCCAACTCCACAGATAAGACCCAGTTCAATCACAAGCCCCGCCCAGGCCCCATGAGGAGCTGTATCCATTCCCTTTACCTGGGCCTGATAGCATTCCTGTGACGCCACCCTTGGGGGAATGGGCAGCAGAGTAAAAAGAGAGAAGACTGGGTGCTGGAGGGTATTTTACATTCAAATCTCAGACAGGAAAGGTTGGCAGATGAAACTTGTAAAATGCAGAACCCCACTTCCTGAGGAAATGTGCATGGCCATAAAAATCCAAAACAAACAAGAGAAAGGGAGGGAAGCAGGTGCCAGGGCCTAGAGGTGAAATTTGCTCCTCAACCATCAATTCTCAAAGTTTTCTGGAGGGCTTCCTGGAGTCTTTTAACAATCGGCTTATGTCTGATGGCAGCAAACCCTCCTGGCAGCTCCCTGGGCAGGGGGAAGCTGGCTGTACTATCTTCCGCATCTCTGAAGACCTTTCCCTCCCTTCCAACCCTCCCTGCTTCAACTGAAGACTCTCTCAGATTCAAAAAGGGGTTTGGGGACCACCAGGAAAACATCAGGTCATAATCCATCTCCTGGGCATATGCTATTATTTTCTTTTACCAGGTCAAAACACAAAGACTCACATGATTAGCCAAGATGTGGCAGAGCCAGAATTTGAACCCAGGACCCCCAAGTTGAGGTTTCATTCCATTATTTCACAACTCCATTCCTTCAATAAGTTGGACCCTAAAACTCTACCCCTACCCAAAGAAAAATCACAAAACACTCAAATTGTTGGTGTTCTTGTTGAGAGTCCAATTCCACTTGGCCATCCCAGGTTGTTTATTGTTCTGTGTCTCTGCTTCCAGTCTAGCAGCCTCCCCCATCAGACTGTGAACTCCCTAGAGTCTCATATCCACCTTAGGAAAGGGGATTTTCTGAAAACAATTCCAACTTCACTTCTCCACTGTCCCTGGGTAGACAGACCCCAGGCCAGGAGCTTATATGCCTCTATACACCCACCCCTCAAAAAAGGAGAGCAGAAACTGCTCAACCCCACGGGCTGAAGAGGCTTGGCAAACTGGCACTTGGAGGCCAGAATCACTGGGTTTTTTATTTTCCTTTGGAGCTGAAGCAAAGATAAGAAGAGCAATTCCTCCTGCAATCAAACCAGGACTCCAGTGGCCAGAAGGCTGCCTGGTTTCCCCAGTGGCCCCACCCACTCTGACTGCATTTTCTTCCCATCTATCTTCCTTCTCTTCCTCACCCTCACCTCCTGGAAGCTCCCAGCTCACCCTCTCTCAGGCCAGACTCCCCAGCTTCTCATGTTTCTGGGCCTGAGCAAAGAACTGGCACTTCACAGAAGAAGAAACCCCAAGCCCCAGGTCTCCAGACCATGGCAGGCACCCAGTCCTTCCAAGACAAGAGACGGAGCTGAGAGCCAGCCTCCCGGAGGCTGAAACACAAATGCCAAGTTTGCTGTTTGCATCCCCAGGATGAGGGCAGGAAGATAAATAATTGCATTCCTAGGGAGGAATTAGACCAGAATTCTAAATTGAGGGCTGGGCAGGGGGCCTGAGCAGAAGCATGTGAGGAGGCCAGAAAGAGAGATGCAACTCTGCATTCCTAGCCAGAGTCAGAAGGGAAGGATGACATTCCAGCATCAGCAGAAGGGCCCGGGCAGCTGACATAGTCTGCCAAGGTTGATGGCTCCAAGCGCAGGCCTTTTGAAGCTTTTGAATCCTCCCTACGGGACCCTGACCCCCTTCAGCCTCCAATGTACCCCACAAGGAAATGTGACTGTCCTCAGGGCTCTGCTGTGCATGGCTACATAAAGCTCCTGCCAGAGGGCAGCGACCAGACCAGGGCACAACCCCAAGACCCAGTTCCCTTGCTCCCCACCTTGAGTCCCAAATCAGCACCCACACAAGAAAAACAGCCCACGTGGAACCTCTAGCCCTGGTCCCTGGGAACTTCATAGCCCAGGGAAGGGCAGTTTCCTCCCTAGCTCTGCTCCTCCCCAGCTGCAGGGGGTCAAATTCCTGAAGCTGTCCCCTCCCCCAGCACTGGAAGCCTAGGTGGCCAATCAGGCCATGGAGGCCACAGCTGCCACCTCTCTGAAACATACACATGTGTATACACACACACACACACACACACACAAACACACAGTTGTGGCCAGGGCAGGGGGTCAGCACCTATAACCATCCCTGTAATTCCAACTCAAGAGTGCAGGCTCTGACATGTTTCCCCTCCCTACAGCTGTCTGTCTGTCTGTCTGCAGCTGTCTGCTGTCTCCCGATGCACTTGGCAACAGTCTGGCTCAGTCCCTCTGCGGTCTCAGCTCAGGCTCCCTTCTCCCTCCAATGCTGGCTTTCAGAGGTTTTATCTCCCTGGAACTCTCTGCCTCTGTCCTTTGTACTGGGCTGATGGGAAGATGAGCAGGACACCTCCCTCAGAAGGTCTGTGCAAAGCAAGGCACTGTCCACCTCGGAACGGTCCACTGCTCTCCCTTCTCCCTGCCCAGGCCAACCTTAGAACCAGGGCATGGCTGGGTGGGAGACAGAGCCCTATGAACCTAGGCATGGCTAATGCCATTTTCCATATTGCTTCATCATGCCATTCTCATGCCCAGGCTGCACACACACACACAATCCCCCTAATCTCGCATTTTCTGCCTGAGGCCAGAATAGGGTCCCTGAACCTGCCTTACTTGCCTCCCCAAACTGCAGCCATGCCTTCCTTCCTCCCCTCCGCTCTGCATCAACCCCTCTTCACTTGGCTTTACCCCACCCCACCCAGCCCACAGAGCTCAGGGAGTCCCCAGCGCCCCCATCCAGCCCCCAGCAATGGCTCTAGCCAGGCCTCGCATATGCGGAGATGCAACAGAGTGGTCTGGCGGCAAAGTTCTCATGCTGCTTTCAACCGTTCCATCCACCCGCGGCTCCGTCGCTCCATCCTGCTCTCCAGCCTCATGCGGACCCCGCTCTCCCCGTCTCCCCGCTCCCCGCCAGAGTTTCACCCCCACTACCCGGGAAAAAAACGAAAGAGAGGAAAGGAAATCTCTCGAGATAAGGATGGGCGAAAAGAGAAGGGGGTGTCCGCTGGAGCCCCTAGGATGAGGGGAGTCTTCAAGTGAAAAAAGAAAGGGATACAAAGTTCCCGGTTCCCTTGGGTGCGTTTTCAGCCCCGCGCCGAGCTCCCGAGGACACCGGGGATGGCGAAAACGCAGCAGCGGCGACCACTCACCTGGGCGAGGCAGCATCTACCCCCGGCTGGGAGGCACCGAGGCCGGCTCCGCGGGGCGCCCGGGCTCCCCCGTTCGGCCACGCATCCTTCTCCGCCCGAGACAGGCTCGAGCTAAACCCTCCGGCTGCTCCGGCGAACGCAGGCAGATGGTGGCCTCGGACGTCCACGCGGGGAGAGCCCTGAGCCGCTTATTCAGTTATATCCATGGCATTTAGCAAGAAGAAGGGGGGAAAAGCACAACTTGTTCTCTTCTCTTCTCTTCCAGATTAAAGAAGAAGAAGAAGAAAAAAGATAATCCCTCCCTAGGAGGATGCCGGTAGGATTTTCCGGATCGAAGAACCCCAGGCATTCCCAGGAACCTCGAGCATCTTGGAATGTGGGGTGTCTTCAAGTTCAGACGAGCCTGCCGGGTTGTGTGTGTGTGCGTGTATGTGTGTCTCAGCCAGAGGGAGCCAGGCACTCACACCCACACGCACACACACAAACACACTCCCCCGTACTCCCCGCATGCACACTGCCCCCCCCACGCGCGCTCATACGCGCGTACCCGTTTTCTCCCGGTCTCTCTCTCCCTTACACACACACGCACACACACACGCACCCAATCACACGCTCCGATCTGGGAGGGAGCCGGGCGGGCTGCGGAGACAGCGCAGGGCCAGCGGTGGAGAAAGCCCAGCGGCCAGAGGCGCCCAGGAACCCGGCGGCCATGCGCACCGTCCCCGCCGAGCTTTCCGGCGTGGCAGCCCCCAGTGGCGACCGGCGGAGCTGCAGGAGCCGAAGGCAGCCTCTGCCCACCGCCGAACGCAAACGCTTCGGAGACGACCAGCACAGCCGCCGAAACCGGAGGGATTCGCGGTCCTGGCAGGGGTGGCGCGGGGAGGCACGGAGGGGCCGGAGTGGGCTGGGGTCGCGGTCGCGGAGGGCGGTGGGCAGGCCGCGAGCCCTGGAACCGGGAGGGAGGGCTCGGCGGCCCAGCGGCACGGGCAGCCGCTGCGGAAGGCGAGCCGGGCGGCAAGGGCTGCACCTCTGCAGCTGGCGCCGGCGCCGGCGCTGCCGCCTCACGTGCCTAGCGCGCCCTGCAGCCGTCAGCCCGCCGCCTGCCGGAGGAAAACCCGACCGCGCCGGCCCTAGGCTGGAAGTGGGGGCTGGAACGATCGCGCCCACCCAGCCCTGGAGCCCAGTTCAGATTCTGGCATCCTGGAAAGGGACCTATGAAAAACGAGCTCCCAGCGCACGCACACACACGCACTTTGACTTTTTATAATTATTACAAGAATCCGTGCAGTGGCGCCAAGTGTTCGCACAGCATCTTCACAACTCTTCACTTGTTTGATCTTCCCAGCAACCCTCATTTGATGTATAAGGAAACTAAGGCCTAGAAGACTAAAATGACTTGTCCAATGCATGTGGAAGGTAGCCAGGTCCCTACTCAAAGCAGACCGTGAGCTTAGTCAGAACACCCGGGTCTGGCCAGAGTCTCATCTTTCGTTATCCTCTCTGCCCTCTATAAAAACTAGTTACCGGAAATGTAGGACTGTTTTCTCCCTTACTGGACTCCTCAAGAGGCACTTCCTTCCTTCTGAAGGAAATGAAAATTTGAGATTCCTGTTGGTACTCCAGCTGATAAAACCAGGGGCAGGAAGAATGTCAATGTCGCAATCCATCTCTTCTCTCCTGGTGACTAACACATCCCATGCACCTGTCCCGGTTACCCACAGGGAGGCACATATGGCATGTGGTTGTGTCTCTGCAGCCCAGGATTGGCTCAGCTGGATATATCTGTAACATACAACCGACCCTGTCTCCTCTCTACACACATGGGTGAGTGCATAACTGCAGAAGCCTAGGCAGCTGGTCCTCATGTGTGCACCCTCCCCATGTGCACCCCAGGAAGCTGCCAGATTGGCGTGCTGCAGATCTTTGAAGACAGGCCCCTCCCTGCAGAGATTCTGGAAAGCCATGTGGGGGAGGGTCGTGGCCAAGATGAAGCTCAAGGTGTAGGGGGTGGGCCCTGGAAAGAAGGGATTTAACTCAGGAGCTGGAGTGAGGGATAGAGGAAGGGAAAACAAATGGGAAGGAGGATGAGGAAGGAAGAGGTGAGTTAAAAGGAGGTGTGGAGTAGAAACTGGGGAGGGCATTTAGGGAAGAGGAAGGGGAAGGGAAGAAGGAGGTGAGAACAGCAGGGAGACTGCATTCCTCTTTGCTTACCTGAAAGCTTACCTACCATGGGCGTGGGGGGAGAAGGGGCAGTGGTGCTCCCAGGAAGAAAGGCTTAGGAAGAACAGCCCCTGCTCAAGTCTCAATTCTTCCAAGGGGCAGGGGCAATAGGCTAGGTTATCTCCCCTAACCCTCAGTCACCCATGAGATAACCAGAATGGAGTGGCAGGGATAGGACCAAGCTGGCACAAGAGCAGAAATGGAGCTGCTTTTAGAAACCAATAAAACATTAACATGATGTGAATGAAGGATGTGGGAAGGAGGGACTGATCTCTGTTCGAGTGTATCTGATACTCCATCAAGGAGTTTTCTCAGATCAGAAACATGGATATTCCATGAAGAGCCAAGACCCGGATCATCAGTAATTCTGAGAATTACTGGTATATTTTTCTAATTACATATGCTCCAACATAACCAGAGTACTGGGCTGGGGGACAGGTGGCCTGGATGCTCACCATGGCTTTGTACTAACAAACAATGTGACAAGTCCCTTTCCTTCAAAGGGATTGGACTATGAACTTTCTAAGAGCCTTTCTAGTTCTAGGAACCCCCAACCAACTTTGGCAGATGGAGCAGGGTGGGGACCACATACATTTTGGGGGGCCAAGAGAAAACCAGTCTGTGGTCACTATTTACCAGGAAAATCACCAGAAGATAATCCACACTTGGGTCATGAAAAGGTGAAAGATGGTGAATTTCTTGGCTCCTTGAACAAGCCCAGAAGGACTGAGTTAGGGTCACTAATGTGGTCCATGGCTTCCTGTACTGGTTACTTACCTCAGAGTTCAGCCAGGGCTTCCCAAAGAGGTGATCCCATCATTCTGGAAGGGGTTGGGGAATGAAAGCCACTCTAATAATGGACATTTTGATTCTTCTACATCTTCATTCTTCTAAATAACCCTGTGGTGAACATCTTTGTACCTAAGTCTTTGCCCACATTCTTGTTTGTGTTTAAGTTAGATTCCCTGACGTAGAATCACTGGGCTGAAGGGCATGAACAGTTTTAAGGCTCTTTGTGCGTACTTTTTTTGTTTCAGTTTTACAGCCAAGGCGCTGAAGTGCAGGACAGATAAATGATTTCCCAGAGAGCTCCCAGCAGGTGCTTAAGGATATTTTCACACACCCTTTCATGTCTCGATATGGTAGAGAATGACTGTGCCTTGCGCTTTAGCCTGCACATCAAGGCAGCACTCCATCCTTGAAGATAACTTCAATACCCCCAGTAAGAAGAAAGTTTGGGCTCCCCGCCACCCCCAGTTAGGACTCACCTTCCCCTCCAGGCCATGCCTGCTCTCCTTAACACCCCTGACCAGCCTTACAACTTACCAGTTGTCTGTATCTCTTGGCTTTTTCACTGGACTATAAACCCCAGACCCCTGGCACATTTCTGGGCACATGGCTGGCTTCCAACCCTCACTTCCTAAATGGAATCACAGTGTCTGATCGGAAGAGTTCCTAGGAGGGTTTGGGGTATCGAGGCACTCAGCCTGAAGGGAAGGCTGATTTGGCCTAGGCCTTTATAACCAATGCAAAGACGCCTTTGCAATGGATGGTGGTGAGTCTCTCTTCTCTGTATTCACTGAGTATGAAAAGGAGAGGAGATTAGCTTTTTGTAGTGAAGCATTCTCGTATGATGACAGGTCAGAGCCAGGTGAAGCTATGGAATCTCAGGTGAGGACCATTGAATCTGCTTCATAAAAGAAGGGATGCACTCTGTAATCCCAGGGTGTGCTAGATACACTTCTTAGAGTTTCCCTTGGCTCATTGTGGCCTGAAGAGTGGCTTTGTGGACTGGGGAGATAAGAAAGATCCTAGGACACAGTTTCTTATGGTATTGGATCTCCCTCCACGGAGTCTATTCCATTGACTGAATGCTGGGAGCCACTCCTGAATTAGCGCCTCTTTCACTGAGCTTCCCTCAAGACCAACAGCCAGCACAACCCCAGTTATCCATAGGCCTCGGCCTTGGCCTCATAGAACTTAGACAAATGTATCCTCAGGAGCTGAGGCCCAGCACCGGGGTGCCCTTTCTGGAGATGAAGGGTGAGGTCTTTTAATTCTGCAGTGTCCTCTACTCCTCCTCCCTTCCCAAATGCTAGAGTAAGAAGCCAAAATAAATTCTTATTAGTATGCATGTGCATTCCCAAATTCCTTAACAGAATGACTAACACCACCTACAGCCATTAGCTCTGGTTTGTTTTCTAAATCCAGTTTACTTTTCATCATTCAGCCCTCTGTTTGCCTCTTCCTCTCCCCTAGGCCCAGTGGACTCCCTTCACAGATTCACCCTCTTGCCCAAATACCAGGTCTGGGAGTGGGTTCCTGATGCATCAAAGGATCAGACAATCCTGGGACATCATAATCAATCAACAGGAAGGTCTTTACTGAGTATTTTCTTGTTTGTTTGTTTGTTTTTGAGATGGAGTCTTTCTCTGTTGCCCAGGCTGGAGTACAGTGGCATGGTCTTGGCTCATTGCAGCCTCTGCCACCCAGGTTCAAGCAATTCTCCTGCCTCAGCCTCCAGAATAGCTGGGATTATAGGTGCCTGCCATCAAGTCTGGCTAATTTTTGTATTTTTAGTAGAGATAGGGTTTTTCCATGTTGGCCAGGCTGGGTCTTGAACTCCTGACCTCAAATGATCCTCCCGCCTCAGCCTCCCAAAGTGCTGGGATTACAGGCATAAGCCACTGTGCCCAGGCTTTACTGAATATCTTTTATGCACCTTCTAGCATTTTGCTAAATACTGTAGAGAAGAGAAAGAAGGAGGAAGCAGAGTTTCTCTCTGAAGAGGAAGGCATTCTACTCAGTATCTTTTATGTACCTCCTAGCATTTTGCTAAATACTGTAGAGGAGAACAGAAAGAAGGAGAAGGCAGAGTTTCTTCCTGGAGAGAGAAGACACACCAATTCTGGCACCGTGCCTTGCAGTCTATAAAGAGCATTCCCAAATGTTACCTCACTTGTTCATCACAACAATCTCATGAAACAGAGCATTATGCCCATTTTACAAACCAAGACACTGAGTCCTAGATAGATTAACCTGATGGCTCCAAGTGTTTAGAGCTATTGACTGATGGCACTGTACTTCAAACCAAATCTTCTGACTCCACATCCCAGGCTCCTTCCTGTGAACAAGACAGCCTCTCTAACGTTAGCCTTGATGCCACTAAGTGGTGAATTACCTGGTGCAGCCTGAAGTTCAGTAGATGTGTGGCAAAGAGAAGGACAAAATGTCCAGGTCCGCAGTGACAGATACATAGAGCTAGGAGATTCTAGAACTGTGGGCAGTAAGGTAGAAAGAGAACCAGAAGGGAAGAGAAAGGAGCAGATTCTGCTTCTTTGGTGTGACCTGGGGCAACTTTCTCCTTATGTAAAATGAATCCGGGATAAATGGTCTCTGGGATTTAATGAAAAGCAATAAGGAAAGTCACTCGATGACGAACTGAAGACAGCAGATGCCACTGACTTCCCTGGCTTTCTGCCTCCCATAAGGGAATTCCTAAACCTTACGGGTGGTACTGAAGCAGAGAACACCATGGGCTATGGCAAGTGCCCAGGCACACCTGGGAAGCATCACAACTCTTAGACCCCCAGGGCTTCACTGGACCACCCTGTCCCCTAGCTCAATTTCCTCTCTTGTCATTAGGCATATAACAGAGGAGTGCCAAGACCGTAGGCCAGCCACTCCCCTCTTGAGGATTATTGTATTTAATTCTCATAAAAACTCTACAAGGTAGACTTATTATTCCCATTTTATAGATCTGGAAACGAAGACGTAGAGAGGCTCAGTAACTTGTGAGGCCAGAAAGTAGGCAGTTGGCAGGGCCACGATTCTAATCTTGACACTAGCTTTAGAGCCTGTTACAGAACTGACTGGTTGAGAAGTAAACTTGTTAGAGGAGAAAGAATCAAAGGAAAACCACTACCTCAGTCTCCAAACGAGACAGGGCAAATCCCCCTCCTTTTGTACTGGCTCTTACTCCCTTCCTTCACCTCTCCTTGCCTCCTTTTATGTATTGTTGAAACATATAGTCATAGTGTGTGGTTTGTTTTATAATCTAGTCAACTGTGGAAGCACAGCTATCGTCATTTATGTCCCTGCCTTAGCATCCTTCACCCAAGAGATTTATCGCAGCAGGAACTGACTGACTACAGAATTCTTTCCATTCCTTAATCAAGTCCTTGGCTTTCCTTTCAAAGGGACGTGGAGAATGGAGCAGAAACCAACTCATGTCTGCAAAGCAGTAATTCCATTTAATCTAATAAAACTGTCTTTATGGGTTCCATGTGAAAAAGAAAGGGCAGGATTAAGGGAAAGATCAGCTGTGGCCCCATCCTCCACTCTAGGAGAGCTGATCAGCTGTGTATTCAGAAGGCTGCCATATAAGATAATAAGGTAAAAATAGAAAGTTTGGGGAAATTCTGTATTTCAAAAAGAGGAAGATCACCGCAGAGCAGAGAAGACAAGACTTCAAGGAGCCTTGAAGGTGGATAATACTTGAAGGATGGTTAGCATTTTGGTATGTAAAGAGATGAGAAAAACCGATAGTCCAGGTGGGGATAATAGTCCAGGCAAAGGCAAGGAGGCAGGACAGTAAAGCAACTTTGGGAGCGTGAGGAGTTTTCCAGCGTGACCAAGTCTCAGGGCAGAAGAAGGCCTAGAGGAATGTGGGCTCTGATACAGTCTCTGCGTTTAAATTCAAGTCCCCCACCTCTAAGGGAAGTTGCTTGAGGCCAGTTACAAAATCTCTCTGTGCCTCTGTTACTTCCTCAGTAAAGGAGAAGTATAGTGACTATGTCACAGGGTGGATGAGAGGATTAAATGGCATGAATGGCTTTAGAATACTGAGCGGTACACAATAAATTTTCAAGAAGTGTTAGTTGTTGATTTATCAAGATTCTTACTAAGAACATAGTGAGAAGTAAGAGTGCAGAGTTGGTTGATGCTACATTGAAGACAAAGGCAATGTGTCTGGATTCCTTTCTGCAGGTAAATGGGCAATGCTGCAGGGTTTTGAACAGATCTATGCAGGCTTTGATGATTGAACTGCTGGGAGAAGAGACCGAAGACAAGGAAAACAATTATAAATTAATTGGAAGAGCCCAGGTAAGGGGGAAAAATGTGGTCATCTCAAAGGCTATTGTGCTAACATAGAAAGAGGTGAGTGTGAGAAGTAGAATGGACTGGACCCTAGAGAGGATCATGTCTAGGAAAGAGGAGAGTGTGGTCAAAGCCCATTTAATAAAATAAAGCCCACTGGACTGGATGAATGGTTGGTATCCTTTGGAAATACTGGGAAGATGAGATCAACTGGGGAAGAGGTAGAAAATAATGAGTTCCTCATCAGATGTGTGGAGCTAGAGAGCTCAGAGAAACCCAGATCCATTTGTCCTGAACATAATTCAATGAATGGGTCTGTAACAAATGGTCAGGGGTAGAATGGAGGTGAAGGTCACAGAAATGGAGAAAATCTGCAGGGAGAAACTGTAGGGTGAGAAGGAGGCAGGGATTAGGAACCTAACCTTATTCAGCTTACCTCCATGCATGGTCCTGTGCTAGCCCTTTTACTCATATGATCTGTGATTCTTCCTGCAAGCAGAAATTGGTTAGCCCATTTTGTGGATAAGGAGACTATGGCTCAACAAAGTTACAGTCACTCTGTCAGAGAAGCCAGGAAAGGAGACAGAGAAGCTTACAGAGGAATCAAGGAAGAAAAGGGCCTCAGAGCTTTTTTGCTTCACAAATATTCCATGCCAAGGCTCACGTAGAAAATGGAATTTATATGGCATATGGTGGATAAATAGGGGGGCTGCTTTTCACCAAAGGTGTTGCCCTCCAAACTCCCGACTCCATGTGGCTGGTCCTAGTATTAAAGGAATGATCTACACACAGCAATACACAGTGGTGATATTGACAATATCTAACAACTAGTACAATCCAGGTACCAACCAGCAAGAGCAGAAGCCCCGTGCCACACCAAACATCATTCTTTCTCTGCTACATAATGAGGAGGTCCATTTTGCGGTCCTGGAACAGGGGCTTGGGTAGCCACGTGGGGGAAAGGGACACGTAGGGTGCTCGGGCAGTGAGACAGAAGTATTTCTGTATTTTAATCACCCATATGTCTGAATGGCTCATCGCAGCCCAGCCTGGGACCAATCTGCAGCACATTCGTGAGCCATACACACCAGCTGGACCCCTGGCTCTGAATCTGGTTAAATAGTGTATGTGACCTGGCAGAGGAGCAGGTCTAGGAGGATGGGGACTGGTGAAGCAGAGCTGCTAGGTTTGGCAATTTGAAGGTCATTGGTGGCCTTTAAGAGAGCAATTTTTGCAGTGTTATGGGTGTGGAAACCAGATTGCTAGTGGTTGGGACTGAGTGGGAGGTGAGGAAGTAGAGGCGGTGAGCGTATAATACTTTTTTGAGAAGTTTAGCTGTGAAAGGAGGGTGGAAGGTGGGATGGGAGCTCAGGAGAAATCAGAGTAAAGGAAAGACTTTCTTGGGGGTGGGAGATGTTTGGGTGTAAGCCAGGTTGAAGCAGCCAGTGTAGAGAGGGAATAAGAGAAAGATGCTCTGGGGGAGGGGGAGGGAGGTTCAGACATGAACCCTAGCAGGAAGAAATGGTCCTTCTTTCTCAGAGACCAGAGGAAATAAACAAAGCACCAGAAGATGACAGATACATTTTGAGGTGAAGAGAAGTAAAATATGGTCTGGATCTTGCAAGTCGAGAAATGCAGATTGAGGAACTGGGATTTGAGGGAAAAAGAAGGTTGGAGCAGCCCCTTGGGGATGAGATTGGCAGTCAGCCAGAGGATGAACATAGATATTTCAGGCAGAAGGGAGGCCTGTGGTTTTCATTATGTTGTGGTGGAAACTCAGCAAGGTTGTGGGACTTTGTCTTGCAATTTGCCAACCTGGGAACAGCAGAAAGAACCAACATGCATGGGCTCTAGGATTTGGGGTTAGTCAAGAGACGTGGGGATGTATCAAATGTGCAGTGAACTGAGGGTCTTATAAAAGATGGGTTGTAGGGTTCTGGGTCAGTAGGTGACTAAGGATAGTCGGGGAATATTGGACAGGGAGTCAGGGATCTTGCTCTGAAAAATAACTGGGGTTTCAGTAGACACAGCGTGAGAGATGGAACAATAGGCATTTGTGGCAAAGAAGAAGGTGGAGCTCCAGGTTTTGTGTTGAATGCTGCCTATTGGCAAGAGACCCATACTTGCTTTTTCCTACTCCCCACGGTGCCACACTAGCTTGGATATCTGAAAACTTTTTTCCAAGGCTCTCTTGCCTGCTAGATTCTTCATGGGGTCTACAGAAGGGAAGCACTCACATGAGATGAGAAGGCATGAAAAAGGTGGCAGCTATTCTATGCTTCTGGTAGCAGCATCGGTGAAGGTATGGGCTTCAGTATTAGCAGTTGCTCCACCCCTGTCCAAGAGCACAGAATCCTGTGGTCTGGATTATGACACTTTTGCTTTCTGCTCCTTCAGCTCTATGGGCTGTAGTGGTTTCCTGAAGCTACCAATCTTTGAGTAATAGTGCTTCTGGCTTTTGCTTTTTAAAAATCGACCAACAGCTTGATACGAATTCTCAGTGTTAAATTTCCCTCTGTTTGAAACACCAAGAGTGATTTCTATTTTCCAGATAAGACAGTGTTACCTGATGACAAAGTATGACTGGGCATGTGGATGGCTAAAGTGTGGTAAAGATGAAGACCGGGGGGTTGGCAAACACTGAGGCCAAATAATTGACACATCAGGAGGTGAAAAGCTCAGAGTGAGAATCTATGATCGTGGCTATAGAGGAACTCTCACACCTTCATCCAGTGTCTGAACTCTCTTGGGGTATTGGGCTATTTCCCCAAGCATTCCTTCCCAACTTTCACTCAACCACAGCCTTCTGCTTATCCCTCATCTCCACAAGATAATATTCTCCTCTATGCCCACTCTGGTCCCACCGCCTATGATCAAACTGTGGTATATTTGTCACCCACTGCCCCTGTTATTCATTCTTTAACTACATCCCTTTCATGGTTTTTCTAACTTCCCAAATCCTCAGAAACAAATACTGTCCTCTCGTTCAGAAAGTTTTATTCTTTCTTAAAAGAGCTTCTTAATCTGAGCCCACAGGTGATTCTAAGAGGAGCTATGATCCGTCCCAAAGTATATAGCCAATCTTACAAGTATGTACATATATGCATTTTTTAAAAGACAGAGTCTATCATATTTATCAGTCTTTCAAAGGGATCTTTGTTCCCTTCACCTTGAGAATGGTTTAAGGGAGAGAAAAGAGCAATCACTGATAGAGTCACAGGAACTTTATTTGCTCAAGGTCTCTTTCTGTGACCTCAGATAAGTTACTTCCACTCTCTAGACCTCAGTTTCCTCATCTGTAAAATGAAAACAATGATTCTTATCTTTCAAGATGGTTGTAAGGATTAGAAATCGTATTAAAAAACTAGCACAGTGCATGACATGGTTGATTTTTAACAAATAGTTGCTATTGGTATTGAGGTAGTTTGGATTCCTCCAGGCACAGAAGTTTACACGGGGTTTGAGTAAAATTATTTTATTTGAGAGGGGACCTAGAACATGTCAGTAGGAAAAAAAAAAGAAGGGAAATGATCCAATAAAGGTTGCATCATCAAAAATGTACTTTCAGGTGAAACTCATAACCCACTGGGGGTCCCTGAGATACAATGTGAGGCACACCTTCAGTTGTCCATCAAGGGGTGAGGAAGTGGAGTATCTATCTGCCTGCTTGTCATCTATCATTGGCTAGGAGTTTACAGGGACATGAACTCTCCAGCACGACTGGCTCTCTTGGTAAAAAAAAAAAAAAAAAAAAAAACCCTGGGGTGTAAAGTTTCAGGTGTTCACAGTAGCAACCTAGTTGTACAAAGGTAAATGCTCAAGAGATAACATCAGGGCAATGACAGCAACTGCCATAGTGAGTAACAGGAAGGCTTCCTCATCTCCACAACTGGCATTAATAGGTTCCCCACTGTGCCCCATTATCCCTTAGCTTGTCCTCTTGTCTTTGCTCCATGCTAGACTAGCAGTATTACATCATATGCATGTATATCTGTTTCTCCAGGAAGACTGGAAGCTTTTTGAAGGCAGAGGTTTAATCTAACCAAGTTCTCTGATGGCAAGAACTGATGTAACAGCTGATACAAAATGAAAATACCCCGTACATGTTTATAATTAACTCCCCTCAGAGTGGCAGTTTGGGAGGTTTCTGATGACCCACTCTACCAGAGGGTTGGCATCATTAGGCATTCTGCACACACGATGGGAGATTTATGTCCCCACCTGTTTCTGTGGCAGGTGCCTTTATCACTCAGCATGCATGGTTCCTGAATCACTTGCTAGGGGATTCCTGTCTCAATATTATAATCTCCAAAGCAATGGTATTAGAAATTCAATTTTAAAAAGAAACTGTTTAGAGTGTCAGCATGTTATGATAATTATCTGGGAGGATTTTTTCCCCTGTTTCTTCTTGAACTGCACTAGTAAGCTCTTTTCCACCTCAATACAAAGAATGGGAAGAACATGGACTATTTATGTATGTGTCCCCCACCCCCATCCACATCCTCCAGCTCTTATCCCCATATTGCCAACACATGGGAAGTGTACTCTGCTTCCCAGAGCACGTGCCTGAATAAGCCTGATTGCTTTCCTGTATTTCTTTATAAAACTTTAAATATTCATCGCACCATCAAATTAAATGGGATTCTTTGGCTGTCATTCTTTTCAACACACTGAGTTCTTTCTCTGGTACCTGTCCTACCACCATTTGAAGCCTCTGGAGACTTGTCATTTATCTAACATTACCCCATAGGAGCTCAACCTGCAATCAGGGGAGAGGGATTCCAATGAAAACAGAGGAGTCGGAGGGCCTTGTGGAGGCCAGAAAATCAGCTAGGGCAGGGGGTCGGGAAAGTTGGAGGCAGCAGAGAAAGACCAGCTGCTTCTCCCTGCTCAAGGAAGAAGATGTAAGCATGAAAGACCTGATGGGAAGATGGGAAGAAGACGTGACAGAGTAGGCCAAAGATGAAACAGAAACCACTCAACGGGCCTGTTGGCCTTCCTTCTTCCCTTTCCATCAAGTTTAAGGGCAGAGTAAATAGCCCTTCGGGATTTCAGTATTCCTAGGCCAGAAACAGACAGCTGGATTAGATGAGCTGTTGAAAGGCTCTCCTAGCCTTTCAAGTCATTAAATGTCTTTGTCTGGCAGTGATAGAAACTTAACCAGAAATGCTCGATGGGAACCTCTAGGAGAAACTGGGGTAGGGTAAATATTTCAGATCCAGCTAAATATTATGCGTTGTATTGTGTTAAATTTCAATGCAATACATTATATTTTAATCTACTTCCTCTGCCTGAGCGGTCCCTTAACAAGGGAATCGATCAGCGAGCAGCCGACTAACTCGCCGGGGACCAGGTCACCATCTCGGCACTGTAGTCATTTATAACCACGCTGAAGTTGGATAATGTGCCGCGGGAGACAGTCCTGCGCCGCTGCAGCTGCAGGATCAGCGAGCTGCCGGGCGCAGGGGGAGGTGCGGGGGGGCACTGCAGGCGGGCACTGCAGCAGTTTGCAGGGCGGGGCCGCCCACCTTCCTCTTAATTCTCCCTAGTGCTGGACGTCGGAGTTCGCCCAACTGAAGGCCAGCGCGCTTCAGGAACACGCAGTGCTGGACAGCGCACCACGCGCTTCCGGAAGCGTTGAGCCGTCTCAGGAAATAGTTTTACCTGAACCACGGAGTTTTTGAGGGGAATGGGGAACACCTGGGTGACATACCCCCAACAGGAGTATTAGCTCGCAGTGCGGACTCGGGCAAGGCCCGTCTCCCCTGGGCCTCAGCTTTTCTCAATTGCAAAATGAGGATTTGTTCCAGGTGTTCTCAAAGGACCCTCAGAGACCTGGTCTCCTATAAATCAGTTTCTTGTAAACGCAATAGTGGCCTGTAGAACAGTGGTTCTCAGACCAGCGTGGCCATCAGAACCACCCGTGGAGGGAGGTAAACAGTATATTCCCAGGTCCAACTGTGGAGTTCTGATTCAGTAGGCCTGGGATAGACTAGGGGGATGGTTATTTTTAACAGGCATCCTTGTAGGCGCTTCTGCACTAGACAGAGGATTTGAGAAATACTGCATTTAGAACACCTGTCCTGATCTTATCTCTTCACTATAACGTCTCTGCCTTCACAAGCCCATCGTCACATCTGTGCAACACGCACTCGCATCTCTATGTACAAATGACACTTATTCTCAAAACTTTTAAAGCACTTATTGTATTCCTTAGTTTTCTCCAAGATAAACAATATCTAAAACAAGGCAGCTGCTCTCAAAGAGGTCTTAGGCTCACAGGGAACACAGACAGGCAGATGGCTAACTGTAATGTAGAGTGATAAGTGCCCCCACTAAGGGTGCCTAGCTAAGTGTAATGGAAGCACAGATAAACGGGCTCATGCTATGTGCTCACAAAATGGGGCAGATGGCCGTCACACTTGGGTGAGGGTATCGCTCTTCTGGGCCTGCTGCACAGGGTTTTGTTTTTTTTTTTTGCACAGTTTCCTTAGCGTCATGCACAGGTCTCAATCTGTGTGGTACTCAGCACAACGCCAAGTAGACAATAATCACTCTGTGCATCATAACTTCCTTTTTGTCCCCTTCTCCTCCCTGCCTTCCTGTTTTTCCCAAGATTTTCCCTAGCTCCCCACTTGTCCACATCACTCCCTATGGTGGCCTTTCCTTCAACAAAAAATGCCTCTTTTCTCTAACTCCATTCCTTGTCCCCAGCCGCCAGATGCCATCTGTGATGAGGGTGGTTTGCAGTGGCTGCTAGTGAGAGAGGTCCTTGAAGAGACTGAGTTGGATTGTTTGTCACAACACATTATGGTGAGGGTTGGTATGAAATTTGGCTCTAGCACAGTGACACTTGCGTTAGCTGAGGGCTGAGGTGGTAGGATCAGCAAGGCAGGCCCCAGGTAATCAGCAAGGCAGGCCCTAGGTAATCATTGAAGCCCCTTCCATAGCTGTACCCAAACTGGCTCAGCATTGGTCATAGCCCCTTTTACCCAAAGATCTACACAGCAAACTTATTCCTTGGAAAATACTGAGTCTTTCCATCCCCTACCCCTATTGTTTTGTCTTGCTCCCTCTCCTTTACCAGCCCACCATTTGGAACCCTATTACTGCTCTTCTCTGTTTTCATGGACCTGATGCTGGAGATACCCATTTTCAATACTGTTCATCCTACAAACATCCATTTCTGAATTCTCAAACCCTTCTCTTTCATTAAAGAGGTCACCCTAATGGAGAACCTCTTCTAGATCTTTCCATGAAAGCCTGTAACTTCCCAGAATCCATACAAGTCCATGCATGTGATTGGAAGTCATAGAAATCTCTTCTACCTATTCTGAACTTTTTTCTATCAAACAAGGTGATTTTGCTACTCCTCTGCATGAACCTGGTTCTCAAGGCATACTAGTTTTTATTAAGGATAGCCGTAGTTTATGCCACATTCCCATGCCCATCAAGTAAGATTTGGAATGAATATTTTTGCAGCTGCAAAGTAAAGTTTCTAATGTGAATTTTACACATATATTGATATGGTTTGGCTGTATCCCCACCCAAAATCTCATCTTGAATTATAATCCCCATAATCTCCATGTGTCAAGGGAGAGACCAGGTAGAGGTAATTGAATCATGGGGAGGTTTCCTCATTCTATTCTCATGATAGTAAGTGAGCTCTCGCAAGATCTGATGGTTTTACAAGTGTTTGGTAGTTCTTCCTGTGTTCATTCTCCCTCCTACTACCTTGTAAAGAAGGTGCCTTGCTTCCCCCTCACCCTCTACCTGATTGTAAGTTTTCTGAGGCTTCCACAGCTATGTGAAACTGTGAGTCAATTAAACTTCGTCTCTTTACAAATTATCCAGTCTTGGGAAGCTCTTTATAGCAGTGTGAGAGTGGACTAATATATATACCATCGTGGTTCCCACAGTTTTTTGTCCTGGATCATGACTCACTTTTGGCTTTCCTGATAGGACTATCATAGAATATGCTTTCCAACTTTGGTGGTTCCTTTTCCTTGGGTCTGAGCCCTATTCCCCTATTGGCTTATCTGGTTTGATGTCTGATGCTCCAAACCAGAGGTCTTGCCTAGAGCTGAGAGTATGCCCCTCACAGAACCTAGTATACACTCACTACCACAAACTCCCACATTTGTGTTCCACCATCACATTAGTGGCTTCCTTGGACATAAAAGCTAATTTGGATCCAGCTCCAGTTCTCTATTTGCCTTGAAATATGGACTGTTAAACAATCTACTGGAAGAATTAGACATGTTCCCATAGCTTCCCAAGTCCCAGCTAAACCAGCCCCTGCCTTCTTCTTTTTCCCACTTGCCTACTCCATTTAATTATCATGACAACTCTTCAAGGTAACTACTAGTATTTCCTCTTTGCAGGTGTGAAAGTTGAAGCTCACGGGTTGAATAATTTGCCATAGTAACTAGTGGTCCTGAGACTACAATACAGGTTTTCTTCCTTCTTTATTCAGGAAAGATTTTCAGAACATTTGGGTCTTCAGGTTTAGATGAAGGGAGGATTTAGATAGTCAAAGTAAAAAAGAAAAACTCTTTATCTACTAGTTCTTTCCAGGTGGATGGCCCTTTTCATCCTTCAATTAGCCAGAGGAAGTCATAGAATTTTAAAGGTGTTAAATATGGATGGCAGATGCTGTCAGTGCCCTTCCCATATTCCCTCAGCATTCACTGGTTCTTTGCCTGCTGAGAGTCTCTTATTGTGAGCACCTGCATCTCCATGCCTGAAGGCTTTCTCTGGCTGTAGGAGCATGCTTGGTTCCCATCCAGAAAAGGCTGTAAGTGCTAGAGAATTAACAACCAAACAGAAGTTCCCAATCAGTGATGAATAGGAGCTTGGTGGTTAATGACCTCATCATTCCTCAGGTGAGATCAGTCTGGAACGCGTGTCCCAGAAGTTCCCAGTGGGATTGAACACCAGTTGTTCACAGTGGTGAACTGGTCATCTACAAACCTGTATTGGCTTCTGTCTTATATTGCTTATGACAGAATACCTACATCTGGGTAACTTTTTTTAAAAAGGAATTTATTTATTGTTGTTATGGAGGCTGAGAAGTCCAAGGGGAAGGAGCCACATCTGGTGAGGGCCTTGTTGGTGGCAGGGATTCTCTACAGAGTCTCAAGTCACCACAGGATGAGGGGGCTGAGCATGTCAGCTCAGGTCTCTCTTCATCTTCTTGTAAAATCATCAGTTCTACTCCCAGAGTAACCCATCAATTCATTAACCCATTAATTCATCAATCCATGAATGAATTCATCCATCATGAGAGCAGAACCCTCATGACACAGTAACCTCTTAAAGGCTCCACCTCTCAACACTTCCACATTAGGGATTACATTTCAGTTTTGGAGGAGACAAAAATTCAAACCATAGCCACTTATTTGCCTATCTCACTTCCCCAGTACCCTATTGGTGCTTCCCAGGCTCACCTCTGAAATGAAGTACTTGGACTTGAATCCTAGTACCAGCGTCTGCTTTTGGGGGAAGCCTAAAACAATGTTCTTGGAACCTTAGATGTTTTCTGACTCAACAATCTCACGAATAAATTAAGTTCCAGGGAGAAAAGTGACCTGCATAGGGTCACAACCTGGCAGAGCTGGACTGGGGCCACACATTTGTCCACTCTTAGTTCATTTCTCATTCCCTCCTGGGAGCCCTTCGTGGAACCCATGAAGCCACATATCACTGGGAGTGCAGCACCAGGAATTGGTGGAACTAGTTGGGAAGTGGAGTAAGAAAGATAGAAAAAGAGTGAGTGCAGAAAAGCCCACAGTCTGTAAATCTCCTTATGATTTTCCCCTATACTTTGGCTGTCTACGATTTCACACAACTCTGCATACCTGGCCAGCTATGGGCAGCAGGGGTCTGCAGCCCTGACCCAGGTTAATTACACAGTTCTCCTGAGACTTCAAGACCAAAGAGGTTAAAACACGTTCTGCAGCCACGTCCTGGAAGGCTGCTCTGTGCCCTTTCAAGCTGTTATTTGTTGTGTTGAGTACTGTCCTTGGTGCTGGAATCTAAGTTGGCTGTCAGGCAGCCTGGACTAGGCTGAGCTAAACCAGGCTGCTGGTTAGAGGCTTAGAACATCATCACAGAGCAGGGCAGCAGCTTTGGAGTTACTTATTTCACCCCCCTTATGGTAAAGGTGGAGAATGTGAGACCCAGAGGGTAAATGGGATTGCTCAGTTGATGTGATTATACTTGCTATTTAAGATCAAATATAACTTGGCTTTGATTACTTGTGTCAATGGAAATAAAGAGGAAGCTCATAGAATTCCAAATACCATGTAATACAAAATAATTTCTATTTTAAGTGTAAATTGAATTTGAAGCCATATTTGGGAGAAGGTTGCAGGTGTACCTTTGTAATCATGCTGAGCCCTGCAAAATAAGCCAAGAGAGAAGAAGTTGAAGTAGGGAGGAAAGCCAGGAAGTGGAAGTAGCCGGCCTTGGATTAAGGATGTCCTGTGGACAATCTTCATGGGCTAAACAAAAAACCACTCTAGTAATACAAACATATTTCCTTCACCTGGTCTTTACAATGCTGCCTTTTTCTCCCCCTCCCTCCCTGGTTTGAAGTTTTAGCTCCCAGGGAATCATATCCATCACTTCCTTATATCACCTCCAGCATTTTTACCTTCTTGTCAATCTGCCACATGTATCCTGAAAGCCACCATTGTAGTCCATTCAATTATCTTCCCTGTATGTCTATGCTGAGCTCTGGAGAGAAAAGTCACATATTGAACAGGAACCGGAGTTGGGGGTTCATGCCTCATCTGGCTCCTTCTCCCCTCTTGGGGCTTGGACTTGGGTAATCTCCTTTTCTAACTCTCTATGGTGACTGTGTTAGTTAACCTTCCTCAACTTGTCTGAAAATCATTACATATTCCCAGTTTCCTCTCATTAGATGATAGGACTTCCCTGTTCATCAGAAGACTCAGGCTACTAGGCATGAATCCCCTCAACCCCATTAAAAATTGATCTGCTCTCACAGTTGTCCATACCTTCTTTCCTGATAAAGCCCTTCTTCTGCCCAAACATAACTCTATCCATAATGTAGAGCTTTCCTGTTCTAGCTCTGTGAGGAATTTGTTCCATTAGTAACTGCACTCTCCCTCATCAGCCTCTTTCTCCACTAAACCCTTACTCCTAAGCACAGAAGCAAGTTCAAGTTTCTGCCACCTTATGAAGGGCTTCTCCTAGCTAATCATCTCTCTCACCTTCCTTTAAAAGCCATAGTTTCTGAAAGAGCAGCCTGCAGTCACTATCCTCACATCCTCTCCCACATTCACCTCTCAACTCAGAGGGTCAGAGCGTGTGATCCAAGAGGTAGGAGAAAAAAACAGTTCTGTCACAAACATCATGAAAGAAGAGTCATGTTTAAGGTACTCATTGCACTGTGGGCTCTACTCTGGCCCCACCTGCCAAGGGCAGGGCATCAATGACTTCATAATTGCCACATCCCTCCCCACGTCTGATATGATCCTTTTCTTACTTAATGTCCCCTTACTGGTTTACATTTTTTGAATACCTTATACATGATTCTTCTTCCATGATGTTTGTGACAGCACTGTTTTTTCTCCAAGCTCCTCTGAGCCTCTTGGGTTGTCCCTAAAATGTGGGTGCTCCCCAGTATCCTGTCTTTAATCCTCTTCTCTTCTCACTTGATGCAGCCTACCAGAGTAAACCTACCCATGTCTCAGGTTTCTTTCTTGAGTTAATTGTTCCCAAATGCATGTCTCAGCTCAGCCCTATCCTCTGAGCCAGGCAAGAATATGTAAAGGCCTTTTGAACATCCCCAATGGATGTCCACAAGCACCTCAAACTCATGCCATACTTTGCAGAAATCATCACCCTTTTGCCAAAGCTGGCTTTCTACCCCTATTTTTTACAGCTACAAACTTTGGTAACCCTAGATCCTACTCTCCACCTCCCCACCCATCTTCCTCAGGCCTTCCTATACCAGTATTCCATAGTATAGGAAGCCACATTTCATAGTATAGATCTATATGTATCTGTAGTTACCTAAATGTCTAATCTCCGGGCCATCCAACACACCCTCATTTAATTGCTAGTTAAGCTTTTTCATTTGATTTTTAGGTGCTGGGATGTGTACACACATGTGCATGTGTGTTTGTCTGTCTTTGTTCTATTCTTAGGTAAAATTCAACTCTAGGCCAGGAGAAGGCAAGTTATCATCAGTCATTTACACTTTAGTATGAAGCAAGAGAAAACAAATGTTACAAATTATAATTTGTTAACATTTGCTTAATGTTTCTGATAGGAAAATATGGTAGGGGGTGCAGGGGGAAAGCCTGAGTGCCCCCAAATGGTAGCTAAATGGAGAACAAAGAGGCACTCCTAGGCACAGAACCAGGCAGCTGGAGGACTTGAGTCAAACTTTGCCAGCTTCCCAATTTTTGCCCAGCCTTGGCATGCAGTATTCACTAGCCTCAAATTACAAGATGCTTGTTAGTACTTCACATCTATCTCAGAGCTGACCCATCTGTGTCTGGCTCACATTGACTGTTGCTCTTGGGGAGATTTGAAGATTTAAGATAGAGTTGTCTGATCTATAAATACAAGCTATATTTTTATTCTCCCTCCCTCTCTCTCTCTCTGTTCCTTTCCTTTGCTTTCTTTCTTGCTTTCACTTAGCTAGAATGTAATTAAATTTGAATTGCGGCCAAAACCGATTTGTGAGACAAGCATTTGGTTAGTGATATTGAGCCAACCAGGTGAAAAAAACCTCAGCAAAACTTCAAAAAGGCCAATAATCACAATGTGATTGAAATTCAGCCCCTGTCTTCTCATCCCCTCTCCTATTAATTTGGACAAGAGCTGGAATCCCTCTTGGGACCCTGGGCTAGTTGTGTTTCACAGATGGGTCTGGATGTATATGTGCACATAGCAGAGAGGAGGGCCAAGGCATCCCCCAGCCATAGTTGAGGAGGCCTAGTTTGACTAACAGATTCTAAGAAATTTTCTAGAAAGGGACTCGAGTTAGAAGAAGGGAGTTAGATAGAGACAATGACTGGAGGGAAAAGATGAAGGAGCAGCAATAAAGGGGTTGGATAGTTGGGGCATCAAATCCTGGAATTTGAACCTAGAACATAAGATGAAAAATCAGAGTAAGAGTCACACAGAAAGTCTTTGGGGATCACTCATTTATGAAACAAGAGATTCTTAGGTTTGAAAAAGTAACCTCAGATGGTGTCTATTCTAACACCTCTTCTCCATTTACTGATGTGGAAACTGATGCCCAAGAAGGGAATTGATTTACCCAAGGTCACCTTATAATATTAAATCAATCATCAGCAAATAGTGATGTGCCTTATTCTGTCCCTGATTCTCTGGGGGCTTCCAAGGAGTGTTGAGGTACATTTCTTACCCTCCAGGGAAATGGCACCTGGGTGACAATGAACACACCCTTCCCAGCAGCCTTTATCCCTGGCTTCTGTGATCTGCAGCATACCTGTGCCAGGTTAGCTATGACCCTGGCCCTTCCTTTCCCTGCTCTTCCCAGGGCCACTTTTGGGGAGTCCAATGAGTGGGCTAGAGACAGCCAAGAGTGTACAGCATGTGTGTGTTCACACGAGCACGCGCGCGCGCGTGTGTGTGTGTGTGTGTTAATGCCTATGCATGAAAGATGGGCCAGGCAGAGCCTGCTGCCATGTCTCATTACATTTCAATGCAATAGAGAAAGGATCTGTAGGGTGTTTATTGTTTTGGGTTCTCCATGCCTCTACTTCCCTTTCTTGTTATGGCATAAAATTTGGAATCCAAACATCTGGGCTCTAGTTTTGGCCCTGATGTTGGACGTACTAGTCATGTCTCCTCTTGGAGGGTCACTTCCTTTATTTGTAGAACAGGTCATATTTCACTGTATGGCATGCAAGGACTGTTAAGCCCTGATATTTTAAGATGCCGTAATTTTAGATGCCAATGGATACCCAAGTCCCATTAATTCATTTAGTCAATAAATAATAATGTCAATAATAAAAAATAATAATTATGATTGTGATATTTTCCAGCTGGATGAGGGATGTTTGGCTGGTAGACTTTTCCTTCCTGTTGCTATTTGGGGGATTCAGAGCTAAAAATAGCCAGTGACAGGCATTCCAAACACATCATCTCAAATTAGGAAACACATTTGCACCTCCTATCAACAGTCCTGTGGCAGACACTCTGACGATGCTGACAAAGACACAGGAAGACTGTTTCCTCCCATGGGAAAAAAAAAAAAAAAAACCATGTCTGCCTCCTGGAAAAGTCAGACAAGAGATTTCATGAAAGTAGCTGATAGCAGGGTATGGGTAGCAAAGGAATGTAAGAATCGACCTTGGCAGTGAGGAGGTCTGGCATATAGAATCCCTACTATTTATTGGGCACCTGCCATGTCCCAGCCTGTGTGCTAAGTAATATGTTATTTTTTCTTTTCGAGGCAGGGTCTCACTTTGTCACCCAGGCTGGAGTGCAGTGTCAGGATCTCAGCTCACTGCAGCCTTGACCCCCTGGGTTCAAGAGATCCTCCTTCCTCAGCCCCAAAAGTAGCTAGCACTACAAGGTGTGTACCACCATGCCCAGCTAATTTTTGTATTTTTTAAAATACAGTAGGAGTTTCACCATGTTGCATAGGCTAGTCACAAACGTCCGAGTTTAAGTGATCCTCCCGCTTCAGCCTCCCAAAGTGCTGTGATTACAGGTGTGAGGCACTGTGCCTGGCCAGTAATTTGCTACCTCTAGTCTTCATGGCAACTTTGAAACACAACCCCTGAAGTTTTAAGTAACAGAGGAGAGAGATATATCTCAACCCAAGGTTCAAGTATCATCCACTACATAGTACTGCCCCTCTGCAGTTTCTTCCTTTCCTCCTTCCTTGAACAGTAGTGGATGCTTACCATGTTTCCGATACTGTGCTAAGCATGCAAAGGTACCTAAGACACAGTTCTTGACCTCAAAGACCTCCCAGTCAATGCTTAACCAATAAAAGCAACCATAATCAAAATACAGCATACCACAAATAATGATAATAAATAAATAAATAAATGCAGGATGATATGAAAACTAGATTGGGGATGGCATGAGAATCTTCAGAAGAGAAACCAGGTTTAAGTCAAAATGTAGAGTGACAAGCATTTGGCAGGCCATCAAGGCGTGAGACAGCAATCTGGCAAACGGATCAGCGTGGGCAAAGACATGGAGCGTGGAGTGAGTGCCTGGGACCTGAAGACCATGGCTGCAGAATGGATTCTTGCTCATCAGCATCACTCCATCTCCATCCCCAGCATTAAGCAGCACTATTAGCGAACCAAGGGAGAAGGATCATTTAAGGGGCTGAAAATGAAGAACTTCTCTCCCGCCTGCTTCACAAAATGAGAGACACCTTGAGCCCTGTTTCTGGGTGCCCTCAATTCCTACATGCAGAAAGTTGTGTGTGCTGACCTGGGGCTGGAGTAAACTGAGAAAACCCTGCCTCCTTTCCTTGGCCTCCAAGCCACTTTCTGTAATGCTGGCATCTGAACCGGTCAGTGTCTCCAGGGAGCTGAAGCATTTGCAATGAAACTGACTGCTGCCTTTGGCTCTTGGCACCTTCCCACTGGGAGGGGGCACTACAGAGGTAGATGCCAATATCTCACTCTGCAGCAGCAACTCCTCCTTCCCCCTTCACCTCCCCTTCCTTGGTCCCCATCTTCCTCTGCCCTTCTCCACAGCCTTTCTTTGTGTCTCCTCCGTTCTCCTCCCCTCTGGGTCTCATCACTTCTTCCTTCTTTTGCCTGGCCCCTCCCTGCCTTCCCTCCCACTTCTGTCTCCATTCCTCCTCAGCATTTCTCTCTCTAGCCTTAGCTGCATGTCAGAAAATAAAAACAAGCCACTTTTTATGCTTTGTTTCTAAACCCAAGCCAGTAAAATACTTCTTCCATTTGAGAAGAAGGGAAAGTAATAACTCAGGCATTAGCGGGGAACACAACACACCTATTTGTAGTCTCAGGGAGTGCTGTGAGGGCAAGCTCTTTCTGTGTGATGAGTCCTGCTCCCAGAGCAGCAGCATAGAGCGTGAGACTCAGGAATCAGCCCGAGGGGAGCAGAAGCAGCAGGTCCTCCTAATATAACAGGATGTGACACCATGCTCCCTGTCTCCCACAGCGGTCCCCTCCCTATGGGGTGTGTTTGAGTCTCACCCTTTGGCCAGGACCCTGGGACAGTCTCTATGATCCCTGCACAAGTCTTCAAAAAACCTGTGCCCAGTTCAGGGCAGCTTTCACGACACGGCCAAACTAGTCATGCCACTCCCCCATCCTGTAGTAAGTGGCCATGAGCAGAGACTTCCCAGTCACAGGTAGACCCAGTTCCTGGCCTCAGGGATTCCCCGGTCTGATGGAGCAGACACAGTCCATATCCCCAAAGAGCTTCTTGTTTGATGGAGTAACGCAACCCCTACCTTCAAGAAGTTCCCAAGTTAACAGCTGACACAAACTCATCCTAATACTTGCAACATACCAAAGTGTGATGTAAAAGAAAGCAAGCAAGCACGTGGTCTTTGGAGTTAGGGGTCCTGCTGGTTATAAATAAATCCCAGCCCAACCTCAATGACATTCTCATCTGTAAACTGGTGCTTCTTTTCCTAGCTGCCTGCATCCCAGATAAAGACCATGTAAAGCTTTATTAAATGTCACTCCCTCTAACAGGCGGGTTGGCAGGTCCACGGCATTTTTGCCAGTAGCTCCTCTCGGTCTCTGCCTGTGTGGCCATCTCTGCTAGCTGCTCCCCCCACCCTGGCCCCAACCTAATTACGCTCATGCTGATTTCTTTCTCTCAGACTTTCTCTAGAATAACAATAACGATTCTCTTTTTGAGACAAAGTCACTCTGTTGCCCAGGCTGGAGTGCAGTGGCACAATCTCAGCTCACTGCAAACTCTACCTCCCAGGTTCAAGCGATTCTCTGCCTCAGCCTCCCAAGTAGCTGGGATTACAGGCACTTGCCACCATGCCCAGCTGATTTTTGTGTTTTTAGTAGAAAAGGTGTTTCACCATGTTGGCCAGGCTGATCTCGAGCTTCTGACTTCAGGTGATCTGCCCACCTCAGCCTCCCAAAGTGCTGGGATTATAGGCATGAGCCACCATGCCCAGCCAATGATACTCTTTTATAAAGGGCCAGCTTTGTGCCAGGCTCGTATTAGGTGCTTAACAAAATCTCAATCTTCATCTCTTGGTTTTAAATTCATTCTCTTTTCTGAGAGTTTCCTATGTCAATTGCCAAAGAAAAGCTCCACTTCCCTACTGCTCCCATGCTCAGCTCAGAGCGGCTGTGTGCTATGGATGCCTTATTCCTGGTATGTCAGCTATAAGCCCGCCCAGAGCAATCAACCAACACATTCGCTCTGGACCTCTCATACAGCTTAATATCTCAAAGTTCCCTTCAATGAGTTCATTTCTTGAGCCTTCTATTATTAGGCTACAAATCCATTTTCCAGATGGTGTTGCTGGCACAGGAAAAGTCTGGGACCCTGGCTCAAGGTCACACTACCCTGCACCACGAAAAACCGTGAGTAGCTGGAGGTGGGTGGAAGAAGTGATAGTGGTGACATAAAAGAGTTGGGGGCTCCCATCCGGCTAGTTGGCAAAGTGAATTGGCACCTGTAAGCCATGCATTTTGGGGAGCATACTCGCCCCTTTCCGGCACTCCAGCTATGAGGCCTGAGGCCGGGTCTTGCAGCCATGATGCAGGCTACTGCAGTGGTCAGAGCAGAAGCCAGGGAGGCGGGCCTGATGCAGAGCTGACACGACTGTCGCACTCCTGCCAGGGCTCCTAAGGAGCCGTGAGGCTGGCTGCCAAGTAGTTAGGGCCCAGTCTTTGAGGATGGCCAGAATGGATGCCTCCTTCCCCTGAATGGCTGCCCAGAATGCAGAGTGACCCAGGCTTGGAAGGCACGGTTTCTTCTCAGATTCTCTGCAGCAGTGAAAGCAGAGAGGGGACAGTAGCAAGATGTGCCCACCACCATCCCTCCCTCAGTATCTGGGACAGTCTAGGGGGAGGGGAGTAGCTCTCAGCTAGGGACTTCTGCTCTTTAGGACAGGCTTCCGGCCCCACTGGGTAAGAGAACTTCAGCTCTACCAGTCCTGCTTCCTCTGGGATCTTCCAGGCTGGGGCTGTCTGCCTCGACCCAGGGGTAGGGGATCAGAAATGTCCTAGCCCCCTGCAGTACCTAGGAGGGGTGTAGGGTGACCTGCTATCCCAGTTTGCCTGGTACTGAGGTTGGGGATACATGTTTCCAGGTGGGACTTTCAGTGCTAAAACTGGCAAAGTTCTGAACAAACCAGGACAAGTTGCCCACTCTAGAGAACTGCCTTGTCGCATCCATCAGGGGCCACAAACTCCACCTGATCGTACAACCCAAACTGCTGCTGATTCCTATCTCCCTTCCTACTCTTTAAAATAATCCCTCTAGATTAAGTGTTTCCTGTTTAGCACTCAACCCAGCATAAAGGACAGAAGGAACATAGAGGACTAGGTGAATAGATAACATCTCCATGGCCACAGCCTGCAAATGCTAAAACCAAGAAATGCTGGGTTGCAAAGCACCTATGAGAGAATCTCGTTTGGAAGGTGAAGGAATTGGCCAGCTTCTAAGGAAGATCCCAAAGGAGGCAGGTGCTCTGATCAAGAGGCTGGGACCTGTAGCTTTGAACTTACAGCTTTATCAAGGTTGCCCACCGCTTATCTCAGAGGATCTCAAATTGAGGACCTGACTGATGTCATGGGTTTGGGAGCTTCCAATGAGGTGGTGTGCCGGAAGGTGAGCATCTCATCCCTGTCGTGGTAGTCAGTATATGTGCGTCCTTTCCTCCACTCTTTCACCCACAGCCTTCTGGAACAATCTCTTCCTCTCTCTGTTGGTTCTCATGTTTTCTTGTCATTCTTAGCTAATCTCGAAGTTCCTCTCTTTCAGGAAGCCTACGCAGAGGAGGAGTGTCAATGAATTTCTGTTACTCTTTATTCCACATTCAGGTGATATACACAGATGTCTTTGATTAGAGAATCTCATTCTAGCTAAGGAAGTGACAGATGTGTGTCTTTGCACTTTGCAATTTAATTTAAACTATAATATTTGCACCAAAATAAAATGTTTCTCTTCTTTCCATTATCATATATGTGTACGTGTGTGCGTAAAATACCTACTTCATATTTTTTTAATTCAGCATTTACAAAACAGGTGGGTAGTAGAAGAAAGTTCCTGCACCAATCTTCCAGGAGAGAAAATAGGAGTTCTATATATTTGGGGAGAAAAAGAGAATAATTGGCTACTGTTCATAAGAACTAATAATTAAGAAATTAAGACTCAAGGTATTTCTTCCCCAAAGTAAGTATTTGTCTGTTTCAAATGAACAAATGGGTTGATTACAATTATTAACACGTGAAAGTGTTGACTGAGCCCAGCTAGCAGCTGTGAAATGCAAACAGACGTGTAGAGACATAATCACATTCTCATTCCCACTAATGGCTGTGATGAAGCTAGATCATCATACTACAAACTGAAAAGATTAGCCTTGAGGTTATAAGTTAATGCAGAAGTTCCTTAATTAATGCGTGTCATTTCTGTTCTCTGGGGCAGGCTTTTGCAGCAAATCTGTTGCTGAAAAGCTAAGCATGCTGGTATATGACATAAGGTAAAATTTTATTTCCCACAAATTATATTGTGTATACAAGTACTTTTCAACAATATTTCACTTATATTTTCCCTACATTTTATGAAAAATTGCAAGCATGTTGAAGAGACAAAAGAATTTTTTAGTGACACCCATAAACATATCACCTGTATTCTACAATCAACATTTTAGAATGTCTGCTTTATCATACATCTATTACCTGTCCTGCCTATCCATCTACTAATCTCATTTTTATGCATTTTTAATCATATGACAGGTATTAGTGCAATTCACTTTTAAATACTTCAGTATACATATCATTAACTAGGGTTAAATATTTGCTTATGGTTCTTTTTTAGGTCATATTTACATACACAATATACATGGTGAATACACCAATTCTAAATTTATAATTTACCATTGGTACATTCTGTATAACCCAAAGTCCTAGAACATAACCATAACTTCAGAAAATTTCCTCACATGTCTTCCAGTCCATCCCTTCACCACTACCCCCAAGGTAATCACTGTTCTGATTCTTTTCACTGCATAATAGTTAACCAGTTCTAGAATATTATATTAACAGAAACATCTAACACACACTCTTTTGCACAAGGCTTCCTTCACTGAGCACCATGTTTCTGAGTTTCATTCATGTTGTGTGAAATCAGAGATTTGTTCCTTTTGACGGCTGGATAGTGTGGTTCCTTGGGTGAATGTATCATTGCTCATTCTCTTTCTTATGGACATCTAGGTTGTCAGTTTTTGGCAATTATAAATAAAGCTGACATGAACTTTCTGCACAACATTTCTTGTGGACATATGTTTTCATTTCATTTGGGTAAAATCCAGGAATAAAATCACTGGGTCATAGGTTAGATATATGTTTAGTTCTGAAACTGCCAGAACCTTCCAAAGCACTGGTGACATTTTACACTCTCATCAGCAATATATGAGAGTTCCAGTTCAAGTTCTACATCCTCGCCAGCACTGGTGCTGTCAGGCTGTTTAATTTTAGTTCTCTGAATGGGTGTGTAGAAGTCATTGTAGTTTTAATTTACGTTCTCCTGACGGCTAGTGATGTTGAGCCTCTTTTCTTCATGTGATTATTGGCTATTCATTTTCCCTTCTTTGTGCAGTGTTTCCTCAAATCTTTTGTCTATTTTTATTGGATTGTCTTTTTATTATTGAGTTGCAGAAGTGATGCTTATATTCCGGATTCTCATCCTTTTGAGATATGTTTTGCAAATATCTCGCCCAGTCTGTGGCTCGCCTATTCATTTTCTCAATAATGCCATTTGATGAGTAGAATTTTTGAAAAATTTATGAAGTCTGATATAATCACGGTTTCTTTCATGGTTATTGTCTTCCTTAATCTTGTCTAATAAACTCCTTCTTACTCCCAAGTCGCATAGATATTCTTCTATACTATCTTCTTGAAGCCTTATAGTTTATGATCCACATTGAATTAATTTTCGTATATGAGAAAGGCAAGACCAAAATTCAGTTTTCCATGTTAATAGTCAGTTCTTCCAGCACCATTTGCTGACTTTCCCTTCTTCCATTACATTGATTTGGTGTCTTTGGTGAAAATCAAATGCTTGTGTGTCTATTTCTGGACACTCCATTCTGTTCCACTGATTTATTGATTCATACTATTTGGATTAATGTACATTTCATAATATGTCTTGGAGACAAGTAGCATAAGCCCTCTTTGTTCTTTTTTAGAAGATTGCTTTGGATATTTTAAATCCTTGGCATGTCTATATAAAATTTAAACTTAACAGGTCAATTTCTTTGAAAATGGCTATTGGAATTATCAGTGGGGTTGTAATCCATCTATGGGGACAGGCTAATTTGGGGAGATTTGGCATCACAATGATTTTGAGTCTTCCAATTAATGAACATGAAATATCTCTCCAGTTATTTATTTTCTCTCAACACATTTTACACTTTTTAGTCTTGCATTTATATTCTTAAATCTATTCCTATTTTATGATTTGTTGTTTTTGTAAGTGGAATTTTACAAATTGTTACTGGCGTATAGAAACCCAATTGATTTTGGTATTTGACCTTGCACACTGGCGTCTTTCTAAGTTCACTTATTAGTTCTATTAGTTGTTTTATAGTACAACTTCTACCTCCTTGGCGCTGTATATGTGAACAACCATGGTCATCTACAATACAGTTTTATTTCTTCCTTTCCCATCTCTATGCCCTTCTTGTGTTACTGTACTAGCCATCAGGTCTAATATATTATTGAATTATAGTGGTGAGAGTGGACATCCTTGCCTTATTCTCCATCTTAGGAGTACGAGGACATAATTCTCCATGAATCTCTCATATTTCTGCAAGAAATTTCCATTCTGTAAGAGAGATGCTAACAGAAAGAAGCACGACCCCCTTTTCTTCTGGATTATCTTTTCAAGAGTGTTTATACAATAAACAGCCTAGGAAGACAGATAATATCTGCAAATACCTCTGAGTAAGAAGGCAGATTTGCTATACAGGATAGAACCTCCAGGGTGAAAGGTTGGGCAAGTTTGTTTAAGCCCCTTAGAAAAAACTGGGATTCTGGTGAGGGTGCAATGACTGGCTTGCTGATGATTACCTTCCCCCTGTGTCCTCACATGGAAGAAAAGGAGGGCAAGCTCTCTGGTGTCCCCTCCTATAAGAGCAGAAATCCCATCGTAAGAACCCCACCCTCATAACCTCATCTAAACCTAATTGCCTTCTAAAGGCTCCATCTCCCAAAACCATCACATTATGGGTGTATTAGTCCCCCTACACTGCTGATAAAGAGATACCCGAGACTGGGTAATTTATAAAGAAAAAAGTTTAATGAATTTACAGTTCCACATGGCTGGGGAGGACTCCCAATCATGGCAGAAGGTGAAAGCCATGTCTTACATGGTGGCAGGCAAGAGACAATGAGAACCAAGCAAAAAGGGAGACCCCTTATAAAACTGTCAGATCTCACAAGACCTATTCACTACCACAAGAACAGTATAGGGGAACCTCCCCCATGATACAATTATCTCCCACCGGGTTCCTCCGCAATGTAGAAATTTTGGGAGCTGCAATTCAGGATGAAATTTGGATAGGGACACAGTCAGCCACATTAGGGGATTAGGGCTTTAATATTTAGGATTTTTGGGGAGCACAATTCAGTTTTAGTAGAGCTGGTGTTATTTCATCCTTAAATGTTTGATATAATTAACTAGTGAAACCACCTGGGCCTAGGGTTTTCTTTGCAGAAAGATTTTAATTATGAATTCAATTTTCTTAATAAATATGGAACTATAAAATTTTCTACTTCTTATTGAAACCATTTTGATAATTTGATTCAGTGAATTTTTCTATTTACCCTAAGTTGGCAAGTTTATTGAAATAAATGGTCTTATTAACTTTTTAATGTCTTTAAGGTCTGTAGTGATGGTAATTTGTATCTTTTTTATTCTTGATGAGTCTAGCTACAGGGGTATTTGATAACTAATATTCTCTGTTGTTTGCCTTTTTTCAACTTTACTGATTCCTGTACTTACCTTTATTCTTTCCTTCTACCTACTTTCTTCGAGTTTGCTTTGCTCTTTGTTTCCCAGCTGTATAAGGTGGAATCTTAAATAATTAATTTTAAATATTTATTATTTTCTAATATAAATATTTAAAGCTATAATTTTCCCTCTAAGCACTGCTTTAGCTGTTTCCCACAGATTTTGATATAGTGTATGTTTTGCCACTTCTATTATTATAGAAGTAATAATCATGAAAATGAGAACTGAATTTATCCTTGATTTGGACATATTTTCACATTTCTCTGGTGAGTTCTTTAATTTACGGTTCTTTAGAAAAATGTTTAATTTCCAAATATTTATGGTTTTGTGTCTATTTTGTTGATTTCTCATTTGATTTCATAGCGAGCAGAAAACATACTCTACATAATGCTCATCCTTTTAAATTTATTGAGCCTTGTTTTACAACCAGAATATGGTTGATCGTGAGGAACATACCAGTTCATTTGAAAAGACTGTGTATTCTACAGTTGTTGAATGTCCTATTCCATAAATATCACTTAGGTCAAGGTGGCTGGCATTATTCAGATCTTGAGTCAGATTTTTACTTCTGCTTTCCTTATCTAAACTAGGTAATAAAATAAGAGTTTCTGTGCACATTAAATAAGAATGTGAACATATATAAAGCATTTGGGAGATGTAATTCTTAAAAATCCCAGTTGCCTTTCTCTTGGGTGCCCTCATCCCCACTCCAGCCCCTCCTTGAGGTCTGATGTCAGCCAGAGGAGCTGAATGAATGAACAGACAGACCCAGGAGAGGAGGGTGTGTCTGCTCTGATACACTCTCTTCCTGGTCCCTTCCTTACTCTGGTTGGCTGGTCCTGTTTTTTTCACTTATCAGAATTTGACCTTGTGAGGCTTTGATAAGTGGTCCTACCTTGTCTTTTGTATGTCTTGGAAAATAATTCAGCAAAGTACCAGAAGAGTCATTAGAAGCCTGGGGTCAGACAGCCTCAGCACCATGGGCTACATGGTAGAGAGAGAAAACAGATGGCAAGAGTGCCTTTTGTTCCAGACCTTGTTTTTATGACAGGCTTCATAATGTCTCACAGCACTTCATTCCTCTCAGAATCTGTGGGTGAGACTGCTGTGGTCCTTTAATAACTGTTCTCTCCCCCTTCCTTTAATAAAGGACCTCCCACATTTCAGCTGGATACATGGTGAACCCAGGCAGTGACTACACTTCCCAACCTCTTTTACAAGAATATGTGACCATGGTACTGAGGTCTTCCCAAAAGATGTGAAGAGAAAAGACATCTACAGTTTTCTTGCTATGCTCTTGAAACAAATGGGCCACGTTTATCCCTTCCCCTTTCCACTGGCTTGAGGACACATAGGGTAATAGTGTGTCATTTTCTTGGAGCATCAAGATAGAAGTTTGAATCCTCTGAAACCTCCAGGAGCAATGGACACAAGGGCAGTCCTAGCTGCCCTGGTGATCTACTTCAAGATTTTAAAGTGGCAATAAAATAAATTTCAGTCTCATTTAAACCACTGTATTTTGGGGTCTCTTTGTTACCATAATCTAACCTGAATTCTGACTGATACTAAATCCTTCCCAACACAGAGGTCCAGGCATCCTCTGCCGATGGACTGGTATTTGAGTTGAAACCTATTTGCCATCCTGACTCAGGTGTCCTGTTCTAGGTGGGGAGACTGTCATCTCTGTGAGTCCAGGATCCGTATCTGCTTCTTCACCTCCAAATGTCCAGCATCTATCTCAGAGCTTGGCTCTCAGGAGCTGCTTAATAAATATGTGCTGAGCAAATGCATGAATGAATAAACTTGGCTCGTAGTTTATTCACATAGTAGGTTCTCAATAAATACAATGATGATGATGAAGACATAAAATTAGAGTGAAGGACTAAATGATTCTTAAACATTTCCAACTAGAAAAACATATAGCTCCTTTTAAAATGGTCAAATAAAGAAATCCTCTGATTTTTCCACAGGTTTGATATAGTCAATGAACAGATGGCTCAGGAAGTCCAAGGCAGAGCAGTCTGTGTCTGGAGAGCATGCCGGACCCTGGGGTCCTCCTTAAATTGCAGCCATGCTCCCTTTGTGTTAAGAATAACTGTCTACTACCTCATTACCTTACGTCCACTATGAGAAAGCACAAGGAGAAATTTCATGACAAAATGACCTGCATTTCTCCTAAGCAAAACTGCCTGATAATTTGTAAATCTTAGGCTATTGTTAAGGTTTAAACACTATCACTCTTTGACTGTCAAGGAACTGAGAATTGACCTTGTACCCTATGACTGCAAATGCAAAGCATGTGTGGTAGGTCCCTACTGTGCTAAGCAGACACAGAGAGGCATACAGAGAGAGAACACCATGTGAAGATTGAAAGCGTTCAAGGGAAGGAACTACCCAAAATGAGGAGAGAGGCCTGGAGCTGATCCTTCCCTGCCAATACCTTGATTTTGGGCTTCTGACCTCCAGAGCTGTGAGGTAATAAATTTCTGTGGTTCAAGCTGCCCAATCTGTGGTACCTTGTTATGACTCCTCAAGCAAATGAAAACATCATCTTAAAGGGATTTTATAAAACTTAGGAAATAAAATATGTAAAGCCTCTGACACATCTACACTCAATAAATCATGATGATAATATAATTTTACCTTTTGGAATCTTTATTTCTTTATAGGAGGTTGCCGTGTGACTGTGGACAAATAGTCTATGTATGCCTCAGTTTTCTTATCTATAAAAAGGCAGTAAAAAATATATAAAAGACATACCTTTGTCATAGGAATGTTGCAAGAAGAACAGAAGAGCAAACTCAGAGCACAATTAGAACAGTGTCTGGCACACAGTAAGTTCTCAATAAATATGATGATGATGATGACATCCTACGAGAGTGAAGAACAAAATGATTTTTAAACATTTCCAACTAGAAAAACATATAACTGCTTTTAAAATGGCCATATAAAGAAATCCTGATTTTTCCACAGGTTTGATATGGAGTGCAATGAATGGGGACATGCAGATGGCTCAGGAAGTCCAAGGCAGAGCAGTCTGTGTCTGGAGAGCATGCCGGACCCTGGGGTCCTCCTTAAATTACAGCTAGCCCAGGCGCAGTGAGGAAGCCCTCAGGGGCCTTCAGTGCCAGACGTCATAATTCATCTCTGAACCTGCAACTGTTGCCTGGCCTGGAGTTTGTCCTCCTACCGGTCCTTGCCCTGTGTGGAGTGTGGTTGTTACAGAACACAGGATAATCGTCCCCGAGTGACTCTTAGCATAAGAGGACCATGGGATGCCCAGATTGCCTTGAGAGGCTGTTGCCTCAGGTGGGACCTTTGATCTCCCCAGTAAGCCAAGGAGGGCAGGGATCTGGTGAGGCACCATCCCTACCCACTATGCTTCACAGCCCAAGGGATGCAGGTGACAGAGCTGGTGAAGGTGATGGTGACCACGTGTGGCCCCTGCTGTGGTTTGAGGGTGCATGCTAAGCTCAGGGGGCTGGGAGGATAAATCTTCCCTTTTTATTGATGTCTCTGCCTCATCCTCCCTGAGAAATCTGATTATCTGGGCTATGCCGGCAGATGTCAACATGAAATGTTTGCTTCCAGGTCCCTACTTAGGGGGGTGGATGGGGCTGACTCCTGCCTTCCTGTCAACAAACCATCATTAATCCCCCTCTCTTACAGTCGATATCTGATGCCACTTTTCCTGGTTTATGTGGCTCAGTGACCTTTCTTTGTTTTGTTCCCAATAAAGATAGCCCCAGTGGGGCTGGGCCTGAGGAGAGCTCTTTAATTCAGGGAGCACTAAATCAGAGAGAGCTTTCCAATGTGGCAGGCAGGTCCTGCAGCCAGCTCTTTGGGGTTCTGTTCACTGGTTGCTGTGGTCACTGTGGCAGCGTCTTTCTGTGACATCCCCTACAGAATCCACTATTCCAGAGCTTTCTGTTTCTCTTCCTTCCTGCTCCAGACCATTGACCTGGAAGGTACACTGCAATGAGTAGTTCCTCCAGTCCCTGTGTGTTTTGGTATAAAGCTGTTTGTCTGAGACGGAGGATTCTTGCTGTAAGAGCTGGGGTGTATGGCTAGGCCCACCTGTGGATGGGGATCAGACCATCAGGCCCAGCTAGTTGGCTGGCTCCCTGAGGGCTAAAGGGCAGAAGCATGATCCTCTCTCAATCAGACAATCCTGCTGGATTTGGGAGTGGGGACAGGAACTACTAAGGGTGGAGATGGACACTTGCTTTTCTGTTGGGCAGGAGTTTCTTACCTTCTCTTGGCAAGTGTGCCTACTAGAAGATTCCAGCTCAGCTGCTCCCAAGAGGTGCCCTGGACTCCAGGGTTATGGCCCCTGTAGGTACCATACTACACATACACACATACACACACACACAACACACACAACACACACACACACACACAGAGTCCACCCTGGCTTCACCAACTCTGTCTCTCTAAGCCAAAAGCTTTCTACCATAATAGTTAAGCTACTAAAGTTCTCAATGCTGGTTATGTATTAGAATCACCTGGGAAGCTTTAAAAAAATACAGATGCCTGAGAAAAAAGTAGCAAGCACTTTACAAAAGAGGCTACCCAAGTGGCCAATGAACACGCGTAGGTGCTCAGGTTCACTAGTCATTGGGGAAACATAATAAACCACAGTGTGATCTCACTACACACTCCACAGGCTGGTGAAGATGATAAGTATAGACAATACCAAATTCTGGCTGGCACGTGGCATAATCAGAACTTCTTATCCACTGCTGGTGATAGTGTAAATTGAACAATCACATCATGAAGTCACTTGGTGGGATCTAAACTGAACATACACATACACTTTGACCTAGCACTTTCATCAGAGTGTACCCACAGAAATGCATTATATATCCACCAAAAACACATACAGGAACTTTCATAGCAGAAGTCTTCATAGGAACCCAAATCAGAAATGATCCATATGATCATCAATCAAATAACTGATCCATAAAGAATGGCATATTCATGCAGTGAGATTCTAGAGAGCAGTGAGAATGAGTAAACATTGCTGCAAGCAACAACAGGGATGCTTCTCATGTAATGTTACGTGAATGAAGCCATGCACACAAGAAAGGACTTGCTTTTTTAATCCATTTGTAAGAAGCTTAGAAACAGGCAAAACTAATCTAAGATGTCGGAAAGAATATTGGTGAACTTCAGGGGTGACTGGGAGGAAGCTTGGGGGCTTATGGGTGACTGGCAACACAATGCTTTCTTTCTTGATGTGGGTGATAGTTACACAGGTGTGCTCAGTTTGTAAACATTCATCAACTGGTGCACACTTAGGAATTATACACTTTTCTAAAGAATGTTATGTTTCAATATTTTTTAACATATATTAATACCTAGACTCTACCTTCAGAGAGTCTGATTCTGTTAGTCTGGGCTTCAGGCCTGGCATGAGTATGTCACATCTTCCCAGGAGGCTCTAATGGGCAGGCAGGACTGAGAATCCTGGGCTTAGGGAATGGGGGTTGGAGTCAGAAACAGCAAGCTTAGAAGATGGATCCTCCCACAGACTTGTTGACATAAGCTACTGAGTCCCTCTGGATCTGTTTTTCCCCTGCGTCAGGTAAAGGGGACAATAATTCTGTACCCACTGCACAGGGTTGTTGCAAGGAACAGCTGGGCTTGTGTGTATACAGTACTCTCCACTGTGCCTGCCTGTAGAGTGAGTGCTCCATGATGACAGCAAACCATAGTGAGTGTTCCATGATGACAACAAACCACAGTGAGTGCTCCACAATGGCAGCAAACCACAGTGAGTGCTCCATAATGGCAGCAAAGCACAGTGAGTGCTCCACAGTGGCAGCAAAGCACAGTGTGTGCCCACAGTGGCAGCAAAGCACAGCAAGTGCTCCATGGTGGCAGCAAAGCACAGTGAATGCTCCACAGTGACAGCAAAGTACAGTGAGTGCTCCACAGTGACAGCAACCTACGGTGAGTGCTCCACAGTGGCAGCAAAGCACAGTGAGTACTTCATGATGACAACAAAACACTGTTAGTGCTCCATGATGACAGCAAACTACAGTGAGTGCTCCACAATTAATGTTCCACAATGACAATCGACCACAGTGAGTGCTCCACAATGACAACCAACCACAGTGAGTGCTCCACGATGACAACGGACCACAGTGAGTGCTCCATGATGACAACCGACCACAGTGAGTGCTCCACAGTGACATCTGACCACAGTGAGTGTTCCACAATGACAACAAACCACGGTAAGTGCTCCAGAATGACAGCAAACCACAGAAATTGCTGATCCAAAGTTGCTTCCCTTCCAATCCTGCTTCAGGGCATCTTGGCCCACCAGAAGTCAGGATTCCAGGACTGGGAGGCAGAAAGCCTGGACTCCAGAGTAGGAAACTGAGAAAGGAGGCTAGGCAAGTCACATCCCCTTTTCAGGCCTTTTAGTTTCCCCAGGGTAATACCCAAGGGTTCCACAGAAGAGCACAGTTTCCTCCTGGATCTGACATTCAGGAAATGCCGTTATCCATCGCTGAGCAGCTGTTACAGCTGTGGAGATCACCTCCTTTGGCTGCATCCCCCTTCCACACCCCTGCCCAGGATTAGCATATGTCAAGACATAACTAATGTGGCTGAAGAATCAGAGTAGATCCCTGACTCCCAGAGGACCCCACGCTACGTGGAGGTCAAACAGTGCCTCTGCTTAAACTCAGCTAAGAGAAGAGCATTTCCATCGATTTTATAGGCCTAACTTCCTCCACCTGTTCTTTCCCCACCTGCCCACATGAGAAAAAAGGTGAGGAGAAGGAAAATGAGAGAGTCGCCAGCTTTCCCCTTTGTCCAAGGGTCTTTGTCAGCCTTTGCTATTTCTAACTCCCTAATGCCCCATGTGAATCTTGAAGACCTTCAATTCTCGACCTGCCCTGCCAGACAGGGTGAAGCAGGCATTCTTTACCTCTTCTCCCACCGTCCGGGTGTCACGGACTGCATCTAGGAAGAAAGCCTGGAACCACACGTGTTTAACTGAAATAGTCTAGCTCAATTAAGCAAGCAGGAATGGCAGTGAGGAAAGCCAGCATGCAGATGCTGCAAAGCTACTCTGCCTTCAGAAGGTGTCATCCCCCTAGCAGGGAATGGGGAAGGGGGCCAAGCTAGAAAGTTTGCTGCCCCTCTGAGTTCACTGAAAAGTCTGTTCTAATATCAGTCATCTAAATGTTTAAGAATACCACAGCTCAGCTCCCAGATGGGGAAGTAGGGGCAAATTGATGTGCGGATGACTGCCAATTAGGCAATGGAGCAGATGTCTGAGGAAGTGAGCCCTTTATTTACCTTCTCCCAGGAAGCCAGAAAGCCACCTCTGCAAGGTGGCCAGAGACCTCAGCACTCTGGACCTGGCCTGGTCCCCAGGGCTGGGGCTAGGCCACAGGAGGGGAGGTGAGCCATTCCTTCTAGTGACCGCAAACGCATAATTTTGCTAAAGTCCTCATAGACCCCACAAGCCAATGTATTCGGTTCGTTGAAGTTAAGGAAAATAACAATTTTATCTCCTGCAACAAATGAAAAAGCATTACTCTGAAAGAGAAGAGAACCTGTTTTGCTATGGCCAGTGGATCGGAAGTCCTTATCAGCTGTGACAAGAAAATGTCATTTGCCTTTAAATGCCTTTTGAGGTTATCACCCCCAGACCTAAAATGTTTAAGTTTAAAAGTTTAAACACTAAAGGAGGACTTTATGAAGCCTGGTAGAGACACATATGTGCTCCCAGAAAGTCAGCAAATACTTAATTCACATTTGCTGAGCACTCCATGTGCATGAGCAAAAAGGAGACAGAGACGAGGTCCAGAGAGGGCAACATGCAGAGTGACAAACACTGAGAGAGAGCTGGAAAGACAGACAGATACATAAGTGCCGAGCTAAGAGGTGAAGACAGAGGATGAGAGGCCTCTAGAGTCAGAGAGTAAAAATGTTTCATGACTGCAGAACAAGGTATAAATACATCAAGGAGGATAGAAGATTCATTAAAACCACAGAGCAACAAATAGCATTTGCTTTAGTCATCTCTTCCCCTCCAGCACTAAGAATCCCTGGCTGCATCCCTTACAGAGTCCACTATTCCAGAGCTTTCTATTTCTCTTCCTTCTGGCTTCAGATCTTTGACCCAGAAGGTACACTGTGATGAGTAATTCTCCAAATCCCTGAGGGTTATGCTATAAACTTGTCTGGCTAACATGGAGGTTCCGTGCTGTAAGTACCGGGACTTATGGCTCTAAGCTCACCCGTGGATGGGAATCAGACCAGCAGGGCTGATCGGTTGGTTGGTTCCATGAGGGCTAAAGAGCAGGAGTTCGATCCTCTCTCAGACAATCCTGCTGGATTTTGGTGAGGGGACAGAAACTACTAAGGGTGGAGATGAACAGGCAAGCCAAGGTGAGAGAAGATATGAGAGTCCTCTGGTTGGTCAGGGATGGGTGTGGGGTAAGAGGAGGTCCACCGAGGAATGTGCAGTAACAGAGAAGAACTATTTCTACTGGATCCACAGGCATACTACTGAGGCCCCATGCGAGGCACCCCTGGCTAAAAAATCTCTCTGATTTTTGATGTGACTTAAAATATCTTTCCATCCATTGGGGTGCTTTCAGCTGTACATAACAGAATATCCAACTAAAACAATATTTGTTTTTTGCATTACAAAAATCTAGAGGTAGACTATTTTAGAGTTGGTTACCAGCTAGTCACTAAGTTCAACTCAGATTCAAGGGGAGAGGACATAGGCCCTACATCTTGACCAGAGCGGTGTGAAAGAATCTGAGAAACAAAAAAAAAAGTCTGAAAATAAATAAACATTGTTTTAGACAACTGAATTTTGAGTTGGTTTGTTACACAGCATTATGATGGCAATGGCTGACTGATACACCTTTAAAATTACGTCTTGCTGTCAGTTGATTACTATTGTAAAGTTCACACTGTCCAGAGGAAATGGAGCTCAAGAAAGAACATCTAAGGTGGTCTCCTTAGTGCTTACAGTTCTCTCCTGCTCTCATCTCCTTCCCTCCTCAATCACCGTCTAGATTGATGGAGGCCATAGAAGCCCCACTGTCCTCAGCTTCCATTCTTCTTCATGCTGTGGCCGTTTCTCTGCTGTATCCACTGCTCTTGGATTCCTCATTACTGCCATGGCTGTACAATACAATTTTGTTGCTCTCAAAGCTTCCCTGCAGGCCTTCCTCCCTCCAAAATTCCCATTTATCCTTTGTAAAGCTTTCTCAAGCCAAGGGCCAGTTCCTTTGGAAATCTCACAGGCCCACCAATTTGGTGACACAATGAGACATTATCTCCTGCCTTTTCTCTAGGTGGCTTTGACACTTTTAATCTTTATCCATCAGTCTTTGCCAGATGGCTTCCCACAGGTCTCCTGCCCCCAACTCCTGCCTCTGTGCTCACTGAAGAACCGGCTTCTGGTTTCCATTCCTCACCCAAAATAGAGCTGTCTTCTTCCTTGGACTCCAGGAATCCTGAGCATCCAATTGACATGTCAGTCATAAGCACTCGCCACGTGCCAGTCACTGTGCTAAGTACTCAGGCTGCACAAGGTACAGGCCTGCCCTGGCGGGCTGAGCATGTGTATTCAGAGGCACAGACAAGACAGTAAAGTGGGGCCCTAAATATTATCAAGTCATCAAGAAATATTTGTTGAGCACCTACTGTGTGCAGAGCAATGTGTTTGAAGATAGAGCAGCAGCCCAAACAAATGAAGTCCCTGCCTCTGAAAGCTTAGCCAGGAGTTTCCAGACGCTTACAGAATTTTATCCCAAGTCCAGTGGGATCCAATAAGGAGAATCACATTTCTCAAGGGACCAGGGTTGTATGTAGCAGATACACCCAGTGTTCTTTCCACTCACTGTCCCAGTTCATGCCCTGGGGCGCTGCAAGAAGCACTGCCACTGGGCTCAGGCTTTCTCCCCACCCATGCTGTCAGGAGTTGACAGTACCGGAGCAGCCAATGAAGCCTGGGAGGTGGAGGGTAAACATGCGGGATTCCTTGCCCCCAGAGCAGACAACGCTGGGGTGTGTTCTACACAAGGGCCAGGGAGTCCCCGGCTGGATGGAGACCCCCTTCTCCACAGTGGTGGCTGCTCATTAACATACCCTCCAGGGGCTTCCTTCCCCTCCCTCCCCACGGCCCCACCCGCTGCTGCACCTCCAAAATAACTCACTTGCATCAAAATCCATGCTTCGAGGGAATCCTCGAAGAATAACCAATAACAAGCAGGAGGAGCAGCAGTAGTTGCCATTGGGAGCCTACAGTGTGCCAGCTATCTTTTGAATGGCTCAATTTGCATTACGCACTTAATTTCTACAACACTATGAGGCAGGCATTGCAACTGATCTCCACTTCAAAAGGAGAAGCAGAGTCATAAGAGGGAAACTGGCATTACATTAGGAAATGCCACTGGCCAAAATTCAAGAACCCAGGCCCGGCTCTGCGCCAACCAGCTGAGGATATTTTGAGGAATCTGCTTCAATTCTAGGGCCTCAGTTTCCCCTCATTTACAATAAGGGTGACATTCCCCGTCTACCACATCTCAGAGGCCTTCTGAAGCTCCTACGAAGGGAAAGGTTATAAAGCTCCAGTAACATACTGAGCATATAAGGCCTTTGGAGAGGACAAAGCTCAGTGTGAAATGGATGGATGAAGAAGGGAAGGATGAAAAACACACTGTGTTCTCCTGTGCAGCACTCCTAGCCCTGATGATCTGGGTTCCAGGAGGGGTGAGGCCTCTGTGCTTGTCACTCCCCATCCTCAAGGGATCAATAGTGCAATTAAAAGCCATGAAAAGTTCTTCCTATCTAGTATTTCCTATTCTCATTGTCTCAAAACAACATTCTAGTCTTACGTATTCATGGTTATTGTTTGCTGGATTTTATTGGTTTAATCTCTCCTCAGACTGGGGCTCCTTGAGGATGGGGCTGTGTCTCCCTCAGATTGGGGATCCCTGAGAACCGGGCTGTGTCTCCCTCAGAGTGGGGCTTCCTGGGAATGGGGCTGTGTCTCCCTCAGACTGGGGCTCCCTGTGAACAGGGCTGTGTCTCCCTCAGATTGGGGCTCCCTGCGAATGGGGCTGTGTCTCCCTCAGACTGGGGCTTCCTGCGAATGGGGCTGTGTCTCCTTCAGATCAGGCTCCATCAAGTAAATTAGGCCTGCCTTCCTTTCCCATCATTACCAATTGTGGTCCTGAGCGTGGGCACCTGTAGTAGAAATCCTGAGGCTGGGGGCTCCCACAGCAGATTCAGGACTCTTTCAGCAGATCTGGGAAGTTGGAAGGTAAGGAGGCTGGGATCCTGGTCTGAACTGCCATGGAGCACAGCCCTGTGCTGTGAGGATGTCCTCGTTCTGTTTGTGTAACTTTCCACTTGACTTATTTATAGGTGCCCACACTGAGTTTACTGGCTGTGGAGTCTGCCACATTTCAGGATCTTTGTGCCGGAGGGGTTAGGCGGGGAAGGACAGGAGCAGAGGGTGTGGGGAGGAGGAGAGGGAAGAGCTTCGGGACAGAGGCTCAGTGAAATATGCCCAGATCCCCGGAGTTCCTAGACTCCCACATATTGTGTGAGTGTCAATCTGTGCCATTTCACATGACATTTTTATAAAGAAAGTTTAGAATGACTACCTGGAGGATGAAATTCAGTGCTGCCTGGATGCCTGGCCTGACCCCAATCAGAAGTGGGGTGATCCGTTTTTGGCTCTAATCGTTACCTCTCTAGGCCCTCTGTCTCGTAGGCTCCAGCCCGCCTGACCTCCATGCCCCGCCTCTACACTTACCTGCCTATGCCCCTCATCTGCAGGGCTCTATTCTGGGAGAGGCACCTCCTGTCCATCGTGCCACCTTATTGAGCAGTCCGCATGCACTTAACTCATTCCCCCTCACAACAATCTTATGAACAGTGACTTGTGTTATCATTCCCATTTTACAGATGAGGAAACTGAGGAACAGAGAAATTAAGTGGCTTCCTCAGGGTCACACAGCTAGTTAGTGGCAGAGGTGGCTTGAACCCATGTCATCTGCTGGCAACAGTGAGCAGTTCCCAGAACAAGGGGATTTAGAGCCTCTTCCTGCAACCTGCCCAGGCCCCATCAGCACCCCAGTCCCTTGCCTTGCTCTCCTCTTCCCTTCCTTTCCATGCAGTCAGCACATTGTTCATGCTGAAAGGTTGTTTATAAGCTGAGCAGTGGTTGTCTGTTCACTGTGAGCCTGTAGGCTCCCTGAGGGCAGCCTCATCAGCCAGCTTTGTTCCCCCTGCTTTGCAGCTCTGGACCAGGACCTGTCACAGAGAGGCCACTCTGTACATGCTTGTGGAATCAAGAAAGGAATGATTTAGAAAGTGGTCACCCAAATGGTCTTCTCTGTGTAAACAGTTTTTCCCAGTCACAGCAGTGAGGCCCCAGACGCAGTCTGGGAAGACTGTGTGTGCCTGTGTGTGTGTGTGTGTGTCCCAGCAGTGTCCTGGCTGGAAGCTGTCAGCCCATTGGGCTGACTGGGCTGTGAGTTGCCTGTGTCTCGTGGCAGCCTAATCATGTCTGACAGATTGATTAGTGGAGAAAGTTGCTGCATCTCCATCGCAACAGACAGGGTGAGCGTGTCTCCACTTAACCTTTCTCAACGCACAGGAAAGCAGGGGGTGCAGGCTGGGGTGGAGAGGAGGGGTCAGGCATGGAGGGTGAGCAGGAGGTCTGCAGAGAGACAGAGGGAACAGGGGTGGGCAGAGTGAGTGAGCATGGACAAGCCAGAGGAGCTGCAGGAAGAGGGTGGAAGACAAGGGAGGCAGGTATGGAGCTGGTGGGGCTCGTCCCCATGGTGTGTGCAAGGGAGCCCCAGCTCTACAGACATCCTCATTGAAGAAGTATTGCCCTTTCCCTTGGATCAATGGGGTGGTTTGTTGGACAACCCACAGGCCCACAGCCCTTGGGTGTCCCTGAAGCCTGGCTCTGAGCTGCATTCAGGAAGGAAGTGAAGCAGAGTGAAAGTGTTCAGGAACCTTCAAACACGAGCCATCTGCCGGCCTGACGTGGTGGTTCATGCCTATAATCCCAGCACTTTGAGAGGCCAAGATGGGCGAATCACCTCAAATCAGGAGTTCGAGACCAGCCTGGCCAACATGGCAAAACCTAGCCTCTACTGAAAATACAAAAATTAGCCAGGTGTGGTGGTAGGCACCTATAATTCCAGCTACTCTGGAGGCTAAGACAGGAGAATCGCTTGAACCTGAGAGGCAGAGGTTGCAGTGAGCCGAGATCGCACCACTGCACTCCAGCCTGGGCAACAAAGAGCAAAACTCTGTCTCAGAAAAAAAGAGCCATCTGTCATGCGCTCCCCTCCCCTCCTGTGGCTGAATGATTGATGACCACTTAGCCTTCAGCTGGGAGGAGAGGAAGAGCACTGGCTGGATTGAGAAAGCTGCAGAGGCCTTTGGAAAGCATCAGTCTACCCCTACCAGTTTCCTTCAGGAGGCAGTGGGTCTAGAGAAGGGAAGGAACTCTCCCCGGCCATTTATTCACCCACCATCAGTGGCTTCTCTTAGAGAAGCTGAGCCTGGTGGGTGTCTGGGGTGACCCTGGTTCTCCTGGATCTGTCCCCTCTGTCCTAGAGGCTTCACAGTGGGGGACATATAACAACTGTCACAATGGACCTTAGAGAGAAAGTCGCTGCCTCCAGCTTGGCACAGGGTCTTCTCCACAATTCCACAGGGGTCACAGGATGCAATGAAACCCCCTTGTTTTCACCCAGACCACTCCACTCTAAATGAAGAGGCCCATTGCTTCTAGACACCTGGCCACTGATGTTCTGAATCATTATACTTTTTTAATTGGGAAAGTCTTAGTGGCAGATACTATATGCCACCAAGCCGCCCCTTATATTGTGTTTTTTTGTCAAACTTGTACATGTTACTGGTTAACTGGGGTTGAAAAAACCATATATATATTCAAAATTTTATTTTAGAATGCTTAGCAGGAGGAACAAACTAGACAGAGCCAACAATAACAGTCATTATTATTGGGGAATTAGATCTGGGAATGAGAATTATATTTTTTTGCATCCCTTCTGTTTTATAATTAGAACGATCGGCATTATTCTCCTAAAAGTAGTATGCCTGGTTTTGAATACACAAAGGATTTCAGTTTCATACATAAAACACACATAGCAAAATGTCTGAAAAATAAAAGTTTTAAAAGTCATAGTGGCTGTGTTGTGAAGCTGTGAACATTTTTTCTTTTCTTCTACTTCCTCTCCTCCTCTCAAAATCAGCTGTGTTACCAACATCGGGTCTACAGGATGGGTGTAGGTGGGGAGGGGAGGACAATATCTTTAACAAACAAAACACTCATTTGCACTGTTCTTCCTCACCCTCATCAGGAGAGGCCCAGCAGAGAGGAAGATAATTGTAGCTTTACTCAAAACTCTGGGCTGGAAGCCCTTAGAAAGACACACACAATGAAATCAGTTCAATAATCAGCAGACATTGTTAATGGCCTTCCCGAATCTGCCCCTCCCTTTGTGTCTCTGGCTGTATTCCAGTGTTGATCCTCTTCCCAGAGGCCAGGTGTGCCGCGAGTGTCCCTTGGCCATGACTGGACCCCAGTGCTTTTCCATGGCACACTATTGGCATTTGTGTTACAGACGTGGAACATCTCTGCCCCGCTGGGACCGTATGCTCAGAGAGGCCCCAGATGGTACATCTTCCAAAAACTCCTCATGTCCACGTGTTCACCAGTGAGGCTGCTACACCCCGGTTGAGACCCCCTGGAAGCCAATTACCATGCCTTTATTTCCTTTGCTACCAATTTAAGAAAGGTCAGGAGTTAGGGGTTGAATTGTGTCCCGCCAGGAAAGATATATTGAAGTCCTAACCCCCAGTACCTGTGAATTTGACCTTACTTGGAATTAGGGTCTTTACAGATGTAGTCAAGTTAAGACAAGGTCATTAAGGAGGGCCTTAGTGCAATGTGACTGGTATTGAGGAAGGAGACCCTTAATCACCCTTAAGCATCTAAGACCACCTCCCCCCACCCCTTGACGTTCACATTGCATTTCAACAGGAGAAGTAAGGGCTGGCAGACTGGGCTCCACCTTTAATTGCTCTCCTGTAGATCGCAGGCATGGCGTGGAGGAATCTTTCTGGAAAGCATTGTCTTTACTTAAACACGGTCAAACCCCCACCTAAGTCATGTATCCGACGCCTACTCCATGGATCAAGACCCTTTAGCCTGTAAATTCTAGAGTTGTAAGCCTTTATAAGAGCAACGATTTTTCTCTGTTGGGGGCTTGGCTATTTGGAGCATTTGGACCCGCTGCAGCTCCCAGCCGAATAAATCACCACTTCTTCCCAGTTCAGTGTTCGAGAGGTTTGTTTCATGGCCTTTCATGCTTCAGTGTCGTTATAAAAAGAGGGAAATGTGGATACTGACATGTGCAGAGGGAGGACTGTGTGAAGAGACATGAAAGATGAGTTATGCTGCCACAAGCCAAAAAATGCCAGCGCTGCAAAGATGGAAGAGACGAGAAAAGACCCTTCTACCGCATGTTCAGAAAGAGCATGGTCCTGTTGAAGCCTTGCTTTAGGCTTCAGGCCTCCAGAACTGTGAGAAAATACATTTCTGTTGTTCTAAGCCATTCAGTTTGTGGTGCTTTAGTATAGCAGCCCAGGAAATGAATGCAGCAGGAAACTCGATTGTAGCCAATAGCATCTGGGGGAAAGCCAGTGTGGAAAGTGCTTCCCATTACTACAAAGAAACCCAAAAGAAACAGTGGTTTATCTGATGATGGTGGTGTTCTGTGAGCATGTGGTGGTGGGAACTGCCGCAGCCATCTGGAGCATGTGGGAGACAAAGCTGATGTAATAAACCTGTAGAGAATAAAGAAGAACCTGGGTCATTGATGATGATTGTTAAGACTCTGAAGCAATCAGCCCTGCAATCGCTCAATCTTATTATGTCAGATAATAAATCCAAATGTGTCTTCAGTGACACACCTATCATATACATCAATCAATCAGCAGCCTAGGGCCATTGGTGAACCCAAGTGAAGAAGTTGGTAAAAAGTAGCCAAACTTAGTTTGTCAATATCGGGTTTCTGAGTCACTGCCCTAGGACAGAGAAACCTAACACGGATATTATTTGCTTTTGCCTTAGTCAATCTTAATTTTCCAGATACAGTGACAGAAAGGTATACAAGCAGAGCCTGCCTGGACAGGAAGAGAGTTTAGTATTCATCTCATGCCGTGGTTCTCAAAGCATGGTCCAGGGACCTCTGGGGGCCAGTGAAGTCAAAATTATTTTTATAATAATACCAAGGTGTCATTTGCCTTTTTGATTCCTTCACAAGCATTCAGTGGCATATTCCAGAGGCTGCATGACATGTGATATCCTAACAGATGGAATGCAAAAACAGACATGAAAATCCAGCTGTCTTCTGATAAACCAGACATTCAAAGAGAGTTCCAAAAATGGAAAATAAGACCACTGTTTTTAAAAACTTTTTTTGTAAAATAGCTATTTTTCATAAAAATATCATTTGTATTCATATGCCATGGGTTTGTTATAATTTTAAAATAAGAAATATTTTATATAAATATTTAAAAATTTCTCTAAAGATAAAAGTATAGGTAACTCATATAAATGAAAGCTCTTTAGAGTCCTTGATAATATTTAACAGTGTAAAGGGGTGCTGAGTCAAAATGCTTTCACACCGCTGATCTAGTGACACAGTGGTTGACCTAAGGCAAGGAGAGAGGTGCCCATATAGCTGGAACCGGAGACAGAGGCACGGAACTGTATCAGCTTATCATAGCAACAGCAAATACATACAGATGCCTGGAACAGGCTAGATACTACGCAGAACATTTACACCTGTTATCTTGACTCATTCTCATGTCAACCATACATCTTATAACCTTCCTATGAGATAAGCAGGTGGACGCTGCAATACCCACTTTGCAGATGAGAAAACCATGGATTAAATAAGACTACCCTCTGCCCAAAATCTCACAGCTAGTATTATGCTCAAGTCAGGATTCCAATCAGACACCAAAACTAGTGTTTCTGAATCTGGTGTCTTAGCCTCTGCACTTTCATGGAGTCAAAACTTGAGCCCCAACTCTTACCAGAGTTTGAACTTCGGTCCATACTCTGAGATCTCTGGGCCTCAGTATCCTCATCTGTATAATGGACATGGAAATATCTAGGTTGTGAGGATCAGTGGAAATTACGGATGTGAGAACACTTGTAGATAGTAAAGTTGATGTGATTATTATGACCCCTGCCTTCCAGCTGTGGTCTCTTTTGTGGGGACAATTTTGGGGATGGTTGTGAACGTGAAAAATATGGACCCACTTTCATGTTTGAACATGTGTGTGTATGCACATACATACACATATGGCTAGGTGTTATGTGGCATATACATTTTTATATTAATACTCAGAGATATACTTCAGCCTGTAAATCTCTTCTCTCTCTCTTTCTCTCTCTCTCTCTCTCACACACACACAGGCACACACACACACACACACACATACACATACACACACACACACACACAATCTCAGCTGCTTTTGTGAAGAGAGAGACTGGCTTAGCAGGGTTAATAAATGCACCAGCGTCCCCGCAGCTAGAATGAGTATCCAGCACCCGGTCTTCGGCAGTGGGCCACGCCCCCCATCTCTGGACCACAAACAGTCATCAGCACTTGAGAGGTGACAGGCCTTTTCTGAGTTTTTTCTCTTGCAGCACAAAACTAAGGAAGTACCATTTCTAGGCACTATTTCTTGAGGCAATTAACCCCTGCAGACGGAGCGTCTGCAATCAACTCTGGAAGAGGCAGGCAGTGGTCTCAGGCTGTGGTCCTGCTGCTGGCTCTGTCTTGGGGGCTCCACTGCCCTCCTCCCTCCTAGCCTTTGCAGTGGGGGAAGAGTCTGGTTTATGCCAGCTTCCTGCCCTGATTCTTAGCCAGTGTGTGTCCTTGGGAAAGCTACATCCCCTCTCTGGGCCTCAGTGTCCTCCACTATGCCCTGAGGGTTGATCAGATGACTCATACAATTCTGTGACCCCTGCGAAGTATGCTCCCTAGTATGATGCTCAAGTCAGGATTCCAATCAGACACCAAAACTAGTGTTTCTGAATCTGGTGTCTTAGCCTCCGCACTTTCATGGAGTCAAAACTTGAGCCCCAACACTTACCAGAGTTTGAACTTTGGTCCATACTCTGAGCTCTCTGGGCTAGTGTCCCCAGGAGCAAAGGGGCAGAAGTGAGTGTTGGGAGAAAGGAGGAGCCAGAGCTTTAGACCAGGGTTTCACATGCCTCTTACGCATCTCCCAGCTCCCCAGGAAGTCTTACAAAGTTTGTGCATAGGGTGTTGGGTGTGCTAAGGACCAGCTCTGGGAGAGACAAAAGCCAGGAAATGGAGGCAGGGACAGAGGGAGAGACCCATAGTGGAAACAGACGAAGGCCCCTCTCTGGTCCCTTATTCCTCCATGATGCACTTGCCCCTAGTTCCCTTGTGTCTGCACAACTTTGCCCCCGAAGTCTCTGCACTCATCATGCCTATCTCCCCATGACTATCCTTCCCCCTACACTCTCTGAAATCTCCTCCTCCCTCTCTCTCCTTTCTAGCTGTTAAGAGCGGTAACTCTCTTGTCCTGGATGCTTGGATACACAGACTTCTCTTTTCTTGCCAACTCTTCTGTGAGATGGATGTGGCCTCTAGGTCCACTTCTGTCACTTACCACTAGTGGGCTCTCAGGCAAATGCTTCTCTTATTTGAACCTCAGTTTCCTTATTTGTAATTTAGGGCTAAAATGGATACATCTTCACTGGGTGTTTTGGTGATTACACATGAAAGCACTTAGTAAGCTGATATGGTGCTTAAATGCTATCATTTGACTACACTGTGCTCGATTTAATTTAATTTTGTTATCCCCTTTAGAGCCCTTGTGAAAATAGCAAGGTTTGCACACAGAGGTATATCTTGGAGAGAAAGCCTATCTGTCTTCCATGGGGCCCTTTACTTTTACACACATGCCACATGCACAAACACACACACACACACACGCACACACAGTTGAGGCTCCAAAAATAGACTTAAGAGAAGGCAGGTGAGGGGGAAAGGGTGGGCACTCTACAGGGAGGGAGGAAGAACAGGAAGAAAGAGAGAGGGTTTCCCTTGCCCCTGGATTTTCCCACCTGAATGTCCACAAGTGGGTTGACAGGCACTCAGTATTGGCTGAATTGTATGAAAAGACTCCTAAGACATGTACCCTCCCACCTTGCCTCCTCTCAGTGCCTCCTTAGTCATATTATCTGAATATGGACATTCTGCCTTATAGAACTGGGGAGGCAGACAGCAGGTAATCTCCAGTTTGGGAGTAGCAAGAGCTAGGATGTGAGGCCTACTGCGGCCCCATCAGGAACTCTGTGGAAGCCAGTGCAGGCTAACCGATACAGTTTGGATGTTTTCCCCTCCACATCTCATGCTGAAATGTAGTCTCCAGTGTTGGAATCCCCAATTATATCCTGTCAATATCGGAGGTGGGGCCTGGTGGGAGGTGGCTGGATCATGGGGGCAGATCTCTCATAAATGTTTTAGCACCATTCCCTTGGTGATAAGTGAGTTCTTGCTCAGTCAGTTCACATGAGGTCTGGTTGTTCAAAAGGGTCTGGACCACCCCCTCCTCTTTTTTGCTATGTGATGCACTGGCTCTGGCTTTGCCTTCTGCCATGAGTGGGGGCTTCCTGAGGCCCTCACCAGAAGCAGGTTCCAGTACCATGCTACTCATACAGCCTGCAGAACCATGAGCCAAAATAAACCTTTTCTAAAATGTAAATTACCCAGTCTCAGGTATTTCTTTATAGTGATGTAAGAATGGCCCAGTACATTGAGCTTGGGCCAGGAACCCCCCAGCTTCCGTGGCTGGCCCTGAGGCAATGGTTCCTGGGGGGCCTTTAGCTGGGCACCCACCATGTGCCACTCTAACCCAGAGTTCAAAGAGCACAGAGAGGATGGGTATGGTTCTGGTCTGGCTCAGTGGGTGGCACAACCCAGCAGTGGATCAAGTTTCACCAACAGGACCCTCCAAGTCATATGGCATCTGGGTTATAGGACCAATCACAGCAGAATCCTGATCCCAGCAGAATTCCGTACTCTTCTAATACCAGGTATTCATGGATACCTGGAGGGTTGTGATCTCTATAATCCATGCCCCTCTGCGGTCCTAACTCCTTCTGCACCCACATCCATTTACCCCACCCTGGCACAACACAGGGCAGGACCTTTAGCAGAACCTGGAGGGCTAGCTGTGCAGACCTGAATTATCAGTCACAAGCTGTCTGGGCATGGGAAACTGGCAAAGAGTGCTGGGAGAGGGTGGGGGCAGCAAAGATGAGTCAGATTGCCCAGTTTTCATTCTGTGAACACTTTTGGGAGAGATGGACAGGGGTCTCACCTGGAGGAGGGAGTGAATCATTCTTCCTCAAAGGACACATCAAGAACTCAATATGTGTATATATTAGGGGTGAAGATGTGCAAACTTTCCCATAGTTGGGAAGGCACATTTGCCACCAAAATAGTGGCTTCATTCTCCTGGCAAAGGGAAAGGACTAACATTTATGAAGCACCTACTGTGTGTTCCAAGGTTGTGTGGTTGCTAGGCTGCCTGGGGACAGAGGAAAAGATGACTCTGTAAGATTATTATTACCATACTCTGCAGATGGAAGACACTGTAAGCTGCCCAAAGTCACAAAATGAGTCATTGGCCAAGCCAGAATTGGAACCCAGGCCCTTGATGTCAAAGCTGATGCTCTTTTCACGCCTGTATGACACTTCTTTGAAATCATATGACTCTGACCAGAATAAAAGTGAGCTAGAGTGAGTGCCTGGGTCTACAACTGTGGGAACCTCAACTCTTCCATGGTCACCAAAGTCAGGGGACTTTGTAATTCACAAAGATGGAAGAAAAACTGCTCCCCTCCAACCAGCCTCTTGTACTCCATGTGACAAATGTTCATATTCTTGCTGTCTGAGTCACACATGCCAGTAAATAGTACAAACATTGATCCACATATTTCATGTTTATAGCCTGTGTTCTATCTACAGAGTCCTTAAGCAGCTCCTATACATCAATTTATTTGTCAACAGGTGTGGCGGTCAAAGTGAAGGGTTGGTACCATGAGGCCACCCTGGGGGATCCTCTGGGGACCCTGGGTCATTCTGGGGTGGCATTGACACAATACACCAAAGTACAGGGAGTGAGGCTGGTGGTAATCATCTTTGGGTGGGGGTGGGTCTAGGTTCCAAGGGGAAACGGTAAAAACTTGTGCTTTGTTCTGTATAATATTTAGCTTTGAACAGAAGAGAGACATGAACGAAGTGAAAGAGCACTTGGCAAAGTCCTAGACAAGATGGGGTTGGAACAGAAAATGAATAAGGGAGAAGGAAGCAGGCAGAGGCTGTACAAGGTAAGAATGAAGAAGAAAGAAGGTAAGAAGCTGGCAAGTTGAGGTTGTCTTCGCTTTCTCCTTCTTCCTAAATTGAAGTAGAAAGGGAGTCTATTGAGACTCACTCACATTATTAAACATGTCTCTAGGTCATCCAGGTCTCCCCACCCCACCCACCAGTGCATCTACCCGCTCTGAGCCATTGGGAAGAAGGCCCATGTCCACATAGGCAAAAAAAATGAGCATTTCCACACTTGAATGTAAGTCATACAGATGGAAAACGAGCAAGATGGGTTGCTTCCTCTAGGAGAGGGTTTCTCAACCTTGGCACTGTTCATATTTTGGGCCAGACCATTTTTTGTTGTCAGGGAGCCTTCCTGAGCTTTATAGGATGTTTAGCAGTGCCCTAGGCCTCTACCCACTAGATGCCAGTAGAACCCCCAGTGTGACAACCAAAAATGTCTCTAGACATTGCCAAAATTGCCCCTGATTGAAAACTGCTGCTCCAGCAAGCTACGGGCTCCCTGCCTCCTCGAATGAGTTTTTAGAAATAGTTACTCTACCTTCCTACATCTTGAAGGGCCTGCCTCACGACTGGCCTCAATGTGTATCCCGCTCTCTGTCCCCATGTCTGATGATGCACTTCTAGATGTACCCAGAGAGAGAATTTATGCAAACATCAAGGGTGGATGCTTTTCTTCTGCCTCTGAGGTCCACTCCCCAAACACCCCTGCAAAATCTGGTATAGACTAGGAATAAAAAGCTCTAGTACTGGCCAGCGAGAGGCAGAATCATTGAGGAGGATTCTGAGTCAGCAGAACCTGGCTATGGGGCCCTCTGCCCTGGGGACAAAGATCCCTCCATCTTTTCTCTTCTTGTGCAAGTAGAAGCAGAAGACACCTGGCAGGCTGCAACTACATGTGTGCCCTTCCTTTATCGGGACCCCATGGCCCTTGTTCTTGCATTTTTCCATCTGCAATGGAAAAGACTGGACTGGAAAACCTATAAGGTTTCTACCCAACTCTGATGAACCGCGTTCTGAGAGTTTATGATTCCAAGGTTATAATTAGAAAAAGCCTGATCTTGCGGTGCATTAAGGATATGCAGAGCATGCTATGAATTCCCTCACGGTTACCTTTTAATTACCTGAATGGATATAGCAAAGCATTGTTAATTTGAAAGGAAGAGATATATCCAAACCTAATCTGATTGGACATCAAATGCAACATGAGTCTCTCTCTCTGTGTCAAACACACACATACACACACACACACAGGCACACACACATCTGTAATAGAAAGGAGATCCCCAAGAGCTCAAGGAGAAGCCACACATGGGAAAAGTTCATTGATAACTGAGAGTTAGCCAAAACATTTGGCTATTTTTAAATTTTTAATTTAACAGATAACATTGATATATAAGCATTGTGTGCAACGTGATGTTTTGAAGTATATATACCCAAATATATATTTTGATTCATTTTTAGCAATAAGCCAAAGCCCAACTTGACCTGAATGCTTGGTTAATGTTTAACGTCCAGCAAAATACCAGAGTGTCCCTGCCTTTAACTCTCCCTGGCCTAACAAGATCAAAGGAAGAAAACATCTCTGCCCTCTCATCCTGAATTTCCCCAGGGCTGTTCCATTTTCTCTCTGTCTCAGTGTCTCTCCATTTGCATACGTCTCTGAGTCTCTGTATCTCAGTCCCTGGGTCTCTGTCCCTGTCCACCTCTGTGTGCACCTCTGTGTGTCTCCATCATCTTTCTGTGTGACACCCCCACCCCCACCTCCACCTCCCTCCCTCCCTTCTTCCTTCTTGCTCTTTCTCCCACCAATCACAACAAATTGACATGGAGCGGAGGCCCTGTCAGGAACATTAGCTGCCTGTTCAGACCAAAGGGGTTTTCTTTGTGCATCTTGCCGTGATTCATCTTCAGAGGGATCGATTCCTGGGCATCCATCTCTGTATCTGCAGAAAAACTCTCTAAAGCTGCTGCTTCCCCACTTGGCCTGGACCTCTTGCTCTCTTGCAGCAACAGCTCTGTGGTTTGCTGGCTTCCGCCCCTCCAGGAAAAAAAAAAATCACTTAGGGGTGGGAGGAGATGCTGACACCACCGAGGCCGAGCTAAAAGCAGCTCCTTGGAGGGAATAGAGCCAGGACAATGGGCCCTGGGATGAGAACTCCAGCCAGCTCCCAGCCCCCTCCGCCCACCTCGGAGGGTGCACCTCTCATCTTGTGTGCTCAACATCGTGATTATTTATGGAGTTGTAAAGTGTCCTTCAAGCAGCTCATTCCTCTCAACAAGCTGTAAGGCAGGCGAGAGAAGGCTCCGGCCAAAACCGGGCTGCTTGGGGAGGAGGTGGCAGGGCTGGGAGTGAGGGAGAGACCCCTTCATCCTCCCCCGCTCCACTCGCCTTTCAGGCTGACCTTGGAGAGCGCAGACTGGCTCAGATTTCCTCTGCTGTGGATGTCTTCCCCAGAGAGCTGTGTGCTAGCTGTGTGCTCCGACAACAAGGGAAGCACGCAGGGCCTGCCGGAGGGGTGACAGTGAGCACGTCCAGGGTCTGAGCAAAGATAAGTGTGAGGTGTGAGCTGGCCTCGACTCTACTGCCTTTTGCCAGAGCTGAGGGTCTCCCTGCTGTGTCAGGCAGACTGGGCACAGCCTCCACAAGCCCATGCCCAGGTCTAGGTAAGCAGAGATCACTGCTGAAGCCCTTAGGCAAGGCTGAAACTCTCTGGAGGCCCTTCTAGCTGTGGGTGTGCCCCTGGCCCAAGCCAACGGTGATGGGGAGCATCCTAAGTGTTTCTGGAAATGATGGTGGACAAGGATTATCTAGGAGTGGCCCCCCTCGGACCTCACAATCTGAGATACAGGGAAGACGGGGGTTTTAAGAATGAGGGTTCTCGGTAGCGTGCTGTACTGACATCTGGATCAGATTGATGGTAATCCTGGCCATGCTTTTTTGTGGGAGAATAATTACTGAATACATCAAGGATCAGAATGGGAGCAGACTAGGCGTCAAGAGGTAAGTCCTGAGAGGTCAGGAATGTGAGCTGACCATGAGTAACTAGCACTATCAGCAGCTGAGGGCAACAAGGCATTTGCTCCTGGAGTCAGAGATGAAGTGGCTGATAATAGAGAAGCAGGGCTCCTCCACAACTTGGAATGGTGGCCCAGTGGACTTGGCGTGTAGCATGATGCTCAAGCATATGCTCTCAGGCACCAAATGCCCTGGGTTTGAATCCTGGCTTTAGAGTCAACAAGCTGTAAGACTCCAGGCAGCTCCCTTATCCTCTGTGTGCCTCAGTTTTCCCAACTGTATAATGGGGCTAATATAATAGCAATATGCCTCCTAGGTATGTTGCATGAATTAATAAGATAATAGACCAGTGCCTAGCTTATTGCAAACAGCTGTTATTATTTTCATAGCTATTACTGGACTCGGAGAATTGAATTTGATTTTCACCTAATTCCAAGTCCAGACCTTAAACCAGATACTTCATTTCTTCAGGCTGTGGTTTCTTGTATAAACCTGTTTCTATCTCACAAGGTTGTTGTGAGGATTAAATGTGAATGTATGTGGATACATTTGCTAAAACTGCAAGTGATTATCCAAATGTGAGCTGTTCCCAGGTACCACCTGGGGAGGGGACAGCATCTAAGAGATGAGGAAGAAAGGAAATAAAGACCCACATCCGGATTGGGTCTTGGGAGGTATTAAGCACACCCTCATGAAGCAATCCAGGAAGGCTTCCTGCAAGAAGAGGGTTGTGCAAGCTTGTCTCTCAGCAGTCTGAAGAAAAGGTGGCTCCCTGTGGGAAAATTATTTGACAAGATGCTCTGTGAGTAGTGACATCTGCTGCCATGGGTTCTGTAATAAGGAGCTATAACTCCAAACCAGGCTGTTGCCCTCTTGGGTCTGCAGAGGAGGAGAGCCACGGACCTCACGGAGAGTGTGTCTGGGACAGCATCATCTCCAGGAGGACATACATACTCTAATCCTGTCAAATGTTTGTTTCCCCTGAAGCCTCAAAGGCCCTGCCATTAGTGGTATTCACAAATATTTTGGTTCTTCCTCCTCCCTGGCACATGGTAGGATGCATGTCTGTGTGCCTTCAAGTCAGGCATGGCATATGATTTGTCTGCAGCTTGTATGTGATGTGCAATGAAATGTAGACATGCTTAATTGCCTGCTTTTAATCACCACACCATACCACAAGCATAACATTTTATCTCCCTGGAATCTGGCTTCTTGGAAGGTTCCCATCTGTTCTTTCTTGGGGAGACTCCAGAGTAGGGTTGGATTTCAGAGTATCATCTGAACAGAGTGGCGGTACCATGTCACCGACATCAGACCTTGCTATGACCAGAACCTCTTTGGTGCCTCTGCCAGCCCTGTGTTCCCTCAGGCCTGCTATAGCCCCCACCAATTATTTCAAGAGCAGCTCTTTTACTGGCCACATCAGAAGTAGATGTTGACTTCTTGAGGCACACCCTGCTGTTGGTGGCTACCCAACAACTATTGCTGTCGCCCTTCTACGAGAACACTTGTCTGGGGTAGGTGGTACTGTGCCAAGCTCATTGCCACACTTCTTCGGCTGTGAAGTGAGTTCCTTGGTCGTAAGCAATGCTGTGTGGAATATCATGTTGGTAGATACGGCATGATGAGGAGAAAACCTGCTTGTTCTAACTTGGTTGTGATAACTCCATTCTCTGTTGCCAGTTACTGTTCTAGGTCTGGGCGTGTAACTCTGTTCTGGCCAATGAGATGATAAGAAAGCCTACATGGTGTTGGGGGGTTGCTGAGAAACCTTTTCCTCCTGAGGAGGAATGCCCCTCCCACCTTGTCACTTGGGAGGTGAGCAGCCATATAGCAACTTGAGGGATGACGACCTGGTGGCCTGGCAGAGCGGCCAGGCAGGAGAAGCCTGGGGCTTGGATGACCTCACCAAGCTGACGCAAGCCTGGAATTACCTCTTTTACGCCCAAAATTCCCCTACTACTGAAGCCACTTTTGTTCAGATACTCGGCTGCTTGCTGCCTAACAGATCTTACCAGGAACAACTCTCATCGGTTTATTTTCTCCGAGGATACCTCCAATGAGGTATAAAGCACGGGGACCCAATTAGTAGGGAAGCAGCCACGTTCCCACACTTAGAAAGACCGCCGTGCTAATATCTGAGAAATGAAAGCCTTCTTCAGGTCAGGTCTCAGTGACCAAAACACAATTAACTCTGGCTCATTGCACATTTTAAATCAAAGTATATTCACTATCTAATCTTAAATACAATCATACGACTTATTTTCTGCCAGGAAGTCAAAATTCCACTAATGTCTTACAGAGAACGCTCCCATACACAGGTTGACACTTGCTTGCTTTCCTTTAGTTCCAAGTAGAGATAATGACAGGTGGAACTTTAAGAAGCTTCCTCCACAGGGCCCTGTGAGGTGCTGGGTGTGTAGAAAGGGTGGGAGAACGGTACCTTGAAAAGGATAAGAGAAGCTGCACAGTATGAGCCAACTCCCTGGTGGGGAGCAGCCCCCCAAAACCTGACCGTGGGAACAAGAAGCAGTTGCTGTTCAGGGACTCCAAGACTGAAATATATAGGCTTTAAATTGCTGATCCACATTTGCTGTGTGACCCTGGGCACTTCTTCCCTTCTCTGAGCCTCCATGTACTCAAGGGTAAAAACAGGGCAGTAACATCTAGACTGGTGAGAATGCAGAGAGGTTGGTGTAGGGGTTAGAAAAAAACAACAGCTATTACTAGTACTCTGGCTCCTATCCTGGCCTGGGATAAGCAAAGTGATTTCTAACAGAACTCTTTAAATTTCTCAGTGGGGAGGCAGCATCACAAGCAGGTGGCTATGCCCATTGAGACATCCAGGCTGAGCAGTAGTGGCTCTGGAGGGCATCCACCACAGAAGAAAACATGTCATGTCTTTTGGAGGCAGATTCTGTGGTGGCGCTGAGTCTGTGGCTGCCTTGCTCTGATTGGCAAGAAGAAGCTTACCTTGAATGAGATTCTAGAGGCTCTGGGTAGGAATTCATCAGGCCAGCACAGAGAAGTAAAACAGGCCATGTTTGGGAGCCAGAATATTGGGATTTCTAATTCAGCCCTGCCACTGATCAGCTTTAGAGTCTTGGGAAATATATTTAAGGGGTATATGCCTCAGTTTTCCCATCTGGAAGGTGGGACTCACAACCAGGAACGTGTGAGATTTGGTGATGATGCAAGCACTGAATGACTGGTGGCCAGCGCTTCTCCTATGACCCATCACAGGCTATTCCGTGAAAGCATCCAGCACGTGGGAGGGGGTGTTCTGAGTAGAAGAGTAAGTACAGTGGCTCATTTTCAAGTCCAATTCCTCACTTTAATTGAGTTTTGCTGAAAAGCCCCATGCAAGCACTTTTCCTGCCATGTCGCCAGATTTGATTCTCGCTGATAACACAAATGCAAGCGGCTGCTGAAGATAGATGACTGCTGTTGGCAGTGGGACGGGGTGCTATGGATGAGCAAGTGGGCCTGGGAAGAGCAGAACTTGCTCTGCTCCGATCAGGGCCCCTATTGATGCGCCCCACAACCCGCTGCTCATGCCCATCCTGCCTGGGCATTCCCAGCTGACATTTCTAGTCCTCACCCTCACCAAACACCCTGCAGGACAAGAGGCACTCACAGTGTCTAGCTACTACTCTTTCTTTAAGGCTGCCTAAGTGATCAAAGTGTGTCTTTTGAAAGATGTCATCATAAGACTCCTGAATTAGGATCCATCCACCAGGTTACCTGGTAGAGAGCAGGACACAGCTGGAATGGACGGGGGAAAGGGTAACTTTGGATAGTGGTGGCAAGGTGGGAGATGAGCCAAGTTGCAGGCTTTAGTACCTATGTGATGGAGCAAGCCTCTCTGAGATGGAAAAGCCTTTGTAGGTTCAGTTTCGAAGAGGGTCAGCCCGTTTCCTTCATCAGCAGACCAGCTGCAGGGAAAGTTACCCATCACTCATCCTTATACACGTCACATTCCGCACACTGCCACAGGGTAGGAAGACAGAAGCTGTTACAGCCCTCAGTGCAGGATTAGCAACAGAAAGTAAACAGAAAACCAAATGGGAGTAAAAAGATACAGCCACCTCGCAGTTATTGCCATCTTTCAAAAGAAACTCCAGTCATTTTCTCTAAATGGAGCATTCTTACCTGAAAAAAAAAAAAAAAAAAAACCTGCAACTTGAAAACAAATCAAATGAAGAAATAAAGGCTCCATTGTGATTCTAACTCTTACCCCAGAGGAATTCCGGCTCATCACACTTCTTAGTTTCTCTTTTGATGTTATGTCTTTTAAAATAAAATATTTTAGCTGTAAAAAGTATAGCTAATAATATGATAAACATTATGGACCCACTGTCCATTTTACAAAATTAAACATTATAGTTTGAATTGAAAGCCCTTATAAACGCTTCCCAGGCTGCTCACGCTCCCAAGTCTAGTGTTTGTCATGTCCATTTCTATACAGGCTTCACGCTTGCCCAGGAGATACGTATCCATAAACAATATAAAGCATTGGTTTATATTTTTTAAAGCTTTATACAAATGGCGTATTCACTGCCTCTCCTGAAACTTTTTATTCTTTATGCAATGTTATACGTTTGAAATGTATTCACGATGATCCATAGAGCTCTGATTGAATCATCTTCTCTGCTGTATAGATGGACATTTGGTTTTCTCCAGTTGTTGCTATTGCAAACAAAACCACAGTTAGCATTCACACTCACCTGTCCTTGTGCATACGTGGGAGAGATCCTAGGTACATACCCGGGAGGAGAATGCCTGGGTAGAAAATGTACCCTATCGCTTTCACAATGAGAGGAAATGTGAATGAAGCAAGGGTGCCACAGGGACCCCTGGGTGAGAACCTCCCACATCTACATGACAGGGAACATTTGGCCAAAGGCAGCGGCATCTACCCTAATGAGTAAAATCAGACTGTGGTCAAGGTAGCCAGAAGTTTTGACAAAGGCAGTCCTTTCCTCCTAAGGAAGGTGTGGACAGAGAGAATGGTGTGTGAGGGGAGGTGTGTGTGTGAGAGAGAGAAAGAGAGAGAGAGAGAGAGAGAGAGAGAGAGAGTGTGTGTGTGTGTGTGTGTGTGTGTGTGTAAGATCCACAGAAGCAGTGCCCTTTGTCTTTTGGACCAATGCATCCCAGCACCTAGAACAGTGTCTTGCCTACATGTGCATGCAATAAATACTCCTTACTTGAATAGATACCATGCATGGATGTGCACATGTGCGCCCATGTACATGTTCCGTACTGAAGGGTGCTTCCCATTCAGGGAGGGCACAAGAGCTGAGATGTTAGGAGGCAAGACGATCTGCACTCCCAGCCCCTTAGTGCAAACATAACGACAGACCACCAAGCCATGAAGAAAGGCTGGTACCTGCCGCCTGCATTTCTGGGAAAGGATCGAAGAAGAAGATCCTTGGTATTTAGACAATACGACAAAGCCAGAGGAAAACTCAAAGGAAGGCTTGTGGTCATCTTCCTCACAATAGCAAACATCCTCCTCAGCAAGTTCGAAGAGCCAGTAAATGGAAGCCAAAGAAGTAACAAATGAAAGCAAAAAGGAATTTAAAAACTAAACAGACAAGACAGAGAAAACCTGACATGGACGGATGAGACAAAGGAGTTTAACTGTAAGTAACCACCACCTAACTGGAGAGACTCTCAGGGACCTGGAATTTTGTTGCCCTGGACCTCAGGTTGTGACCCCTGCCTTCCCAGACCATGGAGGCTTTGGGGGCAACTTAAGTAAGTAGAAGTAATCATTTCAGCTGTTTCTAATTTTTTCTCCACGATAGAAATATGGTAGGCAGAGAGCAGGCCAGGATTCTGTGCTGAAGGAATGACAAGGCCGACAGGCAGGAAGAAAGTGGCAATGGGAGACCAGGGTACGCGGTGACTCCTGGGCATCTAGGGGAATGGGCCAGAAGACGGTCGGTACCAACAGGCTGCCTGCCAGCACCACGGGGATAGTCAATGAGGAGGGTTCTGGTCTCTGGGCCAGGTTCTGACGAAAGCAGGGCAAGCTCTAGTCCTACTGGAGGAAGGACCCAGTCTCTGGAGCCAGAGAGCCAGGTCCAAGTCCTACCTGTGTGCCCTTGGGCAAGCTGTTTGCTTTCTCTAGGCCTCGACTTCATCGTCTGAAAATGGGAATGATAATAAGTAACATTGACTCAGTGCCCACCATGTGCCAGGCATCGCCTTAAGAGTTTTTGGCATATCATGTAAGCAGGTTTGGGAGCTCTTCCTGTTTTGCAGATAAAGAAAGCAAGCCTCAGAGAACTGTTGTGAGGACCTCGTACGTGTGATGTGTGCAAAGCATGTCACGTAGCAGGGGCTTGCCACCAGCTGTGTTTTGATTGTGGCTACTGTGGCCCCGGCTGGGATCCCAAGCACATTGCCCACCCACAGCCTCTGGCAAAGGAATGGGTCAAGGAATCTGTCATCTCTGGGACTGAAAAAGGGTGAGTGCCTTCAAGAACAGTAGAGCCTGCTTCTGAGCCTGCTTCCTCATTCTGTGATTCCCAGAACAAAGCCTGCAGACATTCATGGGATTTAGGAGCCCCTGACCTGGAGCTCAGCCTTTACTTTGTTAGCATGCCCTCCCTGAAGGACCTCCATGGGCCAGCTACTGCACTGAGCGCTTGACATGTGCTTTCTCCTGTGTCCTTCCAGGTAGCCAAATGCTGAGGCGTGATTCATCCATTCTAGAGGGGAGATGTGAAGGCTCAGAGCGGGGATGAGACCTGCCCTGATGCAGTGACAGAGCTGGGATTCCGACACCATCCAGGCCTCCTGTCACCTTGCCTCCCTCACTGGCCATGAGTCCCCCTTCCATCATCTCTGCCCAGGTCTATTAATATCTCAACCTTGAGTCCCACTTTCCTCTAACTCCACAGCCCCACTCTCACACTGAGTGACAAGCCCTGGGACCCTCACAAGCAGCCGTCTCATAGCCCCCACTGCCCCAAATGTTTAGAGAAACTAAAAGAGTAGAGGTATTTTCCACATGTTCTCGCTCATAAGTGGGTGTCGAACAATAAGAACACATGGACACAAGGAGGGGAACATCACACACTAGAGCCCATTGAGGGCTGGGAGAGCTAGGGGAGGGATAGCAGGGGGTGGGGAGATTGGGGAGGGATAACATTAGGAGAAATACCTAACGTAGGTATTCTCCTACGTGGGGTGGGGGGATGGATGCAGCAAACCACCATGGCATGTGTATACCTATGTAGCAATCCTGCATGATCTGCACATGTACCCCAGAATTTAAAGTATAATAATAAAAAAAAGAGTAGAGGTGTTTTAAACTCCTTTAAAAATGAGTTAATTTGTTCCCATAAAAACCAACCCTCTCTCCCAAGGCAATAACAGCAGACTGCACCTCGCGTACAAATTTCCCTGCCTGTTATTTGACACAGGATCCTGTGCACATATGTACCCTTGGACACGGTCCGACTAGCATAACAGCCCAGAGAAGGAGCTCATGCAGATAGACACAGGCAGGCACAGACACATGAGAAAACACAGAGAGACGGGTGTGAGCAGCCAGACACAAGACACATCACGTATATCACACAAGACCCATAGACATACTCCCCATCTCAGGGAAGGCCGGCACACAGCACACACTCTACCCCTACACGGAGACACAGAGGACCCTCCCCTCATGATTCCCAGGAACAAAGCCTTCAGATACTCATGGGAGTTAGGGGCCTCTGACATTCATGACCCTGGTGTCTTTTTCTGCCCCCTTTGGGCACTGACTCCATATGCAGAGGCTGGGAGAGGCTCCCTGTGGTCATCTCTTCCAGTTGGACTGAAGGACATGGTCTGGGGTTGGGTGGTGGCCGCCTCTCTGCTGTGAGGAGAACCTTCACCCTGTCCACTGCTGGCCATGGTGCTGGAGGTGAGGTAGGGGGATGAGGAAGGAGGGTTGAAAATGCAGATGTCTAAACTCCCAGCTGCAGCCCAGAGTTTCAGTTAGTCTGACCCAGGCGACCAGATCTATTTATTTCCAGCAGAATAAATAATCGATCAGAGTTGATTTTCTAAAGAAAACCCTCCCTTGTGCACTCTAGCATGAGAAACAAGTGCTGGGAGTTGGAGTCCTAGAAAAGGAAATCATTTAAGTCCCGGCCTCTGAGCTGGCACCTGTGTGGTCACTCCGTCCCTCCCAGAGACCATTGCAGGACCAAGGAATCAGAACCAACAGGAGCGTCAGCTGTAACCCCAGGAGGCCCCCAGGCCCCTGCCGCCCTTCACCCTTACCTAAAGGAAGAGCCACGGGCCTGCAGATCCGGGTGGGCTGAGAGATATAGAGCAGGGTTTACAATGTTTCTTCTTCATTGTTGCCCCCAATAAGCATTTTAAGATACTTTTTTCCTGATAGTAATTTTAATACTACAGATGCACTATATCCCTGTGGAAGTCCATACATCATCATAATAGATCATTCCTCCTCCTCCCCCTGCAAAAAATTTTCCCCCACTAGGGCAATATTATTACCCTTGTCAAGGTATCCTGCTCTGGGTCAATGGGTTCTGGAAGAGAAAGCCCTGAGCCCATCCCAAAGGAGGCAGAGGAAGGCTGCTGTTCCATCAGAGGATTGGAGCATGGGGAACTGATGGCAAATGTGGAGCAACATGGAGCGCAGTAAGAATTATTGGTCTCTGGAGATTTATTAAAGAAAAATGAGCCGATTTTCCTGGTCTCCAACAAACTAAGGAAATTTCAGCAGTGGAGATGGATGCAGGCATCAGGAAGGACTTCCTGGCACCACAGTGCTGATAAGGCTCTTGCTAATTACTTGTTTATTGACTGGCCAGAGCAAGAGGGAGGCATTGTGGGGGTGGATGAAAAGTGAGGTGTGGTGGGGAAGGGCACAGCAGAGTGGATACTGCCTGGCTTGTATGGTGGCTGGGCCCAAGAGCGTGGAGGAGGCACCAAATCACATCTCACATCTTCAAGCCTCAGCGTTCTCGTCTGAAAAATGAGATGAAACCTGTCTTGGAGTGTGGCTGTCATATTAAAAGATGTAATGTTGTAGAATGCCCAGCACAATGCCTGTGGACTGTCAGGCAAGGTGAGCTCCTGTGTGGTCTCTGATTCCCTTCCCAGGTCCTTCCTCCAGCCTTCTCTACCCAGGCCCATCTCCTCCTGCTGGATCTTCACATACCAGGATTGAGTCAGGCATGCCTGAGAGTGTGTGCACACCCACCCCGCTGTGCATAACCCTGAACTCAGGCACAGCAGAATAGCTATGTGTTAGCACACTGACAATGTGCCAGACGTGGTGCTAGGCATTTGGTATAAAATGACTGGCTTCATTTAATACTGTTCCAATTGCCTTCTGCTGTCTAACAAACCACCTCCAAACACTGGCTCAAACAATAACAGTTATTTATTTTTCACGAGTCTGAGAACTAACCAGGCTCAGCTGGGCAGTTCTTGCTCAGGGTATCTCATTGGTGACAGTCAAATGGGATCATCTCAGAAGCATCTCAGTCACAGGCCTGGCAGTTGATGTCAGCTGCCATCTGACCGCTGTTGGGGCCAACAGTGGGGACACTTACGTGTGGCCTCTTCACACTCCTTGGCTTCCTCACAGCATAGCATCCGGGTCTCAAGAGCAAGTGACCAAAAGAGACAGAGACAGAGAGAAAGGGGCAGAGACAGGCAGAGACAGGGGTCACGTGGAAGTTCTGCCACGTCTCCTTTTATTGCTCAGCCTTGGAACTCAGGTAGCATCACCCTGCCACATTCATTTGATCCGACGCAAGGCACACAGGTCAATGCGTAGTCAAAGGGAATGAGACTACCTCGTGAAGGGATGAGTGTCAAAGAGTGCATCCACATGCTTTAAAGTCACAGCCACTCAGAATCATCCTACAAGTTAAACATCATTATGCACCATAGACAAATGAGGAGACTGAGGTTTAGCACAATTGTGTGACTCATCCAAGAAAGTCTCAGTTTTTCTTTGAAGTTTTTAATTAAAAGTAGAGGAGTGGTCTCATTCTTAGAAAATTCTTCAGTCTGGTAAGGAAAAACAACACTGCCTTCAGAAATCTCCCACATACTAGACAGACATAGCTGTACCCAAGAGAGTCTCCAAGTCTTAATGGAGATACAGCCTTGTCCTCAAGAAACCCCAGTCTGAGGGGTGATACAGCCCCATCCTCAGGGGGCCCCAGTCTGAGGGAGACACAGCCCCATCCTCAGGGAACCCTATTCTGAAGGGGGACACAGCCCTGACTCAGGGAACCCCAGTCTGATGAAGGACTCTGAGTCATTTATCTTCAGGGATTCTGTGGTCCTATCAGAATGCATTGACCCTTCATCATGAACTACCTGGTGAAAATGCATTAAACTTGGTTTTTGTACCTAGTGTTGGACTATGGAGGTTGTGTCTACCAATTCTTTTTGTTGGAAAGTTTTAAATAATTGAATAAAGAAAAACTTTCATGCATCTACTCCTCTAAAACTTTCCTACCAAGATTTTAGCTCTAGTGTACTGGAAAGAGACTTGGATTGGGAGTCAGGTGATGGAGTTTTAGTCTTGGCCCCGCCAGAACTAAGCAGAACATTTTCTCTCTCCAGACTTCATCTTCTCCATCATACCATGGCCATGGTAATCCTGGCATGGTCACCAGTGACATATTGGAGACACATTCCCCGCATGGAATGTATAGCTGACAGGATTCAAACCCAGGCCCACAGCCCAGGGATGTTGAGGAATGTCTCTTCAGGAGGGTCAGTTCAAATAGGTGGAAGACGCACTGGGTTTCTGAGGGATGGGTGAATCAGGATGGGAGCTCGCTAAGAAACAGCAAATTCACACTTATCCCTCAGGGAGATGCCAGAGCCCCATGGTTTCCTCCATTTCCTCCTACTCCTACTTGGACCCTAGGAGCTTCTGCACATCTATGGCAGGTAGACAGCAGGGTCATATGGACCTTCAGACAGGCCTCTGAAGCTGGGAGCCATAAGGAGCTAGAAAGGGACCAGAGATCCTTATAAGGCACTAAGTTCAGTATCTCCACTTTCTCACTCTAAGCTGGAGACAAGTCTGCATTCCACGGAAGTCTCAAAGAGCACGAGAATAAAATAACTTGCGTAGCTATATACTCACCTGGTAGGAAGAAATTTTTGCTTTTTTTTTTTTCATCTTCATAGTAAAATTTGGAGTATTATTTCCATTTTTCACAGGAAGGTTGGGAGTCTGGAAGATACTGAGACCTATAGTAGTAGCAGTCAGAGAGCAATCCAGATTTTCATTGTTCATTCATTCAGCAGCTACATGTTGCAGGCATGATACAGGACAATGGCATCAATCAGAGGCCTCGTTCTTGCTCTCCTGGGGTGACAGTCTGAAGTGAAAAGACACATTTTAAACAAGTGACACAAGTGCACTGTGTGTTTTACATAAGAACAGTAAAAAGGAGCTGCAGGAGGGCATAAGAAGGGAGCCCACCTTGCCTTGATGGTGAGGGAAGCTGCCTAGAAGAGCTGGTGTGCATGTTTGTATTTCCAGGAAGAACTAGAATAAACCAACTCACTGACTTAGGAAAATATCAGCTGTTTACCTGTGTACTCTAGGCCTGGGGCCAGGGGCCAGCTTCTCCCTTTGGGAACAGAGACATGTTAGTTAGGGTGGGTGAGCCTGCGAAGCTGAACTCATTACAGGAGAGAGGCTGCTCTTAGGAACTTGTGCAGAGTCTGGGCCCTGAGAGTGAGTCAGGACAGCAAAGCTTTCCAAATCATTGTGGATCAGTTCATGGAGATATTAACCAACATCTCCCCTTAGCCCTGTTCTGGATGGAAGGGAGCTCCCTCACCTTCCAGACTAGCACACTCACCAGCAGCTCAGACATGGTTGGAGTTTTCCCCTGTGATCATTCATCCATTCCATGCTGTTCTCTCAGGGTCTTTCTAACAGTGCCTTAGTTTCTTTATCTGTAAAATTAAAGTAATGGCAGTCCCTACATAATGACTTGTTCAAGGATTAAAAGAGTTAACATAGATAAAGTGGTTATAACAGTTCCTGGCATGTGGTATATGCTCAGCAAAGATTACATGTTATAATCATCAATGGCAAGTTGTCCCATAGATAGGGGCAGGGTAACTCTCTCTGTTGAGCCTTTTGCAAAAGTGTGCGTGTAGTTTTTGGTAATAGTGAAGTCAGTGGTGATGTTGTAAAAAGTGGTCGCAGTGGTGATAATGGTCAGTCTCCACAGTGACAATGATGATGGTAATAATGATGGTGATGGTAAAGATGATGGTTATGGTGATGGTGACGATGATGATGATGGTAATAGTGATGGTGATGGTGAAGATGATAATGATGATGGTTATGGTGATGGT
>NW_016107766.1:642068-644947 GCF_001604975.1 Cebus imitator | reverse complement strand
TGAAGATGATAATGATGATGGTTATGGTGATGGTAAAGATGATAATGATTATGCTGGTAATAACGATAGCGATGGTGATGGTGAAGATGATGTTGATGGTAATTATAGTGGTGACAATGATGGTGAAGATGACAATGATAATTATGATGATAGTGATGGTAAAGATGATAATGATGGTGGTAGATAGTGATGACAGTGGTGAAGATAATGATGACGGTAATAGGGATGGAGGTAGTGAAGATGACAATGGTGATGGCTGTAGTGATGATGAAGATGGTGATGATGGTGATGGTGATGGTGAAGATGATGGTAATAATTATAGAGAGGGTGACGGTCAAGATGATGATGATAGTAATAATGATGGTTATAGTGACAGTGAAGATGATGATGATGGTAATGTTGATGGTGATGGTGAAGATGAGAATGATGATGGTTATAGTGATGATGGTGATGGTGAAGATGATGATGGCAATAATTATAGAGATGGTGATGGTAAAGATGGTGATAGTAATAATGATGGTTATAGTGATGGTGAAGATGATGATGATGGTAGTGTTGATGATGATGGTGAAGATGAGAATGATGATGATTATAGTGATGATGGTGATGGTCAAGATGATGATGATGATATAAGCAATGATGAAGATTCTCTGTGGTGATGATTGATACACAGCAAGGAGCAGGTTGTGGACAGGTAGTTATCATCAGTGTCTTTTTATGATAGCTATGGGGAAGGCAGAAGTATCTACCACTCATTTCTAGAGAAGGATCACATTTTAGGTATTTCCTCTTTCTTTTTCTGCCTTTCTTTGTTTCAAATGAAGAGACATTAATGAAAAAATTTACAGAGGGATGAGCAGAATTAAGAGAATCAGTAAGGAGGAGTGAAGTAAGTACCCAGGTACTGGCAACAGCAGAAAGCTGTTACTACACCTGTGCCCTGAGGGAAAAGGGAAGAGGGAAATAGCATTGCTGGAGGCATTGGGATCTAGAGCGAGGAAAAAGAGCCTAGGGACAGCCACTGCCAGGGATGCTCAACTGAAGCAAGGAGGGGGCCAGGAAGAAATACCATCACCTCTCTCTCCTCTGCCCTTTGATTTCCTGCCAAGCTTCCTAGTTGGACACCAAGGACAAGGAGGCCTTGATGGTACTCTTTGTATAGGCTCAGAAAATAAAGGGATTCCTGGTGTAGCTTGGAGGGGCATGTGTTTCCCTCCCGGGTTCCAGTTCTCTTGGTGAGTCCCCCAAGAGCATGACCCATGTCTCATTCCTCTTGGTGCCCCCTGCCCCATCCCAGGCTGAATCTGGTAACTGGCATACAATGCATGTTTTCTGGATACATACAAGACCTTGTTCCAGACAGGTAGCTCTCAGAGCCTCATCTTCACAAGAAAAAGAAATGTCACCCTCTCTTCTAGTGGCTGGTTCTATTTCTTTCATGACTCAGTTTAAACATCTTGATATTTTACCTGAATCATTCTAACTGAAATTGGAATTTCTCTACCCCCCCTCATTCCTTGGTGGAGATAAAGCAGTAGCACTCACCTTTCTCTGGAGCCCCAGTGCTGGTGCAGGGGCTGGATTGAGGCATCACCCCTGCTCTGCCACTGCGCGACTGAGGATGCTTGTGGTACTGTCTGAATCTGAACTGTCAGTGACTGGGAGATACTTGGTGGAAAAAAAACCCAAAATTCCTCTTCCTGTAAAACATTGAAGAATAAATAACTCCAAAGGGTCTCCTTGAACCACACTTGCAGGGATATTAAATTATTTCAGCAGAGCCGTCCTAGCTGAGACCCCTGCAGGAAAGAAAAGATTTCTCCAAAGCAGCCCTGCCCCTTTCACTAGGCAGTCTCCAAGCACCCAGATCCCATAGCCCCTTTCCTGCCCCTAACCATGAAGAGCAGGCTGGGTCAGTGAGGCCTCAAACTGAAGGCAACCTGGGGCCCAAACCATTAGTGTCACTTAAAATGCAAGCACCCCCTTTCCCATTGTTCTAATACTTTTGCTCCTTAATTGGGTACATGATCATCCTAAATTCAGAAAAAAGCCCATCTTTCTGGGCTGGGTATGGTGGATCGCGCCTGTAATCCCAGCACTTTGGGAGGCCAAGGTGGGCAGATCACCTGAGGTCAGGAGTTCAAGACCAGACTGGCCAACATAGTGAAACCCCATCTCTACTAAAAACACACAAAAAAATTTGCTGGGTGTGGTGGCAAGTGCCTATAACCCCAGCCACTTAGGAGGCTGAGGCAGGGGAATCACTTGAACCTGGGAGGTGGAGGTTACAGTGAGCTGAGATAGCATCACTGCACTCCAGCCTGGGCAACAGAGTGAGAATCCATCTCAAAAAAAAAAAAAAAAAAAAAAAAAAAAAAAAAAAAAAAAAAAAAGTCTTTCCTGGCCTTCATTACAACTAGGTATAAACTTTGTGATCAACTTTTGGTCAATGAGATGTGAGTAGAAATAAAGTGCGCAACTTCTGGAAAATGTCAAAGAGAGCATGCTCTTCTTCTTCCCGTCCCTTGACTTGCTGGATAGGAGGTAAACACAATGGATGGGGCTCCAGCTACCATCTTGGATGAGGAGGTAGTGTTGGAGATAGAGACCATGGATGGCGGAGGAACAAGAAAGACGGAGCTTGAATACCACTGTAACACTTCAGCAGTCTCGAATTCACTACTTTTGGATTTCTTAGAAGTGAGAGAGAAATAAACTTGTATCTTATTTAAGCCACAGCTATTTTGCTCATTTGTTTGTTTTCTGTTACTGCAGGCTAAACCTAATTCTAGCTGACATATTCATGGACTACATCTAGTCCCCAGGTATATTTTGTTTGCCTACACAATAACATTTAAATATTTTAAATTCAAGTCGAG
>NW_016107766.1:607055-641949 GCF_001604975.1 Cebus imitator | reverse complement strand
TTTGAGACAGAGTCTCTCTCTGTCTCCCAGGCTGGAGTGCAGTGTCACAAGCTTGGCTCACTGCAACCTTCGCCTCCATGGTTCAAGCAATTCTCCTACCTCAGCCTCCCAACTGTCTGGGACTACAGGTGCATGCCACCATGCCCGACTAATTTTTTGTATGTTTAGTGGAGACAGGATTTCACTGTTTTAGCCAGGATGGTGTCGATCTCCTGATCTTGTGATATGCCCGCCATGGCCTCCAAAAGTGCTGGGATTACAGGTGTGAACCACCACTCTTGGATGGGTTTTTAAACATAAAAATTTGAATTATGACTTTTTTTTTTTTTTTAGAGAGAGACAGAGTCTTGCTCTGTCACCGGGTTGGAGGGCAGTGGTGCAATCTCGGCTTACTGCAACCTCCACCTTCCGTGTTCAAGTGATTCTCTTGCCTCAGCCTCTGGAGTAGCTAGGACTACAGGCGTGCACCACCACACCTGGCTAATTTTTGTATTTTTAGTAGAGACGGGTTTCACTGTGTTAGCCAGGATGATCTCGATCTCCTGACCTTGTGATCCACCACCTCCTGGGAATACAGGCGTGAGCCACCACACCCGCCCGTGTTTTTAAACACAAAAATTTGAATTATGACTTCTAACATGATGGAAGATCTGACACTCTTGGGCCTACAATTTCATCCCAGAAAAACTGGAAGAGGCTGAATAGCACCTGCCCCTTTCAGCTGGGGCATGGATCCTCCTGTTCAACAGTCTCTCCTGAGCCCACTTTATTCTACATTCCTGTCTGGCCTCTCCTGGCCCTGAGTTTGAGTTCCTGGGGCAGATCCGTCATCCACACTCAATTTCCTGGGAACCCCACAGCCCTCTGGAGAGCCCTTCTTTCCTGCCTTCTCTGCATGAGCTATGGGGAGCCTGGCCTCCCTTACACACCTTTGGGAACCATCCTGAGTCTCACTCTCTGGCACAGCCACGGAGTGGGAGCGTTCTCCTGGAGGGAATTCCATCTGAAAGCAAAAGCAAGGTGGAGGACAGACATCATCTTGGAACCACAGAATTTACCAGTGAACTGCAGCCATGTCTGGGATTGGACTGGGCAGTGACTTGTCCTAGGCCATACAGCAAGTCTGCAGCAGAGCGGAAGCGAGAGTTGAGTTTCCCCATTCCCTGGCCGAGAGCACCAAGCTTCTTAGTTTTTGCAAGTTTGTGTGGAAAAACTTCCCTGGAAAAAGACAGTTTTTCTGTTATCCTCAAATTTATATTAAAAAAAAAAAAGTCCCACTGTGTCCAAATCCAGGCTGTGGTAGGAGTGTGTGGGCAGAAACCTGCATATTTTGGTGAAGACAGCCCATCTGCCTCCGTCTTCTAGACCCTAACCTCCAAAATGCCTGTGATAGGGACAGAGGCCTCCACCTCATGGTGAGAGCTGCCCTGTTCCAGTACCAGGCTAGGAATTTCTTCTCATAGAGGTCATAAGTTGTCATTCTTTTTTGTTTTGGTATCCCTGCTGCTAGCAAAGCACCTAGTACCTAAAAGAGGCTAAATACATATTTGTTGAATAAATAAATGAATGAAATAGCAAAAGTTCAGGGCCACATGTGATGAGCTCCAGGTGGCTGGCACAGTCACAAAACCTCACCTTCCCCTCCCAGCTTCCTGTCCTTAGGAATCAAATCACCAAACACTCCCAAATGACGGTTTCTGAGCCCGCTAGTTCCAACCCCCATCCTTCCCTAACCCTCTGTGGACCCCTTCTGTGCTTCAAGAGAGAGCCCAGAGGTAACTTCCTAAGCCGCTGTAGTAGCCTCTCCGCAGGATACAGCCCCACTGCATGGGTTCTCTGCTGCGCCACAGGGGTTGACTAAGGCACAGTGCCCCATTCCAGTGCCACAGAGACCAGGAGGAAATTGCCCCACTATTAGGACCCATGATTTGTCTCTACAAGCAGTAAAGTTAACTAGAATGGCTAATTAATAAGAGAAATATGCAGCATCTCTGTAATTTTTAGTTCCTCACCCACATGAATGCATTATTGGTTTACGTTAGAACTCATTCACACCCCACTGCTGATGTCCTTATCTCAGGGTTGCCAGCTTCAGGCTGGACGTGAAGGAACTTCTGCTGCTGATTTCCTAGCCCTTCAAATCATCTTAAGTATATTAGAGTCACATAAACAGGACATGTAATGAGACAGCCCTACTTTGCTTTGATACTCTTCATTACCAGCCTGAGAAAGGCAGGGGAAGGCAGGGGAGGGGGAGAGGCCCAGGAGAGACACCCGGAAGCTGATGATACATACACACATGTTGCCTGGTGATACACACAGGTGGCCTGCTGCAGAAACAAAGTCAAAACCAGCTAACTCTTCCCTGATCACATTCCCTGCCTCATGAGCAGTGATAGTTGGCATCAGCAGAGAGACAGGAGGGCACACAGGAGAGATGTGGCATATGCCAACTTAAGGCACATAGAAAAAGGTTACTTTTTCAGCATCAAGATCCCTTCTCCCCACAGCATGCTGTGGATTCCTTAATGGAACTTCCTTGGTGGCAAAATGCCAACCAGAGGCTTTCTCCTTCCTCATATGATCATTTAGTCATTCAACAAATACTTTTTGAGCACCTACTATATGTCACACACTGTTCTAGTTATTGATGATACATCAGTGAACAAAAGGAGCATCAATCCTGTCCCTCATGGAGCAACCATTCCAGCCGAGAAAGATGGACATAAACAATAAACCTAATAAATAAGTGCATTGCAGAGTTTGTTAATGTTGGGGGACAATTATCCATGGGCCTTTTGAAATTCTGTGCATCTCATTCTGATTTATCCTTTGCAGGATGTTTGCTACACAAACATCCTTGAAAGCTAGAGGTAATATTTCCCTTTGCAGCAGAAGGTGGATGTACTTACTACCCAGTTGATAAACCATTGTCTCTTCTGAAGAAAGGGGAGGCATGCTTACTATCTGTCATGCAGGATTCAGATTCCCCAAGCTCAGGTTTCTTTCCTATAACCTAACCCACTGCAGATGGCACCTGATCCTTTTCACCTCATCCTGGGGATTAAGGCTCATTTGGGGAATTGGTATGAGGACCATATTAAATAAGATAGGAGGACTATGTTAGATAAGGTAGGATTAAATTTGTCCCTGACTTGAATAAAGTCTCTGATCAATAACAGTGCCTCTGTCCTCAGAGTCATTCAAGTCAGCTTCAACTCATTGCCCAGGGTCACTTTAGATGATATGATTGCCCTAGGCTTTGTCCTGGCAGGTGACGGTAGAGTGCAATGGTTAATACTTCCTGTTGCACCAGGTGGGCTCCTGAAAGGAAGAGGTAGCATTTTGTCAGAACTTAGACAGGGCTAACATCTGAGTGTCCCTGAAGGTTTCCCTGACTGGGCTGCCTGAGGTGGCCGCTGATGATGCTCATCTCCCACCGCAATGACTCCACATCTCCCAGCGTTGCAATGAAGATATTCTCCTTTCCCTTTGGATGCTGCTTTCATTGCCCTAACTAGGTTGCCAGTCCAGAGCAAATACCAGGTCTCCGAGTGTCTCCAGTCTGTCACATACCTGGCAGAGCACTCTGCTCATCATAAACCATCAATAAATTCTCAGTGACAACAACAAGACTCCTACTCAATGCCAAGCATGGTGCCTGTCCTGAAGTCGCATAACCTGTGGATGGGCTGATGAGGAAGAGGAAGTCATGCTGGGGCTGGGCTGTTGAGGCCACAGAGTCCTTCTCTCTCCCCTCCAAGGTTTTTCCTCTCTCTGGTTCAGCCTGCCCTGGCCATCCCACTCCTCAGGGGGAAGTCACACCCATTTCCCACATACTTTTTGGTGAATGGAGAAGCCATTTCCCCATCCAGAGCTCACCCCTCCTCCCCTACAGCCAAGCATCCCAGGAGAGGAGGTGGGGAAGCTGGTTAAGTACTTCCCATGTCTGCATCCTGCTCCCCCAGCCTCCGCGACTATTATTGGTAAGCGAACGAATTTTCTCTCCTGACATCTGTAGCTCTTAGCAGTGAATATATTTGAAAAACCCTTTATGATTGCTTGAAATCATCCCTGCAATTTGATTCCTGATATTTCTCTTTACTCAGTGAATGATTCTTTTAACTCATTATATCTTATACTGCAGGCCTGCCCATCTCCCCCACCAACACACACCACCGTGGATATTTATCCCCGTTCTCCCACAACCTGCAGAGAAGTGTCCCTAGCAAGCCCCACCTCCACCCTCCCCATCTGTCTCCTTCACTGTTTCTCCAGCCTGCAGACATCCCCTCCTCTTAGGCCTCACACTCCATTGGGGTTTTGGGAACAGGACAATTTCTCAGGGGAGAGGGGTCTTTTCTTCACCCACCTACTGTAAGCCTCACATACCACCACCCGCTTGTTCTCATGATTATTTCCAATTCCTTCCAGAACACTTAGCATTCCAGCCTCAGCATGTAAAGCAACCTTTCCTCCAGGGTAAAAATAAGGTTTGTGGATTAGCAATAATACCAGCGATCAGAATAACAATATAAATCAGAATGGGTCTCAGAATACTCCGAGGCTGATGGTGGGTGGGGATGCTGAGTGGCACAGACAGCCTCACTGGACCATAAAGATGTGCCTGCCCTGGACCTTCCTGCAGTGGGAGGGAGGGGAGAGGAGGGAGAGGAGCAGGTGGGAAAGGTTCTAAAGGCACAAAAATGTACTCGGATCCCAGGTGAACCCTGCGGATGTCTTACGACTCCAGTGCAGCACGTGTCCAACCACAATGTAGAAAGAGAAAATACACCCTCAGTGGGGCCTTTCCTGCTCTCTTCTCACCACCGGGCATTCAGCATCCCCCTGGATTAGACCCAAATAATATGCCTTTTCAGTGGTACCTGTCACTATACCCCCATTTATTTATTTATTTATTTTGCATATACGTGCTGGTCACCTTGTATGTGTCAGGAACTATGTCTGGGGCTAGGAGGACGAAGAGGACTATGTCAGGTTCCTGCACAGTCCAGCATGGAAGATGGACACAGAAATGGCCATACCAGAACACAGCCTCAGCTGCTGGGTGGAGTAGCCTGGAGGTCAAGAGCCCAGATTTTGGAGTCAGCCTGTCTGGGTTTGAATCTCAGCCTTAATACTTGTTAATTGTGGGACTTTAGGCTAGTCTTTTCTGTGCCTTGACTTCCCCTTCTGTAAAATGGGGATATGAAAAGTATCTACCTCATATGGCTAATGTGAATTAATATAGGAAAAGCTTTTAGGACAGAGCCTGGCCGATGGCAAGTGCTGTATGTCAGCTATCTCTATTAAAAGGAAGGATTTATTCAGTTTCCCAGCACCTTTCCTTGAAAGAGGTTTTATTACATTGATCATTATTTGTCCTTAAAACTTTTGGTTCTCAGGACAAAGGGAGACCAAATAATCTCCATTTCACCAAAGGAAGAGCTGAGATTGACTCTGGAGAGGTTGGGAAAACGATCTGGGGAGGAAAGAAATATCCTCAAAAGATAAACTGAGTCAGAAAGGTAGGGTGTGCCTTCTGCTGAACACACAGGGGGATCAGTGCCCTTGATCCTGAGCAACTCAAATTCAGGGAGCATGTCTCTGTTTATACCCATGGCTCAGGAAGGAGTATGGGATCAGGTTTCTTCCAGAGGGGCTCCTGGGGTAAGTTGACAAGAGGCCAAGCCAGGCTAAAACAGACCCTCTTCCAGGCAGCTGCTCCGCCCCTGAAGTTCCATTTGCTCTCACCACCTGGTAGTTATCTCCAGGTGCTTTGTTCACTGGACTGATGTCAGGGTCCCTACTGCACCTGGAGCCTCCCCGCCTGGACTGGAAGGTTCAGAGGCTGAGTCATACTCTCCAGCCAAACTGGAAGATCCCACAGCTAGAACAGGGTCTCCAGCTGCCTATGGGTCTCCTCTTGGCCCTCAAAATTGGCTCTGCCGACAGGGCTCCCTTCGGTGGGGAGGGGGTGTGGGAAGTGATTCAGATGCTGTGAATCATGGGAACCTGCCCTAAGGCTGGGAGTGCCCTGTCTTCCCAGACAGGCTACAGACACACATTGCCTTCTCATGATGGAACCAGACAGCCCTACCCTCCAGACCCCACCTACGCATCCACAGAAATCCCCCCTCATCCACAAGAGAATGCGGCACAGCTGGGGTGATGTGCTGCTCAGAAGGGTCCCCAGGGAGGAGCGAGAGGGTACCTCATCTCTATCCATCATGCAGGGAGGGGTCTCCATGAAATGCAGTGGAAGCTCCAGATATTGATCGTTTGGTATGGCTCCTAAAGCAGTTTACATCTATGAAGCAGAAACTTTTGCTTCAGTCCTCTATGCTATTCAGAATGGGTCTTTCTTTCTCCATTTCACAGATAAGGAAACTGAGGCTTAGACAGGTGGAGAGGCTTACCAAGTGCACATAGCCAGTAAGGGCCGCGCAGACTCTCAGGCCATGGTCTCTCAACTCCAAATCCAGTGCTTTTCCACAGCCGTCACTGTGGGGTGTGTGAACCCTGCTTGCATTTGGGCTTTCAGCTCAGGAAGCAGAGCTCGCAGCTCACAAAGAGCCAAGGGAGGCAGGCCCAATAGCAGAGGGGTATAGGGGTATTCATATCTCTGGAAGTCAGAGGCATGCAGGTGTTCCTTTCCTGGTCTGGTTTGACCCCAGTAGAGCTGCCTCGGGGGCGGAGCTGCAGGGTGAGTGCGCAAGAGCTTTCTGGAAGGGGCGGTGAGTGAGCAGCTGCAGGAGGACACGTGGCCCAGCGCGGTGGGGCTGCCGGAACCATTACTGCAGTGATTAATTAGGCTCTTTCCACGCGGAGCCGCTGGGTTCCCAGGGCTGTCTGTCAAAACTGCAGGGCTCAGCAAACTGTAGGGTACCAACCTGGAACCACCATCCAGATCTGCTAGCCTGGGGAGGGAGAGTGTTCCCTGGCATGCTGAAGTTCTGCACCCAGGCTGGGCTCAGGCCCACCCTTGCCTGGGAGTGGTAGTGATGTGAGTGGGTCACTTATTGCTTCTACCGGAGAGTTTAAGGGCCTCACCAGCTTAAACTACTATTTATCAAAGACCTGCTATGGGCATCCACTAACTTTCATTGATTATCATGTGTCATCCCTGCTGCAACCCCATTTTCTAGATGAAGAAACTGAGGCTCCGAGGAGTCAAGAAGTTGCCTGAGGCCAGCAGTGTAAACAAGGGGATAGAGCAGGGAATCTGTCCTTCTAAGACTCCCACATCTGCTTTATCAAGCCTAGGATAGCGAAGAAGTACCCACACCCTTCAACCTAGGGAACCCTAAGACCAAGACCTCTTGCCCTTAGAATCCCTTTCTCTCAGGTAAATCATTCAAGGGTCACCACAGACTCAATAATCTCACTCCTCCTTACATTCCCCTATCCAAGCTGCATGTGCTCTTCCCATCTGGGGCCAGAGGCAGATGGGATAAGTGAAAGAGTTAGTATTGGCCCCTTCACCCAAGCACAGCCACACGGAAAGCCCCACCTGCAAGTGTCCATATGCGTCTTCTCCAGACGCAAGCTGGAAACAGCCGAGTAACAGATGATGGCCACCTTGGCTTTCCCTGTTCTCTACTTAAACAAACTGAGGTGCTCAGTGGTTTTAGGACGATGAATTAAAGTCAGGCTGAAAACGAAGGCTAAGAGTGTCCATGAAGCATCACCACCAGTAGATCACTAGTCCTTCTTCATGGCGTCTGGATTCACGCCAGCATCTACCAGTCAACCAGGAGCGTAAGTGTTGAGTATCACTTGCAAGGGGCCAGCACATCAACAAAATGCAAATGTGTATGAGGTTGTCCCACCAAGCCCTCACATCTGTGGTGATGTAACTTCCACACCCCCAAAGATGAGCTGCAGGGATGTGAGGGGGACCCCAAGTTTCTGAGGACAGAAAAAGGTGAAGAGAAATCAAATGAGAAGCAAGTTGTATTCACGTTCTCCGGCAGCCATAACAAAATGCCATAAGGAGAGGGTTTTCTGTTTAAAACAAAAGAAATTTATTTGTTTAGACCTCTGCAGGCTGAAAGTTCAAGATCAAGGCGCCAGCAGGACTGCTTCCCTCTGGGGCCTGTCTCCTCGGCTGACAGATGGCCACCCTCTCACTGCGTCCTCACAGGTTGTCTCACTGTGCGCATGGGTCCTAGAATCTCTCTGTGTCCTCTTAAGCTCCTCTTCTTATAAGGAAATCAAATTGAATTAGGTCCCACACTAACAGCCTCAGTTTAACTTAATCATCTCTCTAAGGATCCTATTTTCTAATCTAGCCACATTCTGAGGTACCGGGGGTTACGGCTTCAGCACATACATATTGAGGGGATGTAATCCAGCTCAGTGTTCTACCCTCTGGAGCCCCCCAAATTCATGTCACATGCAAAATACATTTACCCCCATCCCAACCAACAGTCCAAAAGTCTTAACCCATTCCAGTATCAACTCTGAGCTGCAGCCATGTGACCAGGGCCCCAAAAGGCTGAGGATGGTTAAAGGTACAGGAGCAGCCAAAAGGGGGCTGAGGGGTCTCGCAAGGCTGAAACTCCATAAAGTAGAGTCTAACCCTTGGGTGGGACTGGGAAGGATGTCTCCAAAGTAAATGGCCTGACCCCAAGATCTCACTGGGCTAGTACTATCCTCACGGAGGAGGATCAGGTTAGTGAGGATGGGGTAGGATGAGAGGCTATGAAGATGAGGACAGACAAGTTGTGCAGGGCTTTGGGTATAAGGGAACTGCCTGCTGTGCCTCCCTAATGGGAGCAGTCCTCTGTGTGTGTGTGTGTGTGTGTGTGTGTGTGTGTGTGTGTGTGTGTGTGTGTGTGTGTGTGTGTGTGTGTGTGTGTGTGTGTGTGTGTGTGTGTGTGTGTGTGTGTGTGTTTAAATGCTGTAATTGGTTTGTATTCCCTGAGTGTGCAGCTCAAAGGCCCGGGGGCCAGGGCAATAGATCTATTGATTAACATTTTCATTCAGTTCAAGATATGGAATGTGGGTCACTTTTGAGACACATCTTGCCAGAGGAAGGTGCCTTTGCCTTGAATGTTACTGGGCAACTCTGTGCTGTGATCTCTGGAGGAAGGTATAGACCCAGCTAGGGAGGCTGGGAGGGACCTGACCCTATGGATCTTTCCAGAGGAGAGGGAGAGACCCTAGGGCTCAGAGCCCATGGAGACGTGGATTCCAGGGTGGGGGATGTTTTTTATTTATCTCTGGAAAGCCTTTAGAGTCTTTCTAAAGCTGTGCCAGCCGTAGCCTTGAGTCTGTGGTGAACTTGAAGGCCCTCAGAGCGGCAGACCCCTTGATCTGTGGTTTTTAAACATAAGCACCACTGCAGGAGTTTGATATAATGATAGACTTCAAGGCTTTCGTCTTGAGATCTCTTGGAATGAGGTCCAGGATTCTGCATTTTAACAAGGAGTTCAGGGAGATTTTATGGTTCCCCCAATTGGCACTTGAGAAGAAGCCTGGGTCCTCTACAGGGCTGCTCCCTTAGCAGGGTGACCAGCTGGAGAAGCTGGGCCCTAGAACCGGTGCTAAGGCTGCCTGGCTGCAGCATACTCTGGTCACCCCATATGTCCTTCCAGGAGAGAAAGAGACCCCCCTGGCGTAACGTCAACCATTCCTGATAAACTAGAGGTAACACCTTCCCACACCTCTGTCAATGCCTTACAGCCAAAGCCCCCAGGAACCTGTAGTTAGACAAGTTGGGTTTACGACTTGATGCATTCAGAACATGAAAAATGGATAATCATGAGACATCTCGGTAAGAGGCTAGAGCTGGGAAGAAGCTATTATAGGATCTGGCTTTGGTAAGCTGACTTGGGGAGAGTCCAAGAAAGCAGACGTCTGCTCTGGATTGAGTGCTGTCAGAAAGCAGGGACATGTCTGTGATTGGGTATTTCAATAAGTTTGATCTGTAGGGAGGACAGACTAAAGTGAGGCTAACACTGCAATTGGTAGAGAAGCAGCAGTCCCTCACGTTAGCTGGGGAGGGGCCGGTTGCTATTTTATGGTTTAGACAATGTTCATGTTTTGCCCGTGTTCAGACATGATTGTGGAATAGACTTGTCTCTGCCTTGATCCATTCTTGTCACAGGTGGCTTTGTCTGATGTTGATGTTCCTTCTATGAAATTGTCTATGTTCGTGATAGACATAGACATTCTCCACCACGACATTCCAGGAGAATGCCATGGCCGGCTCGTGGACATCAGGGGCCACTTTCCTCTTCCTCATGATCCTATTACTTCTCCGCCCAGGGAAATTGGGCTGTTTGTGCACTGTCCAAAGGAGGGACAACAACCAATGAAACTGACCTTTTATCTCCCACCTCCCAGCTACTCTGACCGATTCCCTGTGTAGCCTCAGGTGTCCCTCCACCAATACCAAGCCTGAGGTCTACTCTCTCCTCAGTGACAGATTCCCCTCCCATCTCTGTATTCACTGCCCTGCCCACTCAAAGGCATGTCCCGTGCAAAGGAGACATCCCCTCTCTGTTTCTTTCAGTCCTGATTTCACATTGCCTCTCTGCTGCTATGCTCCCTATGTTGGTAAGACTGTTTCAAATGACAGCCCCTATGTTGCTCTCATCCTACAGCTCTTGGCCCAGCCAGACCCTTCCAGAAGGGTAAGGAGGGGCATTAGATGATGTGTAAGATGTTGAGGTTGATGGTGTTTTTAGTGTTGATTTCAGTGACGGTGGCCATAGAGGCAGTGATCACGTTAATAGTGGCAGTGATGGTGATGCAGGGGTGTGTTAAGGATGATGGTGACAATGGTGATGGTGATGCCATTGCTGGTGGTTGTAGTGGCAGTGGGAGTGATGTTGGGGGTGGTGGTGATAGAGTTTGTGGCCAAACAGTGATGGGGATGGGGATCGTGATGGTTATCATAAAAATTCATTTATAGATTGAAATTCTTAAGATCCTTTCACAGTGTTCAGGGAATAATCTCAGAGTTTATTAGGTTATTCTACTTCTTTCTTCAGGCAAGGAAATTCTAAATCAACTTTCTCACATTGCTCACAGGCAGACAGTAATGCAAAATTAAGCTGGTATGACAGATATCCTGTGGAGTCTACTTCCACATCTGCAGCTCCGCACTTGCCCCATTTCCAGGCCCGTGAAAAGAGATGCAGGTGGCCACTGAATTTCTGGCAGTGCCTTCAGGCGCTCGCTGATGAGTGCTGATAACTGTGAGGCACCTGGGGAGACTCAAGAGGCCTGTCTCTGATAAGACCTGTCATATGCAGCTACTGACAAGGATGGACACAAGATAAAGGGCCTTTTATCTTATGTCCATCCTTGTCCGTAGCTGCATATGACAGGTCTTGTCAGAGAGACAGGCCTCTTGGAGCCCCACAGCTGAAGCTGGCCCATTGGGTAGGGACACACTGTGCTGATAGGCTGGACCAAAGAACTCAGAAGCTGAGATGCAAGAAGTTTTTCTTTTTGTTTGTTTGTTTGTTTGTTTTTTGAAGACAGAGTTTTTGCTCTGGTGCCAGGTGCCAGGCTGGAGTGCAGTGCCGTGATCTCGGCTCACTGCAACCTCCGCCTCCCAGGTTCAAGCAATTCTCCTGCCTCAGCCTCCTGAGTAGCTGGGACTACAGGCAGACGCCACCACGCCAGCTAATTTTTTGTATTTTTAGTAGAAATGGGGTTTCACCATGTTGGCCAGGATGGTCTCAATCTCTTGACCTTGTGATCTGCCCGCCTCAGCCTCCCAAAGTGCTGGGAATACAGGCTTGAGCCACCGTGCCCAGCCCCAAGATGCAAGAAGCTTTGAGGAGCTGAATGCCAGTGAGCAGCCAGCAGTGAAGGTGGGGCTGACAACCCAGGATGCACAAGACTGAGGTTTCCAGGGAAGTCAGTTATCAACACAACGCCTGAGGAAAAGGGCCCTGAAACGGGGTCACAGCTGCCCCGGACGGTGGACTGTTACACTCACCCTACGATAGGAGCACCCTGTGACTGGCTTCTTGGGGCAGGGAAAGCCTGGGCCCGAAGCAAAGAGTGTTGTATCCTGCCCTGGGAAACCTGGATCATACCCCACACAGTCTCCATGACTTCGTTCCTCCTTGGGACACTCAGGACTCAGAGCCACAGAGTTCAGGAGCTTGAGGTTTGCAGAGATCCCCAGGGAACTTTTGAATTCTATGGTGGCTTTTGAGATATTTGCCATCCAGGGAATCCACCACATCAATTCCCCAGATAGAAACTGTTCTGACCCAGTCACGAAAACATAAAGCACTCTAGATATTTCCAACAGTAATAATTTAATATAGGAAATTGGTTACACAAGTGGTGGAAGAGCTGAGGAGCCAGAAAAGGGACAGCAAAGCAACCAGCTGTTAGCAAGAACAGAAAGCCACTGTGACCCTTAGGGCTGGCTGGAGAGACAACAGGAGGTGCTGTTTCCAGAAGCCAGATGCCAAGTCTGTTTGGCAGAAGCTGGAACTGTGTTGTGTACTCAGCAGAGAGATCTCCAGAGTGGAGTACACTCAGATCCTCCCACAAATTTCCACTCACTAAAGCAGGAAGATTTTAATGAGAGAAACACCCTAGCTTCTCACCTTTTCTTCCTTGCAATCTCCCATTATTTCTCTCATTGTCTGACCCTGGCAAGAAGCCAGTTGGCAAGGAAGGCTGGGAAATGTAGTGCACAGAAGGGCAGCTACTATGGTTTGTTTTTGATCTGTATGAAATTCCATTTGAAACTTAATCTCCAGTGCAACATTATTGGGAGGTGTGGCCTTTGGGAGGGGTTGAGTCAGGAGGGCTTCGCCCTTGTGAATGGCATTAGGTGCCCTTGTAAAAGGACTTGACAAAGAGAGTTTCTCTCTCTTGCCCTTCCACCTTCTGCCATGTGAGGATGGTGTTTCTCCTCCCTGGAGGATGTGGTGTTCAAGGAGCCATCTTGGAAACAGAAACAAACCCTTACTACACAATCAGTCTACTGGTACCTTGATCTTGGACTTCCCAAACTCCAGAACTGTGAGAAATAAATTTCTATTGGTCATAAATTATCCACTCTGTGGTATTCTGTTAGAGCAATACTCATGGACTAACACAGTAGGAAATAGATTCTTAAAGCAAAGAGGCATTGACTACCATGTGTTCCAGCCTTAGGAAGTTGAATTATGTTAGGAACTCAGGGGGTCAATGACTAATGCCCCTTTTCCACACCTAGTTCAGGGCTAAGAAATGGATACAGGAGACAGGCAGATGGAGACCAAAATATTACCTTTAGACCATTGAAAAGGTGGAGAATCTGGCATTAGGTCCCTCAGCCAGGTGGGCTTGCTAATACCTCATTCCCTAATTTGACAGGCTCATTAAGTCTCAAGGAGAGCTAGACGTCAGTAGTCCCAGCCCTATCCTGTGGTGGGGAGAAGCAGAAAATACATGCCTTCTATCAGCAAAGAGATCCCAGAATGGAGTACACTCAGATCCTCCCCCAAATTTCCACTCAGAGAAGTCACCTCCTCCCCAGGATGGCCATGAAGGAAGCAATAAAGGAGGAGAAGATTGTTGCTCTGATGGAATCCCCTCCGCTTGGAACCAGAGACAGGCTGACAATTAACCCTGGAGCCTCCTGTTGGGAGTGCAGAATCAACTCTACAGCATCTCTGTCAATTGGCTCCTCAGCCTCTCTTGAAAATCGTCAGTGATGGAGACTCAGCACCATCCAAAGTAGCCCTTTCTATCTCCACACAGTTCTGGTGGTTAAAATATTCTTTATGTTAATCTAAATTGTTCCTACAATTTCTATTTCTCCCTCTGGTGCTTCACATAATACATCTGATCCTTCTTCAAGGAGGTTACTTAAAGAAGGCAAGTATATCATCCTGAGATGTAACTTCTCCAAGTTAAATACCCTTTTATTTGATCCCATATGTCCAAGGTTTTCCAACTGCTCAGCACCTACTCACCTCTTTCTGAGCAAATTAAATTGGTCAAGTCATTTTCAAGGCATGGCACCCAACCAGACACACCAAGAAATCACCCTGTCATCACTACCATACAAGTGACTATCATGGACCCTCTCCTGAACGGGGATTTTATATTTACCATGGACAATATTACTCAGTGGGATAGGCACTAATGTTCCCCATTTGGAAGTGGGAAAACTGAGGTTCAGAGAAGCTGTAACCTGCCCAGGACCATATAATTAGCCAATGACTCACGACCGTCTCAGACCACGTTTGTTCTGCTACGGCCCACTGTTTCCAACACTAAGAGGTAAAGCAATGTGCATCTGTCAGGTTCACAACTACACCAAATGTCCTGCTTGGGGTCAGGTTCCAGGCCATGCTGAGGTTCGATGGGAGTGGGCGGCCAGGCAGATAGCTAAAAGAGCAGTCAGGGGGCTGTAAGCAGGTGAAATATAATTTCATTCAGCAGATCCCTCAGCAGCTTCTTCACACTAGCTCTCTCACACTGTCCACCTTATTTCAACTATCTGCTCTGGCTCTGTGGCTCCTGCTGCCCCCACACCTGTAGCTACACTCCCTGGCTTGCAAGGCCAGCTCTGTCAGGGTCTGCAGCTTAACTCTTTATCTCTGAGCACAAGCTAGTTCCTAGCTCCCCACTGCCTGCCTTCAAGGTGACAGACTCTCCCTTACAGAGGTTAGTAGTGTTATTCTCTCTCTGGGCCCACATGCAAGCCATGCCATGCTGCGCTGTGCCAAACTGAGCCCTGTGCACAGCATCAGCAGGGCAGTTATACCTTCTACAGACAATAAGGGCATAGAGCCAACAGATGGCATTCCCATGTTATGGCTACATGGCTGTGACAGCAAGTGGAGTTGTACACCTGTACTCTAAACTCACTGAGTCACTCTGGATGTTTACCCTGCCTATCCTTGACCAAAGCACAGCCATGTTCCTTACAGTAACCCACTTACAGACAGTGAAGTTGATGAAGCCCAGTGGAGAAGTGAGATCCTGAGGCTCTCCATCCACAGGGCATAAGAGGAAGACAAGGGCAGAAAAGCCAGAGAGATCCTGAGCCCAAGGGCCCTTCTGTACTTAGATGTGGCCCCACAGTGATCCTGCCTTCTTGGCTGGGGGAAATGACTCAGATCCAGGACACCTGGCCCAGCATCCTCCTCCCCCAACAAACCCAGAGGAGGGGGACACAGCAGCAGCATTTCCTGGCTTCTCACCAACCGGAAACCCCGAAACACAGAGCCACAGTTTTCTCATGTTTATTTTAATATGTTTTAGGCAAATAGCTTCAGTAGAAATGCTCATTTCTGAGTGTAGCTGAATAAAGCCTTCAGCTTTTCCCAGTGCTTAAGACAGAAAGGAAATCACGTGTTAATAATTCATCAGAGGTCTTTGTGTGTGTCTCTCTGTGTGTGTGTCTGTGTGTTCGTCTAAGGCTACCGAGAACAAGTCTCATATTTCTCATTTATAGGTCTCAGATATCATCCGACAGAAATCCGTTCTTAAGTGAAATATTGATAGGTTTATTCTGCCATCTTAAGCGTGTCTCCTAAATTGCTATAATTAAGGCTAGCAAAGAGGGGTGGCAGCAGAGAGGGCAGAGCAGGGATGCTGACGCTAGACCCGAGAATGCACGTACACACACAAATTACACACACGCACACACACTGGCTGGTGATTAACAGCCAGCTGCCCTGAATGGAGCTGATGGCTGGATTCCCAAAGAAGAGTCACAAAGAGGCAGCTTAGACTCCTGCTCCCAGCTTGAAGTCCCTTCTCCATCCAAATCCACTTTGGATCTAAACCCTCTCACCTGACCCGTTATAGTGGTCACATGATAATTTTGGTGGCCACAATCTGTTTCTCACTTGTGGACCAACACTTTAGAAGACTCTAAGAACCAGGTCTTTAAGATGAGGAGATGCCCACGGGGAAAAAGTGACAGCCCCTGCCCCAGGATGGCCACCCCAGGTTGTCTGCCCATGAGCCCTGCAGCCTTGGGGATGGGAGTGTTGGTGTCTGTGGTTGGAGTGGGTCTTGGAGGGCAGTAAGAGATGACAGACAAGGGACTGGGGAGTGGAGCCTCAAGGAGATGTGGGCAGGCCAGGAAAGACGGGAATTAGTAACATAGGAACACACAGCAGGGAGTAAAAGAGGTTCCTGTTTTCAAAATCTAGTTACTGTTCCACAGCTCCGCAGGAAGAAAGGGCCCGTGAGTGTGTGTGAGTATTCCAGGGGGCCTGGCCACGCTTGTTTGGAGCCTGAAGACTTGTTTCTTTCATATTCCTCGTCTATCTCCTTCTGACTGTGTGTTCCCCCTTTTCTCCCTCTTCTTTCCTTTCTCCATCTCTCCCTCCCTTTCTCCTTCCTGCCTTCTTCTTCATCCCATCATCCTACCTTCTTTCTCTTTTTTATTTCTTTCCCAGGAAGAATCAGAAGCAACTGTAAACATTTATCAGAGAGGCTTTAATTACAACGTGAAACACTCAGCTGCAGCCCAAGCTCCTTTCCAGCCCTCTGTCCTCTCAGGAGTTAATTATTTAAAGTAAAGTAATGCAGTTCCTGTCAGTGGGCTATCCCCCATGGAGGAGGACGCATCTGATACACCTGCTCAGGTATCCTTTTCCTTCTAGGTCCTTAAATGGAAGCAAGATACCAAAGTGCCCTTCTCCTAGAGAGCCTTTCTCCCTGTCTGAGGTCTCTCCTTCTTAATTAGGAAGCACAAGAACTGGAGAAGGAGTGGAGATAATGGGATCAAAGTGTGGTGATGGGGAAAGTATTCTTTTTAGATGAGAGTGGCAGAAGGTGGGGAGAAATGGAAACTGCTTGTGGCGTGAAAATGGGGGCAGAGTGTTATTACTGGTAAAATGTATTCGGCAGCTGACACAAAAGGACACGCCAGAAGGGGAGGCTGTTGCCTTTCAGATTAGGGGGTTGGAATGAGAAATTGGGTCAGGGTAGTAAAAGAAATCAGACTTGGAGTAGAGTCTCCAGAGGAGCTGTGAGTCCTGATCATATGCATTCATTCATTCATCCATTTATTTACTCATTCATCGACAATTGATTATACATGAGGAATGTGCCAAGCACTGAGTAAGGCACTGGGGTCAGAGTACAGATAAACAGTCCCTGGCCTAAAGGAACAACCCAAGATCATAGCACCTGCATACGCCCTTGGTCTCTAGTCTGTCTTCCAGAGACAGACACACGTCCTCAGCATTGCTAGAGTGCAAAGGTCATAAGAGAATGACAGTTGTGGGAGGCATGGGGTGAACAAGACAAAATAGCTCCTTAGGATCACCCATCCTAAGACAGAGGGGTGCGTGAATCACAGCAGGTCAGACCTGGAAGGCCTTCAACACCACTGGGTTAGTCCAAATGTCCTGGAAGACTGAACCCAGAGACAGGATGACACAAAGCCACATAGCTGGTCTATGACTAAACCGAGATCAAGCAGGACAAACCCTACAGACACTAATTAAGAGGCAATATCACACAGAAGATATTGTCCAAAATAATGTACCTCTCAGATGCCCAGGGAAACCAGGTTCCCTTATGTGCCCAGCACCTGGCAGAAGGCCAGGCACCTAGCAGGTGCTCGCTCAGAGCTTACAGGGTATAAAGAGAGTGTCTGAGCCAGCCGAGCCACCTCCCTGGTAAACCTAGATACATGCTTAGAGGCAAGACCTGGAGCCAGAAACTGTGGCATAGAGAGCATAGACATGTTAAAAGAAAATGCACGTACCTAGTCCTCAGGCTCTGCCTGTGTGTGTGCATGTGCACGTGTGTGTGTGTGACCTTTGAAAAATGTGACTATGTTTTCGGGGGAGTGGGGTGGGACAGATTGACCTTACTTACGGTGCAGAGCACATAGAAGCATGGTAGGGGGAGAACGCAACAGATTTGGATCCAATTCTCATTTCAAACTCTTAGTTACTGTGCAATCTTGTTCAAGTTACTAAACATTTTGAGCCTTGTCTGCCTCATCTGTAAAATGGGCATAGTAAACCCTATTGTCTCCAGAAGACACATGGATTAGGATGTGTGAAGAGCTGTAAGTACAGTGCTGGCCCACACAAGATGGATCAATGGTATCACAGCAGCTGTCACCCTGGGCTGCAAGGACAACAGCCAAGCATCTTCTGAATAGGCACCACACAGTTGGGACAGGTGACCCAGGAGTTTCACAGACAGTGGGGCAGACTGTCTGGGTTTTGCTTTTTGTTTCTTTTTTTTTTCTACCAGATGATTCACTAATGCAATCACTTGCTTGAGGATAACTGGGAATGAACTCACATTTCCCAGCATGAGGCATAACAAGTAAAAAATGAAAGAGGGAAAGAAACATCATGTCCTTCACTTTCCAATTTGCACAGCACATTCTCACCTACGTCACCTCTATGGTCCAGCCTTCTAACCTCCTCTCCAGAAGATCCAAGAAGGCACAGGGCAGGGTCTGCGGATCCCCAAAAGGATACGTTGTGCTTCTGTTCATTCCTCTGAAGAGAGCCTGTAGGTTTCCTCAAGACTGCCTATCCTCAGGGAATCCTCAGCCTGAGCAAGGAAGACAGCCCTGCCCTCAGGAAGCCCCATTCTGAGGCCAAGCAACATTTGCCTACTGAGCCGTGGGCACTGGAGAGAGATTCGACAAAAGCAGGGTTCAGGCGGAGGGCCCAGGACCAGGCTTGCATCCACACCCTCTACCCTCATCTGCCGCCCTAAAAACTTGAAGGCTCGTGCTAAATTCAGGCAGCACGTAGTCACAGACCCTCAGCAAGCAATTAGTATTCTAAACATGAAATTAATTTGTCCTACAAATATGAGAACCTAGTAATTTGTTTCACTTTTATTTTATTGTCAGATAGGATTCATTTTCTACATGATTTTATGGTTGGATAGGATTCATTAGAAATTTTTCCCCAACTACTTCTCTTTAAAAAAAAAATCCCTTTTCTGTGCAGCCAGTGGCTGAGCTAGCCTTAGCCTTTCTTTTTAATACTCCTAATAGTGCCCATTTCCATGCAAAGTCCATTGCTGTAGCCCCGGGTTGTGCACCTCAGTTTCACTTTAATTTCCAACCCTGAAGAGCCCCACTACCAAAATGGAGATAAATCTTTCTGGAAGCTCCTGCAGTGGGACCTTTGATAATGGAGCGGTCGGGCCGGTTAACGGCTCTGATGCTTCTCCGTGTTATTTACTGACAGCATGATCCTCATTCAATAACAACTATCATTTATTTAGCACACACCTGGGCCAGGTGCTGGCCTGGGTCGCTTAAATTCACTACCTGCTCTCCCTTCAACCTCTGCCTGTGCCCTCCTTACCATCATCAGACCACTGAAAACAGAACCCCTAGGGGTATGCTCAGCCCTGTCAGAAGAGAACGCAAAAATGCCAACCCTAGCCTATCTTCCAAGGCCGCTTCAGCTTTGACCATAGTCTCTGCTTTGTCTGGTGTCCTGCTCACTGACCTCAGCTCAACTCTCAGAACTAGGCCCCTGCATATCCCTTCTTTTATTATATAAGCAGACACTTGGTCTTCATCTCCCTCATCAGACTAGATAATGAGGCTATACATCTTCCATCAGATCAGCACAGGTTAGCTCTCCCGCCTCAGACTGGATGAGGTCAGACTAGACTCTCCCTGAGTCCAGGAGTGTCTCCCCCCTCAGACTAGGATCATACTACCGAGACTGGCAGGGTCAGCGTCTCAGGGTCACTCCCTCCCACACAGGGCAGTTCACCTTGTCACATTTTCTCACTGAACCCTTCTCTTTTTAGAGCACAGACCCCAACTGTAATTAATCATCTGCATAATTGTCTATTTAGCATTCTATCTTCCCCTCTGGACTATAAGGTTTGGGCGGGCAAAGACAAGTCTAGCCTGCTCACTGCTATATCCCAGCACCTACCACACTCTCTGGCACAGAGAGGTCCCCAATAACTGTCTGCTAAATGGACAAATAAAAGAATGAAGTGCCCCAGACACACACACTGTCACAGAGGACCCAGGACTCGGAACTCAGACGTCTGTCAAGGCTGGAGAAATTTCCTAAAGAATACTGAATTATCTCCCAGAGTTCTCCCGGCAGCTCTGTGAGATGGGCACTCAAAGGCAAGACAGTGGAAGGGTAAGAAGCAAGACCACCTGGATCTGGAGCTCACTTTTGCTTCTTGCCAGCTTGTGATCTTGGGGAAATTTTTAAATTTCTCCGTAACTCGGTTGCTCCATCTTTACAAATGGGAATCATAATATATTTGCTTTGATTCCATAGACCAGACCCACTCCAACCTCAGGGTCTTTGTATTCTTCAGGACAGGGACCCAGGGCAATCAAGTTATGACCACGATGAGTTATAAACACACCTTTGCCACCAGTCACTTCCATTTTGGCACCTAGACAGTGAGTGTTTCTACCTGATGCAGGGGCTGGAGAATAAGGGACTGGCTTAGTCTATGTCCTCTGTGAAACAGATGCCAAGAATATAAGCGAGAATAACATAGATGTGGATTGTATAATACATGTAAAGCACTCAGAATGTTCTCAGTACACAGGGGGCATTCACTTAGTGTTAGCTACTGTTACTACTATTATTAGCATCACCTTTGTGCAGATGCAGAAACTAAGACTTCAAGAGGCTAATTAAGTTGTCCAAGGTTCTGGGGCTAATCGATAGGCAAGCAGGGCTATGACTTTTGGACTTGGACTCCTGGTCTGGAACTCTAATGTCCATCAGACTTCCTTCTCTTCTAGGACAGAGCAGTTGGCCAATGCTCATTAAGAAGCATCAGAAGCGGTCTTAGAAGAAAACAAGCCATTTCTGGTGTCACAGCCTTGGAGAAATTAACCAGCAAGGGCTAAATCCTGCTTCTGATGAACAAGAGGAGGAGCGATAAGAAGAAAACCATGAAAAGGCTGAGTCCTGGCCTCCAGGAAAGACTACTGTGCTTTAGGCTGAGAATGATGTCCCACGATTACCACAAGCCCCTAATTGATCTGGTCCCCCAACTCTCTGAACTCAGCTACTAAGACTCTTTGCCTTAATTTCATGGTCCACACCCACTCCAGCCTCAGGGTCTTTGCATTCTTTAGGACAGGGACCTGGCAATCAAGTTGCCATCACGATGAGTTATAAACACACGTTTATAACTACAAGTCACTTCCATCTTGGACAGTGGCTAGACAGTGAGCATTTCTGCCTGATCCAGGGGTTAGAGAATAAGGGACTGGGTTAGTCTACGTCTCCCAAGAAATATAATGCCAAGAAGACAAGACAGAAGATATGCCTGTGAGTAAAAATACGGAAAAGGCTGGAAGACGCTGGGACAACTGTCAAATTACAGTGCTGGTCTGACCCCTGTAGAGGAGAGTGAGAAGTAGGGAAGACTGAGTGAAAAAAATCCTAGCCTCAGAGCAGTTAGAAGACAGTTAGACTAGTAGGGGAAGGCCAGTGTAGGCTGTCGGGGGGAGAGAGTTAAACCAAAGCCAGAGCCTCTCCTTCCCTATCTGGCAGGAATGGGTCTGCCTTAAGGCTCCAGCCATTGTCCCACTCAGTCAGTGGCTAGAAGCAGCCAGGAAGAAGCATGGCCTTAGCTCCAACATGGCTGTGGGTTCAGAGCTCCGCAGCCAGGGCTGTCAGGCAGTTATGCTCCCTGCAGAAGATCTGGGAGGTGCAATTTCATAACTGCCACAAGCCAGATCCTTGCCTCTGAGAAGCCCGTCCCAGAAGTTTTGTCAACCAACACACTCCCTACCTCCAGTGCACCGTCACATGAGGTGGCCTGAGGTTCCCTCCCTGAGGCACCACCAGGCATCAGTGCTAGAGATAGTGAGAACACACTAGGCCATCAGCTTCTGGCCACAGCTCAGCCTCCAAGGGCCTTGCTAGAAAAACCCAGTGTCACGTCAGGGGCCAGCTGGGGGCTTCCGCCTCCAGAGACGATGGTCCCTAAGTCTGAGTTCTGTTTTCACTTTGCCTTTGGAGACCTTTCTGTCAGGTCTTCTGTAGCACAGGCCCAATCAATTGACCATGATGGGGACATATCAGGGTCCCAGTACCGGGAGCTCGGCAGGCCTCAGCGTCAGTCAGCTCCCGCTGCGACCAGCCTGTTCTCTCTCCACTGGGAGGCTGCAGCTCCTCCTCACTGGGCACTGTGAGGCTTAAACAGCAGAAGGCGGCTGAAAACAACCAGCGAAGAGCCGGGCTCCCCACAGACCCTCCTGCAAGGAGGCCTCCCTCCCAGCTTCTCTCACATCTCTGATCTTATGCTCTCTGGCAGACATGCTGCCTCTGATGCCAACGCAGTTTGCTGGTTACATAACAGGCGTCTTCACTGGTGGCGAGTCTCACTCACTGGAGAGGTTCCAGATTAATAATCTATTATTCATGCGATCCACAGTCTTTCTCCACAGACAACCTCAAAAAGAAAGGAAAGCTATATGCAAAGAAAAAGAGAGGGGAAGGCCATCCTTGGAACCAAGCAGGGCCCGAGAGCTAATGTCTCCTGAAGGCATAGAGAACAGGACAGATGCTTGGTAGGGGCCAATGACCTGACAGAGCCCTTCAAGTGTCCTGGAGGAGTTTCTGTTCCTTGTTTTTTTTTTTTTTTTGAGACCCAAGGTCATCAGCAGAAGAATCAGGGAGAGAAGAAGCTCCTGGAGCCCGAACAGCTCCTGGGGGATCTCAGAAGCAGACTAGGTTGATGAAGACTCCCTGACCTGTGACATCACTACAGCTCCCACATGAAGACCCCTTCCTAGACACTGAGGTGGGGCTGGTGGACAAGAAATAGAGACAGGAAGAAGACACAGTCCCACAGACTCCCACAGTCTCCACAGCCTACCTGATTTCTTCCACAGTCTGTGGGACTATCTCCTCCCTGTTTCTATTTCTTGTCCACCAGCTCCAATCTACGGAGCCCCAGTCTAAGGGGAGACACAGTCCCGTCCTCAGGGAACCCCAGTCTGAGGGGAGATGCAACCTTGTCCTCAAGGAGCCCCACTCTGAGGGGAAATGCAACCCTGTACTCAGGGAGCCCCAGTCTGAGGGGACACACAGCCCCATCCTCAGGGAGCCCCAGTGTGAGAGGGGACACAGCCTGTCCTCAGGGAGCCCCAGTCTAAGGGGACACACAGCCCCATCCTCAGGGAGCCCCAGTCTATTAAGAAATAAAACTCCTTCCCTCAGGAGGCTTCTATTCTAAAGAAAGAAACACAGAACCTATTCCTGCAGACTCTGAAGACACATTTCTCCTGTGTGCAACAGGGAAAAGATTTCTATTAACCTTATATTAGACTTTTATAAATCTTAGATTATATTTCTATCTAATCTTAGATAGAAGAGAAGAGTGAAAAGCTGGAAAAGACATCTAGAATACTTATTTTAAAGTTTCAGGGAAAATCTTAAGGACTCATTTGTAAGTATTACACCCTTCACATAGTGGAAAATGATAGAAAATGATGCTATAGTTTTCAGCTGAACATGGCAAATGGAATACATTCATTTTTTAGCTCTGATCTCTCTCAGAAGTCTAAAATACGAGTAAAGGACGATATCAATAAAATAGAGATAATTAACTCTATGGAATTAAAAGTAGTCCAAGAAAGAAAATGTTATCATCTATGGCTCTTTTCTAAACGGTACTTATATAATCATAAATGCTAACGTGAACATTAAATACTAATTTTTTTATCACAAAAATTGTGATAAAACCATATTGGGAGGCTCTTGGGAAGCACAATTATGTTGTCGGGGCATGATAGGAGAACGGATATAAGAATGCTAAAAGCTTAAATGCCATGGTAGACAATCATCAGATAAGGTCTGAAAGTAAAAAATCAAGAAAGAGCCAATAACATGGAAATGAATATCAGAGGAAGAAGCTAAAAGAGTGGAAGGGTTGCTCCTGAGGAGAAGAATTCTGAGTGCAAGGGTTGCAGCTGGGCACTGGCCTTTTACATTCTAAACCTATTTGACTTAAATATATATAAAACTGTGATTAAAATTAAAATGAATGTGTTTGTTCATGAAAGGAAGATGCTGTCAAATCTTTGCTATCTGGAAGATAACAGGTGTCATGTTGTTAACCAATCAGTGGATACAAATCAAAGCAGCATCAGAGGAGGGAGACCAGCTGGGTGCTGTTGCCACAGTCCTAGTGAGGGGTAATGAGAATCCATGGCTGGTTCAGCCCGAGCACAACAGAGCAGCGGCCAGAGAAGCTGACTCCAGCCTAGAAATGTGAGCCACAGACATTCTCCAAGTGAAAACCCCACTGGGTCAAGGATGACCTCCTGACCATCTAGGCTTTTAATATCATGAATAATCAAATTGCTTTTCCTTTTTTTTTGAGATGGGGTCTCACTCTGTCGCCAGGCTGGAGTGTAGTGGCATGACCTTGGCTCACTGCAACTTCTATCTCCCAGATTCAAGCAATTCTCCTGCCTCAGCCTCCTGAGTAGCTGCAATTACAGGTGCCCCCCACCACACCCAGCTAATTTTTGTATTTTTAGTAGAAACGGGGTTTCAACATGTTAGCCAGGATGGTTTCGATCTCGTGACCTCATGATTTGCTTGCCTTGGCTTCCCAAAGCGCTGGGATTACAGGCATGAGCCATCTCGCCCGACCTCAAATTGCTGTTTATTTTTGTTCAGCCCTTTACAGTTTATAAAGCCCTTTCACAAACATGTGAAATGTGAGCTTTGGGGCCCATCTTAGTCCTTTTGTGCTGTTATAAAAAATACAGAAGATTGGACAGTTAGTTTATAAACAAGAGAAATTTATTGCTCACAGATCTAGAGGCCATGTAGTCCAAGATCTAGGTGTGAGCACATTCAGTGTCTGGTGAGGGCTGGCTCTCTGCTGCATAGATGGTATCTTCTACCTGTCTTCACATGGTTGGAAGGGGTAAATAATCTCCCTCGGAACTTTTTTATGAGGGCATGCCTCCCGTTCATGAGGGCAGAGTCCTTCTGACCTAATCATCCCCTAAATAAACCCCTCTTAATATTATAACATTGGGAATTAGGTTTCTTTCCCTTGTTTTTTTTTTTTTTTTTTTTTTTTTTTTTTTTTTTTTTTTTTTTTTTGTTTTCTATTTTTTTTTTTGTTTGTTTGTTTTTTTGGCGAAGTCTTGCTCTTGTTACCCATGCAATGGCACAATCTTGGCTCACTGCAACCTCCGCCTACTGGGTTCAAATGATTCTCTTGCCTCAGCCTCCAAAGTAGCTGGGATTACAGGCATATGCCACCACACCTGGCTAATTTTGTATTCTTAGTAGAGAAAAGATTTCACCGTGTTGGTCAGGCTGGTCTCAAACTCCCAACCTCAGGTGATCTGCCCAACTTGGCTTCCAAAGTGCCAGGATTGCAGGCATGAGCTACTGTGCCCAGTCAGGGAATTAGGTTTCAATTGTGAATTTGGGAGGGACACATTGAGACCATTGCAGGCCCTATAAGTCCTATAATCGTCGCCTTTTTTGGCCTTAGAAATGGGGCTTAGAAAATAAACCAGTTAAAGGGTGAAAATAGGTATGTCTATGGCTCTTAAACCCGGTGGCATTTTGGGATCATCTAAATAGCTTAAAAAATATTCATGCCCAAACCCTACACAACTGAATTTGATTTTTTTTTTGGTGGTTTGAAGTCCCTTCAGATGATTTTCATGTCCCACATGAGTAGCTGCCTCTGCTACTCCTTAGTTAACCCAGCCTCACATCCCAATACTCAACACACATTCCTCCATGGACATCAGGGAAGGCTAGGTAATCTGCAAGAACCAGCACCACCAAGATTTCAGTGGCTTAAAGACAAATATTTGTTTATCACTCATCCAAAGTCCACACTGGGTCCAGTAACTTTCCAGGACAGCTGTTCTCCATATGATGACTCAGTGTCCCTGATCCTTCCTCTCAACCCATGCTTCCACAGTGGTCATGGCTGGAGAAAAAAGGCACTGAAGACACTTTCACTGCCAATCAAATGCTTCAGCCTATAGGTGACACACATCACTTCCAATAGCAACCTGTTGGTCACATGATGTAGTAGATGGGGTGTAGTCATATCACCCCACATGATAGCAAGTGTGGGAGTAGGGGAAATACTTCTCTTAAGTGCCCCAAAATAGAGGAAAGCTGGGTATGGATAAATACTAGTAACATCTACAAGCCTCTTTGCATCAACCATGCTATGCTTGTTGCTCCCTGCATGGCAATCCCCTGCCCTCTCCATTCTCCCCATCCTCACTACTCTTTAAGGCCTGGCTGAAACCTCAGCCCCTCCTTGAAGTATTCAACAAAATCTTTCTGCACTGATCCCCTCGACCTGCCACCATCAGTTCTCATAATCTATGGGGTACGTTTTGGCATTTGTAGTTCATTAAGCATTTTTAGTCTTTACATTTCTTCTATTGACAATAATTTAATCTCCTGGATTTGGGGCAAAGTATCAAGAGGTACTATTGTTCTCACCAAAAGAGACGAATGTTTCAGAAAGGTGGGAGGGATGGGCACGTAGGGAGTGAGCTCTGTGACTTCTGAGCATTTGTATAGCTCCAAAATGGTGAGCTAGAGGAGATGCAAGTGGATCTGGGAACTTTGAAGAGGTTTCAAAAGTTCCTCATCCTGAGATGCTTAAGTTAAAAAAAAAAAAAATGTACACCATTAAAGAGAACTGGGCATTTCCACAGGAGAAGGATGACCTTAGAACTACTAGTTATCTTAATGAAGGAATAAGAAGAATTTTAAAATACCACAGGTTGCATGGAAAGCCCACCACTTAGCCCAGGACTTAAAAGGACAAGCACAAAAGATGGGAGGTGAAGGATATTACTTCCCCTGAGCTCCCATTGCACCCTGAACAGATGGGTCCCTGCAGTTTCCGCAGGCTCTTGTGCCTTTCTGCTGACATTGCCACTTATTTATTCTTATTTAACAGACATATAACATCTACTATGTAGCAGGCACTATTACATGACCTTTATAAACATTAACTCATTTAATCTCATTACAACCATATGTGGATTATAGTTCCCCTTATTCCCTTTACAGGTGAGGAAACAAGTTTAAGTATCTTGCACAAGGTCATTGCTAGCAAAAGGCAGAGCCACTAGCTCCTTCACAACAGGTGCATATCTTTACATGCCCAGCAACTAGCAACAGCAAGCACATAGGAAGTAATCAAGTGCCTTTTAAATGAATGAATGCAGTCTTGTTTTCCTCTGAAGCCAGACTGCCTGGGTTCAAGTCCTTCTACTGCTTGCTAACTGTTTGAACCTGGGCAGGTTATTCAACCTTTCTGCACCTCTGTCTCCTCGCCTGTAAAGTGGGAATAAGAATCTTCACAGGGTTGTTGTGAGGACTGAAAAAAATTAAAATATATACATATATATAGCACATCTAAAGAGTTTAACACCATTCTGGAACAGAGGAAACACTCAGGAAAATCTTAGTTATTATCATTTCACATGCTATATCTTAGCTCATCAAACTACAAACTCCTGTAAATCCATAGTAACCATTTACTTTCATACCTGAAACTAGAATGTGGTAGGCATCCTAAACATTATCCTAAAATTGGATATTACTATTACTGCTACATAACAAAATTCAGCAGTTTAAAACAACACAGATTTATTTTTCTACAGTTCCTGTGGGTCAGGAAAGCAGGCCTAGCTTAATCTGGTCTTCTGCTCGTGGTCTCTTACAAGTACATAATCAAGATGTTAGCCAGGGCTGTGGTCTCATCTGAAGGTTCAATTGAGAAAGAATCTGATTCCAAGTTCACTCTGTGGTTATCGGCAGGATTCTGTTTTTTCATGGCTATTGGACTGAGGGCCTTAGTTCCTTGCTGGCCATTGTCTGGTGGTCCTTGGCTTCTTCCCACATGGGCTCTTATAGTTCACTTCATTATAGCAAGTTCATCAAGACCCAGAAAGAGTGAGAGGATGCAAACAAGAAGAAAGTCATAATCATCATGTAACCTAATCATGGAATTAGCACCCCATCACTTTTGTCATATTCTATTAGTTAGAAGCAAGCCATTCTCTAGGTTCTGCTCACACTTAATGGCAGGGGTTTACACAAGGGCATGGACACCAGGAGGTGAAATTAGAGGCCTATTTCAGAAACTGCTGACCACAGGGATCAAACATATTTGTTGACTGAATTCAAGAGGCAGCTCTGCTTTAGATGAAAGTAGGCAAGGTGGAGATGTTGATGTTTAGGGTTCTGATGTTTGGGGTTCTGATTCTACTTCTGCCTCTAGGGTATATCTTTTTAAACCTTCCTGGGGCCTTGGTTTCCACTTCTATAAAATGAGCAGCCTAGCCTAGGAGATGCCTCAGGTACTTTTATCCAGCACTCCAGAGTTCTAGGTTTCTAAAAATAATTTGCCAGATCTTAATTCAATTAAGCTCATAAAGTTAGATTTCTCTATACTCTTGGAGAGCTTCAAGGTACACAATTATCTGAGCCCCTTCTTGATAGAGGTGAAATGTGAATCTCCACCTTCCTCTCCAGTAGCCATGCTGCCCCTCCATGCCAGTACTGGTGGAAGGAAGGAAGTAGGGCAGCCAGAGTCCTCAGGAAAGGGAAGGTCCCAGGTGTTTCCATTTGCCTTCTTCCTACCTCCTTGCTAAATCACAGCCCAGCACAGGCGGCCAGGCAGGCTGGCATCAAACCCTCGGCGAGATGAAAGGCCCTTTCGAGGTGCAAAATTCAGAGCAGCACGCCCTGCACGGAGCATGTGATTAGAATAAATGTGTGTCCCTGAGGCTGAATATGGCTCTGCAGCATGGCAAGCTCCTGCACATTCCCCCTGAAATTCTTCTTATCTCCCATCCCACCACTCATTTCCTTCCCTCTGATGGCTCAGCAGCAGCCCACCCAGTGAGCCCTGCCTTTCCAACAGCACCCTCTGTTCCTTACGGAAACAGTACAGGAAGCCAGAAAAACATGACAGAAGATTAGGAGTTTGAAGAGCCTAGTGTAGGTCCAGTCTGTGACCCTACTCTGTGCTGTGGCCCTAAGTGAGTCCCTTCCCCTAACTGACCCTCAGTTTCTTCATCCATTAAGTATAGAATTTGGATTAGATGACTCTCAATATCTCATCCAGCTCTTAAATCCTGTGGTTCTTATATTTCCCTAAACTGAGCAGGGAAATTGGGGGTCACTAGATGAGTTCTGATGTGTTTGACCATGAGTAACTACCATGGTTGAAATGATGGTGTCTCCTCCAAAATTTATACTAAAATTTTATCCCCAATGCAACAGTATTAAGAGGTATGGCCTTTATGAGATGATTGGATCATAAGGACTCTGCCCTTATGAATGGGATTAGGTATATTTATAAAAGAGCTTGATGGAGGGAGTTCATCCATTTTCACCCTTTCCGTCCCTCTGCCATGTGAAGACACAGTGTCCTTCCCAACCAGAGGATACAGCAATAAAGTGTCATCTTAGAAGCAGAGAGCTGTCTTCACCGGACACCCATGCCTGCCAGTGCCTTGATCTTGGACTTCCCACAGAATTCCTCCAGAATTCTGAGAAAACAAATGTCTGTTCTTTATGAATTAGTGAGCTTCAATGCATTTTGTTATATCAGCAAAAATGAACTCAGACAGTAGTAGAATCTCAAATAAAATGTGACTCCTGTACATTTATCCCACTCAGTAAACAATACAGAGATAGGAAGCAGTAGTCTTGGGGTAGTGGTTCAGCATTGCTACTTTTGCATCTCCCTTCGCTGCCAACCCCAGTGAGAGCCACCCCTCTCAGCATCAGACCTTCACACCAGGGGGCAAACACCACAGGCAGTGTGGTGGACTCTCTTTGATGATGCTCCTTAACAAGGAGGCAAGCTTTTCCCAAATACTCTCATGTCTTATGGGTGGGATTGGGTCCCCCAGAGGGAAATGTGGAAGTGCCTCACAATGTGGTGTTATTTGGAAGTGGGGTCATTCATCACAGATATAATGAGGAATTAAGAGGAAGTCACACTGGAGCAGGCTAGGCCCCTAATCCAACATGACTGGTGTCCTTGTAAGAAGAAGACAGAGACACAGAGGGGAGATAGCCATGTGAAGACAGAGAAACACAGGGAGAACACCATGTGACAAAAAAGGCAGAGGCAGGAGTTCTGCAGCAGCAAGCCAAGGACTGCCAAGGATCGCTAGAGACACCAGAAGCTAAGAGAAAGGCATGAGACGGATTTTCGCCTGAAGCCTCGGAGAAAGCATGGCTTCGCTGACCCCCTTTTTTACACTTCTAGCCTCCAGACCTGAGAAAATGAATTTCTGTTGTTTTAAGTCACCCAGGGTGTGCTACTTTGTTATGGCAGCCCTAGAAAACTAATACATGCCCCTTCTGCTAAAACTGAGTTATAAGTCCACAACTATCGGTAAATCACCCATTGGTAAAAACAGAGTGGTATTGCCGTGGTCAGTCGTGGCTCATCTTGTGAGGCTGAGCTCATTGCTTCCAGGACAAAACCAGGTTCTACAGACAAAAAAAAAATTAGAGAGTGACTATCAGGTCACTGATCACCATATAAATGGTAACTATCAGCATCACAAGCTCACGATGACCTTCCAAGGAATTATTCTTAATCATATTTCTAATATTAAAAAAAAAAAAAAAAAAAAAAGGCTCAGAGAAGGGAAGCATCCTGCTTCAGCTCCCCTGCCTGTGATGCAGTGCCTTCTCACTGCATGTGCAGTTGCTCCATGTGTGGGCTCTTGCCCTCTCTTAGTCTGTGCTATGCGATTCTGGCTTGCACAGATTACAGCAAATCACTAAACAATGCTTGATGAGAGGCAAAGTAAGAAAAGGGTATTTTCCAAGCCTTTCGGCATCCCAGCTCACACAGAAGATTAGAAGCAGAGCTTCTGGGTCTGGGTACAACTCAGTCTGGAAGAGAAATGGGATTGGGAAGGAACAGCCTGAATATTGCTCCCTTAAAGGTCAGGGGTCACAGCAAAGGCCGAGGTTGGACAGGGGGTTAAAATGAGAAGGGACAGAAGAACAACATGACACCTGAAGAGAACAGCACGCCTGGCCTAGCCTGCAGAAGGCATGCTCTTGGAGTCCTGAGCTGACATGGAAGGCTTTCTCATGAAGACTCTATAGATAAACACAGACATGTCTAGGAAAAAAAACAGTTATATTGCTGCCAAGAATGTCTCACGAGCACTCACAGTCGGAGCAACACGTATCTCCTCCAAATGCTCTTCACCATGTGCTTTCTGCCTTACCAAAGTGTTTGCATTGGCCCAGTTGTCCAAGCCACAGTCATGGGAGTCATCCTTGCTCCCTCCCCCACGCCCTCTTTAGCCAATCACTCACCAATTCTCCCTCCTAAATACTCATCAAACCCATGCACCTCTCCCAGTCCCTCTACCTCCATCATGCTCGCCTGTGGAGATTACCGCAGTGGTCTCGTTATTCATCTGTCGCTTTTAATGTCCCTTCCTGCCTTCCTCATACTCCAGTCCCTGCAGCTGGAATGGTCTTTCTGAAACCTGGGTCTGATCACCTCACTGCTTAATGCCAGTCAGTGGCTCCCCATGGCTTTCGCATCAATGTCCAGTCTTCCTGACTTGCTTTCAAGACCCCTCGTGGCCTTCCTCCTACTTCGCTCCAAGCCTTCTCTCTCACCCCATTTCCCCTGGACCCTGGCCTTCATTATTCATGCCTCACAAAACTACCCTTCCTATTTTCCCCAATAAACTTGCTCTCTTAAGCACCAGCACCCATCTCCCCACCATTCCTACCCGCTCCATCCCCTGGGCCCAAGTCTAGACTGAGCCTCTTGGGCCTCAGGTTCATTTTGCACCCTCCCTGGTCAACTCTGTGTTGTTGGGGGTGGGAAGGACCAGGCTGACCCCTGTAAGTGGCAATTCCCAGCCTCCCCTGTCACGGGCTACTGGCTGGGGTCAGACAGTAGGAGGCACTGACAGGCAGGGGGCGGCGACAGGAGAGAAGGAAAAGAGGGTATTTCTTTCCTCTTTCTCTGCCTCAGGGGATATCAGCAGCAGTGGCTCATCTAGGCTCCCACCAGACACACCCAGTGTGGCTCTACTTTCCACTAGGGGACTCTATGATCTCATTACGCTGCCTCCTGCCCTTGTGGCTCTAACTGAGGTACAGTAACTGCTTCCTGGAGTTGTTAATTTCTAAGTCAACTGGCCCCTTCCAACACCTGTTAACCAGTTTCCAGCATCAAGTCACTTCAGTTATAAATATACTACGTGATTTTTGTTTTTTTGGCTTTTCCTAACTGACATGGGCCTTCTCTATCATCAGCTCCCTGTCCTTCCCTAAGGCACCCCTATTCAGCCTGAATTATAAGGACTTGTTAGCTTATGTCTACTCCCTTCTGATCTGAGTGCCCCACGAAGGCAAAGGCCATGACTGCTGGCTTGCCATGGTACCCCATTGTACCCCTAAACAGTACCTGCACACAGTAAGTATCCAATGAACACTTGAATGAGTGAGTGACAGAATGAATACACTTTGTCGCTAAGTTTCTTGCCTATTCTTTCAACTGCCCAAGTCTACTTTGTTTTTCTCGGTCTTTCAAACCTCCCTTCTCCAAGAAAATAATAACCTTTGCTGTTTTATCCTTACTCTATAGCTTTCCCCCTTTCCATTACTTTATTAAGTACAAGTAAGATGGGGTAAACCATCCAAAGGTCTCTGCCCACACCAGCTTCCCATTTCCATGGCATATCTCCTGAGTAGGGGCCACAGCCAGGGCTACCGACCAGAAGAGAAAGAGAGCTACAAGGTACAAGGATGTGCACAAAGCTGCCTGACAGAATTCTTGCTGGGGCTTTGGCTATGGTTCCTGCAGGGAGCTTCCTCCTGGCATCACAGGGTGTCAATCTGGAGACAGCTTCATGAGTAGGAAGGCCTTTGTGCCATTTCCCCTTCCCGGTGTTCCGAGCACCTACTAGCTTCCCTGCAATGCAGCTTTGCTAGAGTGAGGTGAGGATGCAAAGGAAAGAAGATACTTGGCTTTGTTCCCAGGTATGGGCTGGGTGGAAGGGTCATGCCTAGTTTGGCAGCCTAGCATGGGAGGGGACAGGGTGCCCAGTGGAGGGAGGGAAACATAGACAATGAACCAGGACAACTGCTGTGGTCTGAGTTGCTGTTTTTCCTCTCTCCCTCCTAAGCCCACACATCACATTTCAATCAGCTCGGAGGATCTGTGCAGCAGCGGGAGACAGACTGCAGGGAGGCAGAGCATCCAGCCATGGCCTCCCCGGCTCCATAAGCTGATTAGAAATAAACATGAGGGCAGTACACAGCAGTGGCTTTCTCACCATATGCAACAGAATCTGTTTCTAGGGCCAGGCTAAAAGTCAGCAGGCAAGAGAGGAGGGCACTGAGATACTTATGCAAAGGCTCAGGGGCTGGATGCCTTGGGGTCTTCTTACCAACGCATCTCCGAGAAAAATTTCCAAGATCCAGTCCGGGCACTCTTTTGACTCCATTTGAACAATGAGACACTCTAAAGAGTGAAGTGCAGGTCACCACATATCTCAAGAAAATAAGAGGATTCAATGGAAGAGGAATCTGAATTGGTGCAAGGGTTGGAAGAAACCTCTCCCCCGTGCCAGCCAGAAATCTTATCTTGGAGTCCTGGATCTTCACATGATATGACGAGGAAAGGCTAGGAGAGAGGGAGTTCTCAACTGTGTGGGCTGGGGATGGGTGCGATGAGGGGAACTCAAGATCAGCGCTGCTGGGATATAATAACAACCAACACTCACCCTTACTGAGAATGTCCTAGGCACCAGGCCCAATGCCAGGCACTGTTGTAATGTCATAATGATGACATTAAATCCTTATCATAAGCCTCAGAAGTAGCTACTATTGTCCTCATGTTACAAAAGAGGGAAACCAAGGCTCAGAGAAGTAAAGAGGCTTGCTAGGGCCACACGGCTAGGTGTGAGTGGCCCAGTCAGACCTGGCAACCAAGCTTCCAAAACCCATCACTCTTGCAGTGACACCTGTGCACTGTCCCCCAGTGCAGAGCCATCACCACGGTACTGCAGCAGGGGAGGCTAGGCCCATAGCTCTCCAATGGCAGGCAGAGGGGTGGCTCTGCCACCATCAGTGGATGATGCTGGGTAGGGGGGACCCCACGGGTCTGGTTCCCTCTGTCTAGAGGCCTTTGGTTAGGGCAGCTGGAAGCCCAATCATCTCACCTCATGCTTCTAACACCTGTCTGGTTATTAACAGGGACAGTGGTTGAGTTTCCCCTCTGTCTCTAAAGTTTCACCGTGTCCAAGTGCCTGGATACAGCCATTGCCTGAGGTCAAACCCTGGCCATTTTTCACGTGGCCCATCTGAGCAGCCCCCTACCTCTGACCTAGCCAGCTGCCGCCATAATTCTTCCTGAGGCAAAGCTCGTCATGTCGCCTCTCTTAAACTAACTCTTTCAGGATCACTTTTACCTGGGAAGAAAAGTTCAGATTGTTTAACTTGGCTTTCCCAAGCTGGCCTCAACCTGCCTCCAGGGTCCTGTCTCTCCCACATCCTCTGCACTCCAGAGACCTCGGAGGCCTGACTGTTATCCTGGGTGTGCCTTGCATTGCCACACTTCCTCACCTATGCTGGTGCTCCCATTCCCTCTTCCGGGGTCAGATTTCCTGCTCCTGATTGTTTCCTTTGGCAAAATGTCACCTTTCCTGCCCAACTCAAATGTCATGTGCTTTATGTAGCTTTTCCTAGAAGCTTCTCCTCTGTGCCAGCTCCTCCCCTGTAGACTCCTTCTGAGTTTGTGATGAAGATGAGGATGATAGGAGTCACAGCTGGCCTGGTGCAGTGAATGACATCTGTAATCCCAGCACTTTGGGAGGCCAAGGCTGGTGGATCATGAGGTCAGGAGTTCAAGACCAGCCTGACCAACATGGTGAAACCCT
>NW_016107766.1:603826-606999 GCF_001604975.1 Cebus imitator | reverse complement strand
GGTGGCATGTGCCTGTAATCCCAGCTACTCAGGAAGCTGAGGCAGGAGAATTGCTTGAACCCAGGAGGCAGAGATTGCAGTGAGCTGAGAGTGTGCCATTGCATTCCAGCCTGGGTGACAGATCGAGACTCTGTCTCAAAAAAAAAGAAAAAAAAAATGTAGTAACAGCTAACACTGAGGAATGCTCATTCTGTGCCTGGCACTTTTCAAACATTACCTTGTTCAATTCTCACAACAACCCAAGGAGATAAGTGCCATCATTATCTTCATTTCCGAGATAGAAAATGGAGGCCCAGAGAGATTAGGTAACTTGCCCATGGTCATGCAGCTCACAAGTCGAGAGGAGCAAGGATTCAACCACAGCCATGCAGTTCCTGTGCCTGTGCTCTTAAGCTCCCCCGGGGCCCCCTCCACACAAAGAACACCCATGGGGCGCATATCCAAAGATTCCTCTACAGAAGCATTGCTCACCTGATATGAGAGGCCCTGAGCCCGCCTGTCTCTCCTAACCATCTGTGAGCTCCTTGAGGGCAAGATCTGTCTTAGGAATCTGTCTTGTATCTAGCAAAGCACCAAGGACAACAATGAACAAGGCGTTTGCCGGAGAGAACAAATGAATGATGTGTAATGATAATTATTTAAAGCATCATTCTATCTGAGTCATCACAGGAGAGTGATAAAGTCCCCAAAATGATGACCCAGTTGTGAGATGAGGTACTTCTCTGCTGTCTCCCAGGCAGAAATGTGGGAAAAGAGGCCAGGAAATGTGTCCTCTATGAAGGACCCTTAATGGGGCTCTGTGCACACAGGGAAAGGGAGGTCACATGTCCTTTCACTGTCTTTTGGGCCAACAGTTTAGGGCAGGGGCAGGGCATGCCTTTTCCTTTTTCCTAAATATTCGAGTCTCAGGTAATATCTCATGGACTTTATTGTTTATGGGCTCATCAAGTCCTGTGAGACATGGTCAGCCATCTGCCCCTTCTCTCACCCACACGCTTCACTGTAGAGATGGAGGCGGAGATGGGATTTACATAAATCAGGGGGAGAAGGTGATGGGTGACAGTGCCATTAGCCACTGAGAATCAGCTTTCCCACCCTGAGCCTGAAATCCACACACCCCACTGGACCTCCTACAGAATCCCCATCTCAGTTCAGTTCACCACCCATCTGGCTATCCAAATGAGGAACCTCCCACTCTCCATCACCACCTCCCTCCGTCTCACCCCCACACCCAGCCAGTCCCCAGGCCCTGTCACTCCATTTCCCAAATATTGCTGAACCTATCCCTCTTCTTCACTACCATGATCCCAGCTCAAAGCTCACCACTCCTGGTCTAGAACTGGAAGGCTCCTACCTTCTACTTATTTAGCTCCCATAGAGCACATTATAATTTATAAATGGGACCATACCACTTCCTGTTTAAAAACTTCCAATGGCTGTCACTGCCCAAAGGATGGCACCCATGCCTGTAACCTCTTCCCACCCCCTCATTACCTTCCACTCCTCTGCAACAGCACAATGTGCCATTGTTGGGCCTTCTGCCCAAAGTACCTCCCCATCTCCACTCTCGCCCTTTCTCACCTGGCTGACTCCCCTCCCTGCGGAAGATGTGGATCAGCTCCTCTAGGAAGCCCTCTGCAAGCCACTCCCTCTTCAAATTCCCCCTCCCCTGAAATTTGGCCACCTGCCCCAAAGTATTCCCACATAAAAATTGCTCGTGAGACTTGATAATTTCACTGAAATCATTTCATTGTATGTATTTCCCCACTGAGCTGGTTCAGGGCAGGAATCCCCTCTTATTAATGCTTCCATTTCCTGTCCCTAGCATATAGCACCTGGAATGGGACCTAACAGAGGCTCAGTGAATGTGTCTTGAATTGAACTGAAGTCATCTTTGAATCATCCATCTGTAAATAGTTTAACTACTGAGCCTACTCACAGGGCTGCCGTGAGACAAGAGAGATACTGCTTGTGAAGTGCTTAGCATGGACCCACTGATTGCTCACTATTAACATAACTGTTATTCCTATAATCCAGTGCCCCTCAGGCTGGGCATTAGGAGGCACAGATTCTAGTCCCAGACCTGATGTTAACTATCAGGGTGACCTTGGGCAAGTCAATTACCCTTTCCGAATTCATCCTCAATAAATATTATTTTCTTTCCTTGCTTCACCTCCAGTACTGAATGATTCTCTATATAATCTCTACCTCTCCCTTACTTTAGCATAGACAATTCAGAATTTGCAGATAACTTACAGTATATCTGCACTTAGGAACACTGCATTTATGAATAACTCAACACATAAGTAATCACTTTGAAACCCACCACATGGGGGTAACCTCTTCCCTCTCATTCCCTCTTGGCATTTTCACATTAAAAAGTGAAAAAAGAATCAAACCAAAGGACAGTCCTTTAAATTAAATATGTTTAGCCTTACAACAAACAAGTTAGATTTTTCTCATTTTCTCATTTCCTTGTGGACTGGTAAAGCTTCATTGTGAATGAATAACCACCAGCCTGGATCAATACTTGGAAACAAAGAACTTTGGTGCCCGCTACAGGGTCTCCGCAGCAAGAACAAGCACCTCTTAGTTACCAAATCCCACTGACCCACACAGTCTCAGCTCCTCCCCTAACTGTGGGGAAATAGCAACTGCGGGGAAATTCCATCAGCAGACGGGGGACAGGATCTTATCAAAAACAGCACTGCATCCAGGCCCAGTGGCTCATGCCTATAATCCCAGCACTCTGGGGGGCCTAAGCAGGAGGATCACTTGAGCCTAGGAGTTCAAGACCAGCCTGGGCAATATAGTGACCCCATCTCTACAAAAATAATTTTTTTTTAATTAGCCAGGCATGGTGTCATGTACCTATAGTCCTAGCTACTTGGGAGGCTGAGTGGGAGGATTACTTGAGCCCAGGAAGTCGAGGCTGCAGTGAGCTATGATCAGACTACTGCTCTTTGGTCTGGGAAACAGAGCAAGACTCAAAAAAACAAAAAAAGAACAGAAAAAAAAAGCAACCTGCCCTTTCTGAAAATCTCTAAACTGTATCAAGCTATAAAAAAGAAAATCACTGATTCTATAACTCCAATTGTACTATTACTCCCTTCCCTTCTGAAGAGATCCGTCTCACAGAAACTACTTTTTTTTTAGTTCTTTTTTTTTTTTTT
>NW_016107766.1:565529-603815 GCF_001604975.1 Cebus imitator | reverse complement strand
TTTTTTTTTTTTTTTTAATTTATTTTATTGCATTAAGCTACTTTAAGATTTGAAGCCATTTTCCCCTAATAGCAGCAGGAAGAAGGCAGGGAACTACATTACCCAGAAACCCTGTGGAGGAACCTGGGCTGATCCACGGCTTTCATTCCTACTGGCAGTAGCCTGAGTTGCTGAGTAGGCAGAGAGAATCTCCTCTGAGCTCTAAAGACCAATCGGAGCATGAAACGGAGGGTGATGTTTCCATCTGCCTCACCAAGAAACTCAGGGTGGGCGTGAGGCAAGTAAAACGAAAGTGTTGAGTTTTTCTAAGGCTGTTTTAGAAAAGAAGGCTTGAGCAGAAATACAGTCTGCTGGTAACCAGTCCCTTAACCATGGGCTGGTGGAAGCAGTGCAGAGCCCAGATTAACACAGCCACTCTTCTACCCACAGAGGGTAGTTTGTCTTATTTCTTTATCCCTAAGGCTGGGAGAAAAACTATCTCTGTGATCAGGGAACCCTTGATTTGATGGGGGACATGCAGCCCTTCTCTGCAGAGAACCCCTGATCTGGCAGAATCCTGACCCCTGACTTTCAAGAACTTCCAGTCTAACAGGGGTGACAGAGCTCCTGCCCCCAGGGAGCTCCCAGTCTGATGGGAGAAGCAGAGGTCCCATCTTCAAAGAGCATCCAAGTGATGGGGGAGCTCAGAGTTCAGCTCTGTGCACTTGCTGCCAAAGTGTCCTCTGCAGCCAGCTGTGCAGCTGTGAGGGACACAGGTGACTTGGCACTTGTCCTTGTCTTTGCCCCACTGAGCCTGAGGCTGGGCCGGCTCTGGAGATGAATGGGCAGTCCACACACCAGGGAGAAGAGCTTTGAGGATGCAGACAGATCTCTGCATCTGTAGCAGAACTTTGCAGCCTGAGCAGGTGGGCCGCCAAGGGCAAGCTTCTCTGGAACTCCTATTGGCCAGAAACCTAGCCCTCTTTCCACCCTCAGAATGCTGTTCTCTATTTTCTTTCCTCTTTCAGAAACTGGCCCAGCTTGCCCTGTTCAGAAAGCTGTCAGGGGTCACTGTCCCACTTCTGCCTGTCGTGTTCCACATAAGGCAGGCAGCTGCGTAGGGCTGCCACAGACACCTACCTTTCCTGATTTGACATCCTTTCCTCTCGGATTTTCTTGGGTCCTTTAATTCTTTCAGAAGTTCCTGTACTCCTCAAAAGTTGTGCCTGAATCTCTTCCTTTCAACTTGTTTTGTTCCTAGCTGACCTAGGGCTCTCTACATGTAGGATCTTTGGGGCCTCCACAAGGGTGGACCTGTCCCCTCCAGAGGATTTGAAATTAGAAAACTTGTATTTGAACCCCATCCCTGCCACCCGAAAGCTGTGTTACTTTAGCTAAGACACTGCACTTCTCTAAGCCTGTTTCCTCGAAAATGAGTAAAATAAGAACATTCTTCCCAACTCAAATGGTAGCAAAGTTGTTTAAATGATTAAGAGCTCTGCAAGTATTAATTACCATTATCATTTAGCTGAGAGTTTCCTGGGTGCAACCAACACCTGGGATCCTCATTCCTAATGTATATAAAAAAGATAAAACGTGACTTTTCAGTTGACAGCCAGGATGGGGCTCCTGGAAGCCCTTCCTTTTCAACTTCTTCCATCTCCCTTCCTCCTGAAGACCTCAGAGCCTCCAATAAGCATAGTTACAAAGCTAGAACATCACTCAACAACAAAGCCCAACTCTGAAGCTCATATCATTAGGAATTAGCAGGAAACTCAGTCAGATAATTTAAATTAAAAGATGGTTATTGTTCTTAGATATCAAGTAATCTGGAGGTAGGTGTTGCTGGTATTGATTTATCACTCAGTGATGCCAGAGACCTTGGCGTTTTCTACCATTCCATTGTACCACCCCCAAAGAGCTGGCTTTCTTCCTTATGCTTAGAGTATCATGGCCTCAAGATGGTTTCTGTAGCACCAGGCATCACATCACATTCAACGAAGGAAGGAAGAGGTCAAGGGAAGGACAGGATCATCTGATGTCAGAGCAAATGCTGTAGGGCCGTGACCTCTACAGCAGATAGAACTCATCTTTCCAGGAGGGTCAGGTGGGACTGCAGAAGTGTGGTGTGCCTAGCCTTTTGGACAAGCAGCCTCACCCTCCTGAAGCTTGCTGCTCACCCAGTTCAGGTTTCCAAAGGATCACCTGCGCAGATATGTGCTCATCAAGTGTAGAATCTTTATCCCTTTATACCAGATGGAGAGGGTGGAGAGCAGGTGGAAGGACCCCATTTCCAAAGCCTCCTCCTCCTTCTGGTGGCATTCAAGCTTGTCTCAAACACTGGAGGTGGAATCTCTGGGAACAGAACTGTGTCCCTCAGAGGTTGCCAGCTTAGTTACTATAATAACTATTTACTTCGCCTTCCTCTCACTGTTCTCTACAGCAATATGATTAGAAGCACATGCTGTGCTAGGCAGAGATTATTAGAGATGCAAGACCATAAAAAGGCCCCCTCTGTGCCAACTGCCTCTTCTACAGAGGGTCTAGTGCACACATCTGAAAATGGCAGCACTAGGTTCTTAATATTTCACCTCGATTTTCTTCCTTTTAAAGCACGAACAGGAGGTGACTGGTGGTGAGATGAGCACCGTGCTGGGAATCCAGTCCCAGTCCTGAGGCTGACCTCATTGTGTGGCCTTGGGTGAGTCACCTACTCTCTCAATCTCCTCTTCTGTAAAGTGGAAGTGATAATCATATGCACCTCAAGGTACTATTAAACCGCTTAAAGCCCATATTAGAAACTTACTTTAAAATTGTTTATTCTGGGCCAGACACAGTGGCTCATGCCTGTAATCCCAGCACTTTGGGAGGCTGAGGCACGCAGATCACAAGGTCAGGAGATCGAGACCATCCTGGCTAACATGGTGAAACCCAGTCTCTACTAAAAATACAAAAAATTAGCCAGGTATGGTGGCACATGCCTGTAGTTCCAGCTACTTGGGAGACTGAGGCAGGTGAATCGTTTGAACCAGGGAGGCAGAGGTTGCAGTAAGCCAAGATCGCACCACTGCACTCCAGCCTGGATGACAGAGCAAGACTCTGTCTCAATTTAAAAAAAAAAAAAAAATTGTTTATTCTAGAAATTTCTTGATTCAAGATTGAAAGGGAAATGGGTAAATATTATAGGCTAAATTGTGTTTCCCAAAAATTCATGTATTGAAATCCTAACTTTCAGTCCCTTAGAATGTGGCTGTGTTTGGGGATAAGGCCTTTAAAGTGATAATTAAGTTAAAATGAGGCTGTTAGTGTGAGCCCCAGTCCAGTATGACCAGTGTCCTTATAAGAAGAGGAGATTAGGGCGCAGACAGTGCACAAGGGAAGACCACGTGAAGACACAGGGAGAAGACGGCCATCTACAAGCCGAGGAGAGAGGCCGTGCAAGAAACCAACCTGCCAACACCTAGATCCTGGACTTGTAGCCTCCAGAATTGTGAGGAAATCGATTTCTTTGTTTAAGCCACCCAGCCCATGGCACTTTGCTATGGCAGCTCAAGCAACATAAAGCAGTAGGAATGCTAGATTTTTAAATCCCAAGGCACCTTCAGAATGCAAAATGTCATTTCCTCACTAGTACCACAAAGTGTTTAAATGGAGAATCCCACATTGCCAAGCCCCACTGAGGGTTGGGGAGTCATGCACACTCAGTGGGGAGGTTCCAGACTAGGTGGTAAATGGTGCCATTTTAGGCAGACCCTTTCAATCAGAGAAGGCGTCTGTGTAGCCCCAGCGAGCCCCGTGGATGTCAGTTGTGCACCCAACAGCAACAGCTCATCCTAGTCACAGAGGCAGGAATGAGTGCATGCCCCTGGCTTGTTAATGACATATTGGAAATTATAATTTTCAATTCCCCAGTCCCATATCTGCTACTGCACTTCTGGGCCTGGCTGAACACCTCCTCACAGCCATCCAGCCACAGGCTCTCCCGTTACTCCAACTGTCTTCATCCTTTACCCCCAGAAGTGACACACTGACCCTCAGCCACCTGTAAGGATGTCTCCTAGCAGTGGGGATGGAGAACCACACATCCTCCCTGGGTCCCCTTGTGACTGAGATCCTATTTGTGAGAAGAGACAGCGAGATGGGGAAGCCACGGCAAAGCGTGATGTCAGCTGAGCCACTGCGACCCATAGAAGCTCGATATAACAGCTAAGTTGCTGATTTTAAAAATCAGACAAGATTCTGGGTCATGCCTGTGATACTCCCTATTCACTTACTGATTTCACTTATTCAGCATGGGTATTTTGAGGGTCTGCTCTGTGCCAGGCTGTGTTCCAGGCTCTAGGGACAGAGCAGAAAGTAATCAACCTCCCTGCTTTCATGGAACTTACATTCCCTGGAGCATAAAAGGCTTGAAGTAAGCTAGCTTGGTGTGAATACACACACATGTACACATGAAAAATAGCGCCAGGTAAGGGAATAGCACATGTAGGAATGTTATCTGACAAAAAGCATCAAAGAAGAATAGAAAAACTTTCAGATTGCCATTAAATGCAATGAGGAAGCAAACCATGCAGATGCGTGAAGAAAGGGTAGCATTCCAGGCAGAGAGGGCGGTAAGTGCAAGACCCTGTCCGTGCATTTATGGAACAGCCAGGAGGCAGTTTGAAGAAAGGGAGAGAAGGGGGATTGATGGGAGATGAGGTCGGGGAGGTAGCGAAGGCCAGCTCATGTAAGTTCAATGAAGACTTTGGATTATATTTGGAGTGTGGTATGAAGCCACTGGGAGGATTTTACTCTGGAGAATTACATGCTTTAAAAAGACCCCACTGGCTGCCGTGTAAGCAACAGACCGGAAAGGCAAGATTTGCCAATGGAAAGGATATAGATGGTGAGAAAAAGTTAATTAAGATTATGCCAACATTTTTTTCCCTGAATACCTGGGTGAATAGAAAGGTATTTACCCACTATGATATAATCTCTGCAGGAGGAAAGAAAGGGGCAGAGAACTACTCATAAACCACAGAGCCTATTCTGCCCCAGGGTCTGGGAACAGGTGGGGAACGTGACATTATTGGTCTCCAGTAGCACAGGAAGAACCAGCACCGAACCTCACGTCCCTGAGATGGCAGTTATGTTCTGACAAACCAAAGGCTGGAAAGCCCCTGAATGTAAAAGTTGGGAGAACCACCTTCATCATTATCACCTGGGATGCGTGCCAAAGATGGAGCATCCGAGCCCATCCTTACTCCTTCTGAATTAGAACATCAGTGTCTAGGGGCTGAAAAGCTACCTGTAACAGGCTCTCTGGATGTCTCCAAAGTCAATGTTCCCTGGCTCTAGCCTTCAATTTGCAGGTAAAGAAACAGCTCTTAACCTCCAGGTCAGGCCTCTTCCACTATATCAAGCTTCTAGGGTCCTCAGTGGCTCAGCTGATGTCACCCTTCACCGTGGCTCCCCCAGCTCTCTATCTCTTCTCACAAACAGAAAATCAGTCACAAGCGGACCCAGAGAGAATGTGTGGTTCTCTACCCCCACTGCTGGGAGATGTCCTTACTGGTGGTCAGTGTGTCATTCCCGGGGGTAAACGATGAAGACAGCTGGGCTGATGGGAGAGCTTATGGCTGGCTGGCTGTGAGACAGTGTTAAGCCAGCCACAGAAATGCAGTAGCAGATATGGGACTGGGGTCCTCACTCTCCTGACACTGGCCCTTCCGAGTGAGTTACTGAGACTGGAAGAAAGTGTTGCTGCTGGTTCCCTCCATAAAGCCACCTCATAGCACAGTCAACATTAACCCAAATAGAGAAAGGCTGACATCAGGCTCTGATGAAGCCATCTCACTGATTAAGGACTCAGTTTTATGGCAAAACCAGCAGTAGCTACCCCCCTGAATCCCACCTCTGGGGATGAATTGGCAACTTTCTCATAAGGCCTTAAGCCAAACACGCAGCCAGCAGTGGGCAGTGCATGGCAATTCCAGCAGCATTATGCTTGACTGACTCCTCCTCCCTAAAGCCCCAGTATCCAAGGAACACTGATGGCAGAGAGTAGAGGCCCTGCAGTCAGATGATTTGGCAAACCCACCTATTTGGTTAACGTGTAAGAATTATAGTGAGAAAAATCAGTCAGAGTTATATCTGGCCCCTTGGAGCTTCATTAAATCCTTTGAGTTTCATTATATTGACAGACAAAACTTTCATTCTCTGCCTGTGAAATATGGCCCTCCAGTTACCCACCTGTCCACTCCCCCATAAGCCCCAGGTAAAGGAGGCCTCTGCAGTGATGGGAGAATTTTTTTATCACTTCCCAGCTCCAGGTGAGATCTCCAACTAGAAGGTATGGGTATCACATTCTACCTGGGAGGGGATGAGTCCCCAACAGCCAGGAAGTTCATTGTCTTTAATCACACTAAGGTTTCATGCTCACCTTCACATGGTTGCCTTTATGCACATGCGCAACTGAACACAGATTCAGATAAACACATATGTACACATTCCAAATAGGAGTTCACATGAATAAATACACGAAACACATGAAATGAAAGCAGCCGTCATCATAAGTGCTTACAATATGTTAGGCAACCTTACAATATGAAAGGCAAGGTAAGTGTCACCTCCTTTAACCCTCGCAAGAATTCTTTAAGATAGGTGCCATCGTTATTATGATCTCCATCTCACAGATGAGGAAGGCCATTAGGGGTTTCCAGCTGTAAATGGTAGAGCCAAGACTCTACTGTGTCTCTGTGGTCTGTATTCTCAACCACGACCTTCCAGGTTTCCACTAGGACACATGCTACCCCCTGCACGTGTCCCCCCATGTATGGTGCTCCCACACCCAACTCTTCATGACCACATACCTGCATACCTGACTAAATGCACTGTGCTCTTTGGGGACAGGCGCCACGTCAGCAGCATTCAGTGTTTCTCTGGCCGTCTCAGCAGGGGAATGGCAGTGCCTTTCAATGCTGTTTTAAGGCTCATTGGTTCCCCTCCAGTCCTCAGACCTCGAGAAATTGCCCGTTTGTCTTATTCAAATGCAAGCAAATTATTGAGATGGGATAAGTCCTTGTTGAAGCTTCCTGGTGATAGGCAGATCAGGAACAGAAGCATGAACTTTAAGTCATCTTATCTAAGTCCACAACATTTAATAAATCTGTGGTCAGGAGCTTTTTCACTTGCTGCTGCCAGTTAAAGAAAAGGGCAGTTTTATAGCTAAGCCCTAATGTGCTGGCTCATAAAGAAATCACTCCCTGATCTGACTTATCAGCCTCCATTATCACTCCCTTAAGCAGAAACACACAGTTTTGTTCTGCTGCTAACACCATTAGCTCAACGTGCACTGAAAATATCAAAACCACCAAGGAGCTTCCAGTCTCTAGCAAGTTCCTGGGGTGCAAAGCCCCTCTAGATAGGGTGAGAACTGCATGGAAAGAAGTGGGCACTGTGTGGGCAAGGGCAACTCCCTGGGAATGCCAAGCCCTTCTCTGGAGGGTAGACATTAGCTGCCTCACCTCCAGGCTGCAGAGAGGACTTTTGGACTCAAGCCTGGGCAGATGCAAGTAGCAGGGCTGTTATTCACCCCCGCTGGGGCTGAGCCTGGTTCCAAGAGGTATTAGGAATATAAACTTGGGTTTGAAATCTGATTCAGAATATGCTGGCCATGGCCTTAGACAAGTCAACTTCCTAGGCCTCAGCATCCCAATTTATGAAATGTGGATGATAAAAATAGCAAATGTTTTGAGTTCTTGAAAGAATAAAATAGAAAATGAGTTTACTCTTAGGGTCTTTGTCCTAGAAAATATCTTATTCTAGAGGCCAGGAACATTTGAGGAAACCTTAGGAAGACTTGGTCCTGGCTGCATTTTCCTTGGAGGAAGGGGTGTTGCTCTGTGACCAGCAGAACTAGAAGAGGAATGATCGTCCTAGATCATAGTCAAAGAAAGCCAGGATTTAGAGATGAGACATGCAAAGCCTACCTTTAAGATGGCCCTCAGTGATTTCGTCTCTTTCACCCTCTTGCGTAGTCACCTCTCACAAGGTCAGGGTGACCCAGAGAATACAGTGGAGTGTTTTGTATGACTTCCAAAGCCAGGTCATGTGGCTTTCATCTTTGTGGCTGGGATTGTTGTTCTGGGGAAAGCCAGACACCTTGCTATGGGGATGCTCAAGCAGCCTTGTGGAGAGTCCTGCAGGAGAGGAGCTGAGACCCCAGGCCAACAGCCAGCCCCAATTCTCCAAGCATGTGAGTAAGCCACCTTGGAGGTGAATCCTCAGCCCCAGTTAAGCCTTCAGATGACTGCAGATAAAAGACCCTGAGGCAGAACCACCCAGCCACGCCTCTCTTGTATTCTTAATCCTTGGAAACCATGAGAGACCATAAATGATTATTTATAATTATAAATGGTTCTGGGGTGACTAGTGACACATGTGAAGTGACCAGGACAGGGTCAAACCCGTCATTTTACAGATTAGGCGAGCCCATCAAAAAGCAGCTTGCCCAAGGTTGAGAGAAACACAGCGAATGGAACCCAGACTTCTGGGTCCTCAGCTGGCCCTTTCTGTATGCTACCTTGAACCTAGTGCCTGGCCTGGACTAGTCTCTGGAAGCTGGATTCAGTGGCATCCAGAAAGTTTCACACACGTCTCCTTCCCATTCCCTTTGACACATTTCAGGGATTGAGGCAAGGTTATTTAAAAAGCTATCATTGTAAAATTGCATCAAGGACAGTTAGCACTCACCACGTTACCATACGCTCCTCTGTATCTTCCAGCTTTCCTTGTAGTTAAGTGGGGATGTGTGACTAGGTCTGGACAATAGGCTATGAAGAAAGCTGGCACCACTTCCAGGCAACAGTACTCAAGAGTTGGTACATGACCCTCAGCTCCCTCCTTTTTTGCTTCAGTAATCAGGAAGTCACCTGTTCTAAAGTCTGTATCTCTAAGATGCAGCCTGGATCCCTGAGTCGTTAGTTGGAAGAGAACTTCTCTGGAGAGCCAATAGACCAAGAACAGAATTTAAGTGAACCAAAAAAGAAACCTTTATGTATTAAACTACTGAAACTTCAGAGTTCATTACTGTAACCTAGCTTAGCTTAACTTGACTAATATGCCATGTGTTCTAGATGACACTGCTGCTAGTTGGGATAGGGTTATCCAAACCTTACCGGACTACGATGGAGTGAAGAATAAGCTATTATAGTGTTAAGTCACTGAGACTTTAAGCTGTTGTATCATATTGTATCAGAGCCTCCTAACTTGTTAATAAATCAACTGGAAATGCACCTTATCACTGAGGATCCCTACAAATAAGAAAATTGAATAGTGAAAGATAAAAATAGACACAAATATTATCAGTAAGTTTCTGCATGAATGCAAGTAACAGTGAATCAAACTAACAGAGATTAAAACCATGAGGATACTTAGGTTTACTTCACAAGAAGTCAGAGTTAGGCAGTTCAGCTACTGGGTCAGCAGGTCCCTAATGTTATCAGAGACCCAGACTCTCCCTCCTGCCTCTATGAGCCCTCAGCTTGCTGGTTTTCATCCTTATCGTCTTATGGTCAAATGATGCTGCCATAGCCCTAAGTGCCATATCCTTACATAACCACTTTTTTATCTGGAATGGAGGAAGGAAAAAAGAGCATTTATCTTTGAGTAGCTCTGTCTTATCAAAGAAGTAAGCCTTTCTTAGATAACCCCAGGAAACTTCCCCTTAGACATCTTGCTGGCCATAATTAATTCAAAAACAAGTGGTAAGAGATTTACCATGTCATTGGGATTATTATCCAATGAGAAAAGTCAGGATTCTCTTAGCAAGAAGTAGGTGACAGCCATTAGATTAGGTAGATTATCAATAGTATCTGCCCCATATATAAATTTGTCTCATTGCCTAGCACCATGGTATTAAAAAAGGAAAAATAAATGGTAAGATAATGATTAGAATAACATTATCTCCCTCAGGCAAACCCATATTCCTCCTTTTCTTCAAATCCCTTTTTTCCAAATTAACTGAGGCTCAGAGAGAAGAAGGACTTGTTCAGAGTCTCCCTCCTGCTGATTAATAACAGAGATGCATCTTCAAGCCAGATCCCCCGACCCTTGGACAAAGATTGGGTCCATGTTAATATTTCTGACTGGGTTTCAGGGAACATTTTTCACAATGTGCCCTATAAATCAAAAAGGGATGAGCCATCAAGTAACTTTTTAAAGACGCTACCTACTTGATGCCTATCTTGGTGATTCATCACACCCCCTAGTATATTAAAGTCTCTGAGAGGTCCTGCAGCAAAGGACAAATAACATTTAACTTTGTGGTTCCCAAAATGTATTTGAGCATGGAATTGTCTCTTCACAACACCTGTTAACATCTCATGGGACCAGCGTTTTGGAGAATACCCTTTGGAAGTGCTGTCCTGAACAAGGCAGCTTCCAGCCACCCCACCCCATCATGCAACCACGGTGCTGAACAAATCCATCTGTGGAGACAGGAGTAATTAGTTCAGCATATGCTACTGTGATTCTCCTGCATTATGGTTCACGTTCCACTCAAGCGGTGCATTTCTTCCCCTAGTTAACAAAGAGGTTTATTTTTGTGTGTTCATTTAGGGATTGTAATCACTTTCAAGAAACAATGAGAGCTCATCACTGGAAAGAATGAGCATGGCATTGGGAGGTTATGGAGAAATCCACTTAGATGTATCTCTGGCCCAGAGAATGCTGGCAATAGCAGTCTGCACAGCTTTACCATGCCCATCGAGCACACAGCACCTCTGCCGACATCATCCCATCACTCTAAAAGCATTTGGGAAGGGCCTTGGCTACCTTCTTGCATGTGGCCAAGACAAAGTCTCTGATTCTTCCAGCCACTGCCTATACAACCTTGGAGGGTTCCCTTCTTCTCTTTGGTCTAAGTTTCCTTGTCATCTGTTGATAAGGGCATTGGTATACTTGGATAGTTGTCCCCTCCAAATTTCTGCTGAAATGTGATCCCTAATGTTAAGAAGTGGGGCTTAGTGGGAGGTGTTTGAGTCATGAGGATAGATCCTTCATGAATTACTTGATGCCTTTCCCACAGTAAAGAGTGAATTATCTCTATTAGTTCATGGGAGGGCTGGTTACATGAAAGAGCCTGGCACCTCCACCCCTCTCTCTTGCTCCATCTCTCACAATGTAACACGCTGGCTCCCCTTCTCATTCCACTATCATTGGAAGCTCCCTGAAACCCACACCAGAAGCAGATGCCAGCGCCATGCTTCTTGTACAGCCTGCAGAACTGTGAGCCAAATAAATCTCGTTTCCTTTAAAAATTACCCAGCCTCAGCTATTCCTTTATAACAGTCCAAAATCAACTGATATAGGCACTTGGAAGTGCGACTTGGAAGGCTTAAAGGTTTTGGGCTCGGGGTCTAGGTCTTGGATCATGGACTTCTTCCCCTCCCATAAGGCTGCCTCCTTAGGAACAGTAGGAGACATGAACCGCCTGATATTCCATGCACACTTAGATTTTTTAATAAGAGACAGGGTCTTTCTCTGTCACCCATGCTATAATGCAGTGGCACCATTATAACTCACTGCAGTCTTGAATTCCTGGGTTCAAGCAATCCTTACTTCTCAGCCTCCCAAGTAGCTAGGGCTACAGGTATGCACCACCATGCCTGGCTAATTTCTTTATCTTTTTGTAGAAACAAAATCTTGCTGTGTTGTCTAGGCTGATCTTGAACTCCTGGTCTCAAGCAATTCTCCTGCCTCAGCCCCTCAAAATGCTGGGATTATAGGTATGAGCCACTGCACTTGGCCAAGATTTTAAATCTTTTGTTGATGTAATCACACAGAGAAGTACACACGTCAGAAGTATTCGTCTCAGTGAAGTTTTACAAACTGAACACATCAGCGTCACTAGCACTTCTTAAGATATGAACATAACTTACCAACACCTTAGAAGCCCCCCTGTGCTGCCTTCCAGTTACTATCTCCCGGGGGGAGCCACCATCTGCCATCTAATGCCATAGATTGGTTCTGTCAGTTACTGAACTTTATATAAATGGAATCAAACAGTATATACATATTCTTTCATGTCTGGCTTCTTTTGCTTGAGTATGTTTATGCAGTTCTTTCATGTTGCTGAGTGTAATCACAGGTCATTAATTCTCATTGCTGTGTAGTATTTTTCTGTGTGAATACACCACTCTTGATTTATCACTTCTACTATTGACGGACCTCTTTATTCAGGTAGTTTCCAGTTTGGAGCTCCCAACTTATTCTAGCTCCCAACTTTCAGAGAATCACATGGACACACTTCTATAGGTATATTATACCTAAAAGTAGAAATATTGGACCATAGGATATACTTTGGTAATATTTCCCAACAGTTGTCTAAAGTGGCTTTATCAGTGTATTCTCACAATGGCCCTACAGAAGAGTTCAGTTGCTCCACATCTTCCTCCAAACCCAATATTTTCCATCTCCTTTACTTTGGCCTTCTTGGTGACTGTGTAGTGGTATCCCACTGTGGTTTTAATATGCATTTTCCTACAGACTAATGATGTGAGCACCTTCTCATGTTTATTGGCCACTTGGTTATTCATTTTCAAGTAATGTACAAGGCTTTTCTTCATTTCTCTCTTGAATCACCTTTTACTTATTAATACACTATAATATAAACACAGGGACCTGGTAACCTCCTACCCACCCATCCCAACATGCCCTACCTTCCCTGACTACCAGAAGCAAGGGAGTATGAAAGCAAGTCCTAGGTGAGCAAAGACTGCTCCCTAGCTGTGGGGTGCTTCCAGCAGGAGCTGAAGTCTACTCCTTAGCTCCTGATGCCCCTCCTCTTCTCAAGGCCAGACTGACAGATGAGACAGAGTGAGAGGAGCTGGCATTTTCACACAGTGAGTAGCTGCTGAGTCTATACTATGTTCTGAGCACTGCTCTGGGGGTTGGAAATTCTGCAGTGGACAAGGCAAGACAGACCCAGGCCTTGGGAACCTAGATGCTCAACTGAGGTTGAGGATGGTGCTCCACCTTTCTCCTCTGGAGCTGGGCTGAACTTCCTCACCCAGGACTCTAGGAGTAATGAGTGCCCTGGCTAATAATAACAAAAAATAAGCTGCTGGCACTTACTGAGCACTTTCTATGTCCCAGGCATTATGCTAAGTACTTTCATGTGTTAAACCCACTGTTCTCAAATTTTAATGCTCATCAGCATTGTCTAGGGGGTGTATTAAACACAGACTGCTGCTGGGCCCTGCCAGTTTCTGACTCAAGGAGCCTGAGAATTTTCATTTCTAACAGACTCCCAGATAATGCTAATGGTACAACCATTTAAGTCATTACGTCAGAGCCACCCTATGGGGTAGGAACAATTATAATCTCTGTTACCTTGTGATGCCACTGAGACACAAACAGGCTATTTAATATCTATGCCTCCGGCCACACTGCTAATAATTGGCAGAAATGATATTAGAAACAGAGCAGCATGGCTTCACAGTGCGCACACTTGTCTATTAACCACACCACACTATGCCCCAAGTAGCTTGCTTTTAAAGGCTCTCATAAACAGTCCAGCTTAACTGCTGAAATAAGAGCCAGGTGTAGCCTATAGCCTCTATTCCCATTAGATGAATCTGTCCTTTGAGCACTCGTGGATGAGCTATGTATCTGTTCTTATCCTGCAGAGAGGTGCCAATACTGTGACAGGTGGATAAGCAGTGGAGGACAGGGATATATGTTAGGGTTTGCAGCTTAAAAATCTGTATTGGAATCCCAACTCCAGGCATTACTCTCTACCTTTGAAACCTTGGCAAGTCCTTAAGGTAACTGAGCTTCATTTTCTTCATTATTGTTACAAGAAAAATATATAAAGTAATTTAAAACCCCAACTGATGGTAGCTGTTTTATCCTACCAGCTGGAAGGGCATAATTTCCCTGCAGGCAAATGGCTTTTTGTTTAACAGCATCTCCTGATGTAGCACAGTGAGTATGAACGGAGAGGCCCTGAGAGCTTAGACTGCATCAAGTCAGTGTTAGGAGGTTTTGGGGGAGCTGGGGAAGGGAAGCAAAGGGCAGGAACAGGAGACAAAGGGCAGGGGCAGGGATCTGGGAGAGGCGAAAAGAAGTAATTCCAAAGGCACACTGGGAGGATGGGGTATGCCATGGGGGTGGTGGATAGGGAGATCAGACAGAGGCACTTAAGAAAATGGGTATTTAAAATCCGGTTCTAAGTAATTTGCTTTCTGGTGATATGATGTCACCACCCCTTCCTCCCCCATTACCTCCAAATTCTGCCACTACGTGGTCGTGTGTTTCTGTGTTTAGCAAATAAGCGAATAAATGGGATAAACATAAAGACAATATGCCCACCACAGGGAATGCAAACAGACCCCCATGTGGATGACCCACCATGGCAACAAGAAAGCACACCACTTTTTTAAAAAATAGTATTTGTGCCTCAGACTGCGGGACCCCCAAGAGCAGGATCCAAGCCAAAGACCCCTTCTTGCCCTAAACCTGAACTAGTAAATTGGCATGAATGAGGTTGGTGATTCCTGCCTTATGACTGGGGTGAACATCAAGCCCCATCCCATGCCTTGTACTGGAAAGACAGGGGTGTCGGCTGAGTAGGAAGTCATGGAGGTTTCCAATATATGTTATTCCATGGAATAACATGATCTGGGAAAGTTTCTCTCTATAGATGTAATCAGCTAAGAAATAAAGAATCCACCTAATAAATGAAGAAAGAATAATAAAATTAAAATAGCACCATCTGGCAATCCCTGTGAATTAACGAATTCAGGCATTGCTCATTGAGCTGCTAACATTACAAAAGGTGAAACAATCAGACTTTTGTGTCTTTTGACCTGAGAATACAGTGCCACCCATGAGAGAGTGAGTAGTTTTGCCAAGAGAGAGTTAGGGGGAGAAAGGAATGAGAGAGGAAGGGTGGGAGTGAGAAAGAGAACAAAACAAAAGAAAGAAGGATAGAGGGAGGGAGGAAGAGAGAGAGGAGGAGGGAGGAAGAGAGAGAGGAAGAGAGGAAGAGAGAGAGAGAGAGAGAGAGAGAGAGAGAGAGAGAGAGGGAGAAAGCTGAATCTACTCAAGCCTGTGGGTCCAGCTGGCAATCTACAGGAAATACAAAGGACAGAGGAACATGTTAAAAGACACCAAAGGAATGCGATCAGTAAAGACCAAATAATGTAAAACTATGGAACAAATAGCCCAATTTCATCCATAAGTTGCAAGGGCAAAAAACAGAGATGGGAGGAACTATAGATTAATAAACATATAAATACATATTGACCACTCAAAATGTGTGGACCTCATTCAAATTCTGACTTAAACAAATAGATGACTTTTTTTTTAATGGTCATGGAGGCTCTTCTTCTGCCTCAAAGCAGAACATTACGTAACCAATATTGGATTAGATTTAGGTCCAGGGAGCCACAGAAAAATTTTTGCTCAACTCTTGGGGCTGCGTTCATTCCTAGTCTGCATGCTTGTGAGGAATAAACACCTTGGTTATAGGGTCTGTTTCTATGGTCTGATGAAGGTGTTATACACTTTCCCACCCATTCCTTTACTGGGCCCTCTCAGGCAATCAGATGGATTGAGGAATAGAGAGTTAGGAAGGGAAAAGAATATGTCTTTGGGGGAAGAAGCCTGTTTTACGAATGAAGAGAAAAAGGTAAGTTCTTAGAATAGTGGGGCTAAACTGAAATGACTGACACCACTGCCTGCTCCCATGTCAGCAGGGAAATGTAGAAATCATTGAGACCTAAACTGTGGCAGCCACCTTGCCAGGAGCTGAGAGAGGCACTGACAGCCTCAGGTGACCTGCAGGATGTCAGTCAGGCTAATGAAGGTATCAAGTGCTCCTTAGCACCAGAACACAGGGCTCCTGGATCAGAAGGAGCAGAATCGAACTCATGTTGCCAGGAGAAATACTTTTTGTTAATATGAGGCTGGACTTTGCCCTTCTAGGAGAAAACCACTAATGTTTCCTTAGTAGGGTATGTTTGTTTGTTTGATAGCTAGTGAGGAACTCAGTCATAGCACTCACTGGTGGGACTAACATGGAATCCCAGGAAAAAAAAAAGAGGTAGAGAAGGAAGTAGCTGAATCTGCTCAAGCCTATGGACCCAGCTTCTAATGTGTAGAAATACAGAAGACAGAGAAATATGTTAAAGAATACTATACCATAAGGATGCAAGTAACAAAAGCTAAGCACTGGAAGACTGTAAAGAACAGAAATTCAATTCATCAACAAGTTACAATGGGAAAAAAGGAGGGTGAGAAGACATAGATTTTTTTAAAAAATTAGCCAGTCCTGGTGGCACACTCCTGTAGTCCCAGCTATTGGGGAGGCTGAGGTGGGAGGATTGCTTGGGCCCAGGAGCGAAAGGTTGCAGTGAGCTATGATCTCACCACTGCACTCCAGCTTGGGTAACAGAGTGAGACCTCCATCTCTAAAAAATTGTTTTTAAATTATTTTGCTTAAAAAGACTTAGAAGACATGTCACCCTTTGTCACTGAACAAGACAGCCCCCTTCCTGCTCTCAATTGGCATAGCTTGAGCAGAGGAAAAGTTCTGAGGACAGGGCTAAGTTAGCTAGACAGAAGGGAAGACTGAGGCTTGGGATGGGATATCCTCTTCCTTCTGGAAGAAGGGAGACACCTCTCCATGGAGGAGGTAGGAAAATGACCCGGGGGCTTAAAAGAGGAGGCCACTGCAGAGGAGGTCAGGAACTCAACAGAGGCCTCTGGGGAGACTGACAACCATGTGAAGAAACTCCTTTTAAAGATGAAATTTGAAAAGAGCTTCTGCTCCGTGAACAGAGAGAACAGCTACTGAGCTGATGAATGAATAGCCTCTTTTCTTCCCACCTTCACTGCTCTGACCCTTTAGGGAAAGACTTATATCAATAGGAACATAGTTTCTGCCATTATGGGAAGGGAGCTCTACAAAGTGCCGTGGGCTCAAGGTCTGCACAGATCCCATTTGGGAGAAGGTGCTTAAAGATGTAGCTCCTGCCCCCACAGTGCCCTGTCTATACCTTCATGGTACTGCAAAGTGTACTGGATGAGGGAGCTGGGGAGGAGGAGGACGCTCCAGACAAGGAAACGAACCCCTCCCCATCATGGCGCCAAGCAAAGCAGTACCAAAGAGAGCATGGAGGTCCCTATGGCTGACCAAATGGGGTCACCCCTAATTAATGGCAGCCCCAGAAAGATCTAAAGGAGGAAAGGTAGGAGCTGAAATACACCCCCATGCTTGAGAGCTGGGAAAACTGAAAGCCTTGATTTCTCGCCTAGAGATTGTTAAGCAATAGTTCCGAGTGTCTAAGTCCATTTTGTATCATTGTAACAGAATACCACAAATTAGATAATTTATAAAGAACAGATTTATTTCTTACAGTTCTGGAGGCTGGAAAGTCCAAGGCTAAAGGGCCTGTATCTGGTGAGGGCCTTCTTGCTGTGTCATCCTATGGTAGAAGGTGGAAAGGCAAGGGAACAAGAGGGGACCAAACCCACTTTTATAACAAGCCCACTCTCATGATAATTGTAAGGCTGGTTGCCTCGCCGGGAGTTCGGACACGCCCATCTCCCTCCCCGATTGAAAATTATATTATCAGAATATGCCCATCATCTAGCTCCACCTTGGAAATCCCCTCTGCACTCGGCACCTAACGCCACCCTTGGAAATCCCCTCTGCACTCAGCACTTAGCCTGCTGACCGGAAATCCCACCTACCTACCAATAGCAGCTGACCCGTCCACATCCTGTTTCTCCAAATCAAATCAAACGCCTTCACTCCCTATAAAACCCCACTCCTGAGAGGAGTCAGGCGCGACTTCCCTGGCCACTCTTCCCGGGACCACAGAACCTCACCTGGGAGCTGAATAAATTGTCATCTTATTTTCTTGTGCTGGCCTCAGTTTCCTCGTTTTTAACTCGGCAATAAACCTACAGAGAATAAACTTTACAAAAATGACGTTAATCCACTCAGGATTGGATGATGTGATCACCTCTTGTTAGGCCCTGCCTCCTAACACTGTTGTATTGGGAATTAAGTTTTCAACACATGAACTTTGGAAGACAGATTCGAACCATAGCACCGAAAAACAGAAAATGAGAGGATGCTAATTCTTCCAGATTAAACTAGTAACATGGCGATAAACCCTCAAAGCCCCTCAATAGTGCTGCAGGCATGGTCTTGCCTGCAGTCTCTTGTGAAGGTATAAAGGTGCTCCCTCCTCAAGTTAGACCCAGCCTGGATCCAAGGAACCCCACTTTTACTTTCAGCTGACGCCTCTGTAGTTTAAAAAGCACGCAACTGAATATGGCCCTCTGGGTAAAGGTAATACGTATCCCCCACGGAGGAAGGAGGTGGGGTTGGAGAAAGGGCCCATGTACCCAAGGGGGTTTGGGAGCAGGGCAAAGGACTAATTTCACAGGCTCTGGCCGATGGTCTCCCTATGAGTCCTCTGCCTTCAGGGGCTCCCTAGCATTCCTGTATTTCTTTTCTGAAGCTCAGTGATCCGGGCTTTGTTTGAGCAGAAATGGAGACAATGAAGCCAGCTAACAGATACAAGCATGTTTACTTGGGGAGTACAGGGAGTAAACTGGTAGCAGGGATCTGGCAGTATCTGACGGATCTTCCACTTAAAGCCATTTGTCAGGATTTCTGTCCCTGCCTCTCCTGCTGCCCTTCCCACTACTCCCACTCCTAGGCATCTAAACGGTGCAAATAAACCCAACCCTGACTGGACTGGAAGCAGGCTAGTGATAGGGAACCCGTGAAAAGGGAAAGAGGCCTCCCTCTGGCCCCTGGGGCCCTGTGGCTGGACAAACTGAGGGTGGGGAGATTGAATCACTTCCTCCCTGAGGGCGTCAGCTGCATCCTGTTCTCACAGCCCCCTCCCTCCATCCTAACCCTTCCAATTTATCTCTGAAGCTGTGTGCATGTCATCTCTAATGGCTAACATTTATTGAGCACCTGCTATGTGTGTTCTGGGCACCAGGCCAAACACTTTACACACTCTATCAGACCGGGATCCAAGCAACAGAAACCAACTCTGGCTGATTTAAACAGAAAAAGGATTTACTAAAAACATCTTTGGTTGCTCATAGAATCTCTAAAGGGCCTAAATATCAGGTTTGGGGCTACACACTCAAGAATAACACCCAAAGTGATGCTGCTGCAAAAATGGTCCACATTTGAGCACCACTGCTGCAGGGCTGGCCCTAGGCTTGGAGCTTGCCAGCTGGATGCTGGCCACCAAGTTAGCAGCACAGCCACTGCCGTCCTGAGAACTCTTAAGACGGCTGCCGCAACCAGAGATAATGCTTTGGTAACCCCCTGAGTCTTGGGCAGGTGCATCCAATGGCAGAGACAAATTCTTCCATAGTGAAAGGTGGGCTCTGCCACCCACTCTGATCCCAACATGGGGAGAAGTCTCCAGACACAGGGAGTGAGGTTGGCCACAAAGACAGACACCTGTCCACTTCACACACATGTTCTCGTTTCTCTCACGTAAATCTTGAGGGTGGATATGTCATCCTCACTCATCAGAACAGGTATATGAGGATCAGAAATATTAGCCAAGGATACAGAGCTAGTCAGCAGCAGAAAGCACAGGAGGATTGAGGGCTAACTGACTCTGGAGAGCACATCTCTTAACCTAACTCTCCTAAGCCTCCTGTCTACAGCACTGCCAGACAGAAAGGAACAGTCTGTGGGAGAAAAGCAAGATAGAGAGTAAGAGACAGAGTGTGTGTGTGTGTGTGTGTGTGTGTGTGTGTCTGAATGTATGTGTGTATGCGTATGTAAATTGTATGTGTGTATCTATGTGAATCTGCATGTAGGTGTGAGTGTATAAGTGTATGTAAATTGTATACGCGTGTTTGCATATGTCAGTATGAGTGTGTGTGTTTGGGAGCAGGGGTGGGTTCAGGATCTTCCCCTGACCCTGCCCATTTAGGATATCAGGAGCTGACTATAACAGCCATGTCCTATCTACCCATTTCAGGGATATGAGCATGTCCATACCTAAAGGGACTCCCTAACTCCAGACTTTATGAAGTTGACAGAAAGGATCTATAAAGAGAACTGAACGCAGAGTTGACATTCTAAATCCTTAATACCCAGGTTGCTACTGGCTCTGACCACATCCACACCACTCCACATGCTGCTCTGATGCTTGCTCTCTCATGAGCAGCCCCGACAGTGTGCAATGTGGGCTGGATTTATAGAAACCACACAAACTCGGAAGGAGACATGGGGTCTTTGAAATCAGTCTCATTGGACTGTGAGTTTCATATCTCTCTTGTTCATCCAATGGCCTGGGGCTGCCCCGTGCTGGCACATGGCAGTTGAATGAATAAACAAGTGGGCAAGTCAGTGAATGAATGAACAGACCTTCTCACTGACAAGGTCACAGTGTCCTGGACCAGCATCACCAGGTGGGTCACCTCCATGATCCTGATCTGCCTTGACCCCTCTTTTTTCTGGTCCCCACACCATACCACAGAGGCTTTGATGTTCATCTCTTTCTTCCTCTTGCTTTTGCCCATGTCCTGGTATTTGCTTATTCATTTGCTTAAAGCACTCTTCCAGAGTATGAAATCTGTCCTCATTAGGTTCTACAGGAAGGCTTTGATTCCCTCCAATGTGTTCTGGAAATGCTGGGCAGGTAGAAGAGCAACTCATCACACCTCAAGGAGAATTCCCTGGGTGTGAAGCCAGGGAGCCGGGAAAGGAAACAGAAAGAGGCTGCATCTGTGGATAGCACAGTGCAGCGCCCCTGAGCCTGGACTCAGAGCCTGGACTCAGGGGACTGCAGAGCCCACATGACAACAGGAGAAAGCTGCCATTTTCCTGACTGCACAGTATTTGCACACACGGCAGTCAAGATACCCAAAAGATTAATATTGTGTTTGATGCTCAGATGACATGCTACAGACCCAGGATCTCAACTCAAGACTCAGAGGAGAATCCAATCTTTCAATAAAAGAAGTTATCTGCTTATTTTATCCCCAAACGAGGCAGAGTCTTTGCTCCCTGTGGCCCAGACATCTCAACCCAGGGCTCCGAGGCTTCAGTTTGTGCATCTGGCCACCCTGCACATCTGGAGCTTTGGAATTCAGAGAGCGCAGTGGCAGCTTCTGCAGGCCCTGTCTGGAGGAAGCCTCAAGAGGGAAGCACCGTTCCAGCCTCAGAGCCTGCATGTCTGAGTTCAGCGTAGTTCGAAGGCACCAGCACACGCTGGTTTCATCACCCCTCTGCCTGGTCCTTCTCTGGTTATTCTCTCTTCTGCCTGCCAGCCCAAGCCTCCTCTGGCAGAAGAGAGGGAAAGAACTGAAAGGCAGAGGATGTCTCAGAGGAGCTGACAGATCACAACCGTCGCTCGCCACAGTGAGGAAGGTTGCCTTCTCCTGGGCAGTTCTGTTTTCTCCTCTTCCAGCCCTCACACCTGTTTGCTGTGGGGGGGAGAGTGTCGGTGTCAAGGCTCAGGTGTGTCATGTCCCTTGCTGCCAGCAGGCCTCCGACTTCCTACCAAAAAGCTGCTGGAAGGGAAAGACCACCTCAGCTGAGCAATGCCAAGGTGAGAGATCCCTAGGAAGAGCCAGCGACATCCTCCTGACCTGGCTTCAAGTCCTCAGGGAGCCACAGCACAGCCCCCTCATCTTCTGCAGATCTGTTTACATTTGCAACCCTTGCCCCTGAGCTCCCGGCCATCCCAGAGGTTACAGGAGTCAGCAGTAAAGGTAATCACAAAAGAAGAATAAAGCAGGCTGAGGGGAGCGAGAGCTGGAGAAAGTGCTGCTTTACCCAGGGTGGTCAGGGAAGTCTCTCTGGGGAGGTGATGCTTGAGCCTGGAGACCTGCAGGAGGTGAGGGGTGAGCTGGGCGGACACCTGGGAAAGCTCACTCCATAGGGAACAGAGTGTATTACCCCTGTAGGGGGGTCCGGCTGGTTGGAGGAGGGTGAGGAGGCTGTGTGAGTAGAGGGGGCAGGGGAGAGGCTGAGGAAATGAGACCAGAGCAGGGCTCAGCAGGTCAGTTGCAGCTTCCAGAAAAAGCCTTTTAGGCATTTTACACGTATCATTAAATTCTCACTCAGACACTCTGAGATAAGTATAATTATTATCCCCATTTTCCAGATGAGGAAACTGAGGAAGTGAGAGGTTACATAATTTCCCATAGATCACAGAGCCAGGATTCAAGCAGTTCTTGCCTGTGGTCTGCACATCAAACCACTTTGCTGCGTCGTCCATAACAGTAACTCATCCACCTTAGGGCTGGTCAGACAGGAATTCCAGTGTTGAACAGCAGCACAGGATCCCTATGGCCCTGGCAGGTGAATTCTCCTCCATGTGCTTCTGTCTCCTCATATCCTGCCCCTCACAGGGTCATCATGAAGGAGGAAGCAGAGATGAGCAGACATGGCTTCTTGGGGCCTGGGGGTCATCCTTCTTTTCCCCACCTCCTGTTTCAGGCAGATGGGGGCAGATTCCAGAAACCAAGAGTTAAAGAGGTCAGGCTAAAATCTGAAGGGGAGTGGGCAGCTCAGCTACAGAAACCACAGGGCATGAAGGTGAGGGCTCTGGTGGAGGGTGTGACTCCCCAGGGTGCTGAGGGGGAGGGTTCCAATGGGCTTTAGGCCTCGTTCTTCACTGGAGAGGTTTAACTCTAAAAGGCAGGACACCCACGGTTAAGAGGAAGAAAGAGCGGGTCATGTGAAGGGTTTTCAAATGGAAGGAGAATTGAAGCAGTGGAGAGAGTGGGAGGAAGATGGCTGTGTTAGAGAAGGTGGTAGCAGGTGGGTGCTCTCAGGGGCAGCCTCTTAAATAACCAGGCATGGCCCGTGGTTGGCTGTCCATACCCCAGGTGCAACTGCACTCACTGTCCGCAGAGCTTGGCCCTGTGTGTCATTATTTGCCGAGCTTGGAGCTGTTTGCCAAGCTTGTCGTTGCCTGTGTCACCATTTGTAGACCACGACACTGTTTGTCATTCTGTAGAGTTAAGTTTTATTTGCAGAGCTTGGTATTATTGGGAGAGGCTAGCACCGTTTGTGTCGCTATTTGCAATACTTGTTGCTGTGTCTGTTCGTATGATGATATTGACAGAGCCCATTCCTCCCTAGTTTTCTTACTGTCTCTGTGGATGTTCAGAGTCTGTCACTGTCAGAGGCATGGTCCGCAGTGCCCGGGGTCCCTGTGTGCAGAGCCTGTCATGGCTGGAGTGATGGTGTCTGTGCTACCGGTGCCACGAATGCAGAGGCAGTCTCTCTGTGCAGCTCTGTGCTGAGGTTTCTCACTGTTAGCGTCGCTGTCTGCGTCATGATTTGCAGAACCCATTGCTGCCTGTGCCGCTGTGGGCAGGGTCTCTCACTGTCTATGACACAATAGTGAAACATGATATCACAGGGGAATATTCTTCACAAGCATATCTGAAGCTTATCTCTGATCCCCAGCAGTCACTGCTCCCCGTATCTGGGACACACACACCCCCTTGCTCCATGCTTCCATGCCCTCTGACCATTTTTGCATGCTGGCCTCTGGGGTCTCATAAGACCAAACACCCTGCCTGTGGTCCCTGCCACACTTAATGGGTCCTGCAACCTGCTTCCTGGAGCCTGATTTCACTGCAGAGTCCAGGCCTCGTGGATGGCTCTACACCAAGGGCACAAGCAGACTTACAAAGGAATCAGGGTTGGCAGGAAGTGGGGAAAATGACATAGAAAGAGAGGAGCCATCAGGAAAGATGAAAGTGTTTTGCTTCTTCATCTGACGGGGCTTGAAGGCTGTCTTCGGGAGGGAGATGGCTCCTTACAGCAGAGGGTGTAATTAATTAAGGGTGAGGTGCGGCGAGCGCAGGCAGCTGGTGCAAGTGATAAAGTGGCATTGTGCAGCAAGGCCCAGTGGTGACAGAGATAAGGGCACCCATCACAGGCACGAGGCTTGCTGGTCGCAGCGTGGGGAAGTGGCAGGGGTGCTTCTGGAGGGAAGGGCAAGGAAATGGGCAAAACACAGTACTGGGTGAAGCTCTGCCTCCTTCAGACCACAGCACCTTGAAGTTCAGTCCCCTGGTGGGAAAGCTGAAAATACCCATTATGCCACTGCTCATTTCTTGTAGAGAGAAATATAGAAAATGAGAGCATGTGTTGAAGAAAAAAAATCAAAAGGAATGGTTAAAAGAAAGTTTTAAATAACATTTTTAAAAGCATAAGAAGCCCATAGACTGTTTTAAAAAAATAAAGAAAATCCTCATTGAAAGCCAGGAAAAAATGTGTGCTGAGGATCAAAAAGACTGGTTTCTGGAAAGGAAAAAAAAAGACCCCTCTGCATGGCTAAGTAGCAGAGAAAAAGAAGTCATGTAAAGATGTAAAGGGAAAGGCATCATGTAAGTATATATAATCTATATTATATATTTACATTTTATTATTAATTATTTATTACAAGAAAAGAGTGCATAGCAGGTCATATATGCACTTGAAGTCAAATGTCCAGAAAAAGCATCTGAGAATCTCCTTGTGAGGAACTCCAAAGCCAGTAATAACAGTTCCTTTAAATAACTTCAAAGTCAGGGAACCAGGTGAGGAATAAGTGGGAGCCCTCGATGATCACAGTGCAAAAGGTGCACGAAGAATGAAAAGAGGCTGGTGGACAGGCTCAGCCAAATCTGTGCCAGGGAAGATGACCCTGAAATCTCCACTCCCCAAATGTCTTTTGATGGTGAGAGCTGGAAACATAAGATCAAATACTGATGACAACAGTAACTCCTTACATGTCCACATTGATTTATGGTTTGCTTTTTTTTCCTCTCACATTATCTCATTTGAAGCCATCATCACATAGACTCTACGATGGGTAGGAAAGGAACCTTTAGCAGCCCCATTTCATAGATGAGAAAATTATGATCAAAATTGGTCAACAAGTACTAGGGTTTGAATGTCTCCTCCAAAACTCACTTTGAAATGTAATTGCCTGGCCGGGCACGGCAGCTCACACTTGTAATCCCAGAACTTTGGGAGGCCGCGGCGGGTGGATCACCTGAGGTCAGGAGTTCAAGAGCAGCCTGACCAACATGCGGAAACCCCATCTCTATTAAAAATATAAGATTAGCAGAGTGTGGTGGCGTGCACCTGTAATCCCAACTACTTGGAAGGCTGAGACAGGAGAATCACTTGAACTCGACAGGCAGAGGTCGCAGTGAGCCGAGATCACAACATTGCACTCCAGCCTGGGCGACAAGAGGAAAACTCCATCTCAAAAAAAAAAGAAAGAAAAAAAATTTTAATTGCCATTGTGACAGCATTAAGAGGTGGGTCCCTTAAGAGGTGGTTGGGCCATGAGGGCTCCATCCTCATGAATGTATCAGTGCCATTTTTGTGACAGTGTTACTAATGAAACGGATGGGTTTGCTATTCTAATCTTCTCCCTCTGTTTCATACACTCTCACCCTTTTATGTGATGTCTTCCACAATGTTATGACACAGCACGAAGGCCTTTACCAGACACCAGTGCCATGCTCTTGGACTTCCCAGTCTCCAGAGCCATGAGCCAAATAAATCTCTATTTAAGTTACCCACAGAGCCATGAGCCAAATAAATCTCTATTTAAGTTACCCAGTCTGTGGTATTCTGTTATGGTAGCAGAAGACAGGCTAAGAAAAAGGCAAGAATCTTCAGCTAAATCATGTCAGCACTGGAACCTGATCCCAAAACTCAAAGTCTTTATGCAATACCATGCTATCTCAATTTGGATCCTGCAGAAGCTGAGCCTGAGGCAGTGATGTGGGTGCAATGTCATTTATTTGGGAGGTGAAGAAGGCAATGAAAGAAGGATGGGACAGTGGGACAGGAAAGGGGAGAAGCCCACACAGTGTGAGTAATCTGGCTGGCTGGCACCTGGTTCACAAGGCTCAGTCCTGCAGAGACCTCTGGGCAACAGCATAGCACCGACTCTAATAGTTTTCCTCCCTGAGGGGAACCCAGATTCTGAATTGCATCTAGAAATCAGTATAAACAGGTCACCAGGACCTGCTGGAATCCACCTGAGACTCCTGAATAAACTCAAGGGTGAACCATCACCATAAGTTACTTGTTGTTTCAAATACCACTGTGTTTTGGGACTGGCAGACTGCCAACTATGCCTGTTCCTAATAAGAGGATCCTTGCGATAGGCATTATCTCTAAGATAAATATTATCCTTATCATTCTGTAAGACAGAGATTATTGTGCCCACATTTGACGGACGGAGAAACTGAGGTTCTAGGAGAGTAAATAACTTGCCCAAGGTCAAAAAGTTATTAAGTAGGGAAAGGTAGATTTGAGTTCTGAACTTCTAACTCTAAAATCTATACCACTTGTGTTAGCGAAGGTTCTCCAGAGAAACAGAATCCATAGGAAGTATAGATAGGTATAGATATAGAGATTTATTATAGGAATTGGCTCACACAATTATGGAGTCTGAGAAGTCCCACAATCTGCCATCTGCAAGCTGGAGAACCAGGAAAACCAGTGGTGTAATGAGTTGGCTTATAGTGAATAGCTTAAAGTCTGAAGGCCTGAGAACCAAGGAAGACAGTGGTATAAATCCTGGTCTGAGTCCTGAGGCCCAAGAGGCAGAGCACTGAAGTCGAAGGACAGGAAAAGATGGATGTTCCAGTTCAAACAGGGAACAAAATTTCCCTTCATCCACTTTTTTTTCCCCTTTGGACCTTCAGTATGTTGGATGATGCCCACCCATCCTGGCGAGGGCAGATCTTCTTTGTTTGGTCTATCATTTCAGATGCTGATCTCTTCCAGACTTATCCTCACAGACACATCCAGAAAGAACATTTTACCAGCTACCTGGGCATCTCTTAGCCCAGTTACGTTGTTGCATAATGTTAACCATCACACCAGCTTTTCCTATAACTCACAGAGGTGGTCTTTGGAAACATGAAATGGCAAAACTTTTATCCCATCCTCTATCAGTCCACTACCCATTGCAGAAGAGAAAGTGGGAAGGAAGAGAAATTGCTTAAAATACAGTTTAGGTTAGTTCCTGGGAGATAGATTCCCACTGAATTTGAGGAGATCTCAAAAAGGGGAGTAAGAAGGGAATTTGAAGCCTGTCTCAAGCCTGTCAGGGCAACTTCCCTGATACCTGTTCATGACAGAGCTCTGGCCTGGGGAACCATGGGGCTGCAATTGAGTGGGGATTCTAATGGCCTAAGTGTGTGTCTGGGGGTGAGGTCCTAGGGGGCATGAGCATCATCAACACGCAGTAGGGGCAGTGGAGCTGGCCCATAGAGCGGCTCAGATGGAGAAAAGGCTGGGAATTGGAGCCAGATGAGAGAGGTAGGGACAATTCTCAGAGTCTTGGGGCTGAGTCCTCTCATGCCCACAGCTGCCCGCTATATCTCCAGCTCCACAGCACCACTGAGGCCCTTCTGCCTCTCCTGCTTTGAATTCCTCTTTTTTTAGAGCACTAAGCCCGGCACTGAGAGGCAGTAATTGGGAATCTTTTGTTCCACAGTCTCTGCCACGCTTGATTCCAGGGTTGCAAAGTTGCTTTCTACTGCCAGGCACCTGGGGTTTGACCTTTTTCATTTATTTGAACACTTACCTTTCAAATGGGAGAGTGGGGTGGAATGTGGAGGGAGAGGGAGAGAGACAGAGACAGGCTGATAGAACAGGAGACCTATAGGGAGACAGGGAGAGGAACTGAAAGTAAGATCAGAGCATTTAGAAAGAAATAGGCAGCCAGGCACTGGGAGGGGAAACAGGAAGCTGGGGAAAGAAAAACAACACTTAACCATGTAAGACTGAGAAGCAGCTGGAGCCCAGAAGCCCTGGAAGGAGACACAGAGCCAGGGAGAGATGGAGAGGGTAGTCAGGGAGATGACAGAGAGGAGAGCAGACAGATGCAGAAAAAGAGCACACACGAGAATCCAAGCAAACTGGGGAGAGACAACATAGAGGTGGGAATGCAAGGTGAGGTGCTCTCCCGGCTCTCAGAGTCCTGTAGTACCTGCACACCTACCAGCCCAGAATGTTAATTACTTGCTGTCTTTAACAGCCTCCAGGGCCAGAAGAAAAGCTGACCAGCTAAGCTGGGGAGTGCCTCGATGGAGAAAGCAGGGAAAGAAAGGACCTTAGGGAAGAGGAACCTTGGGAGGAATGGAGGGAGGGAAGGAGGGAGGGAGGGAAGGAAGGAAGGGGCACTGAGAGATGGAAGATCCCTCAGGTCTCCGCACCCCAACCTCGTGTTTTACAGACAATAGTCCCTTTCTGCCTCTTCTATCCTGAGATGAGGCAGACCCTCCCCCAGCTCCACCCGCAAGCATCCTTTCAAGTTCATCAGAACCATCCATCACCACAGCCAAAAAGGTCTCAGTGCCTATTCCTGATCCCTGAACCATGATCTAGCCCTGGCTTTCCAGCCGGCTACAAGTGGAAAAAAACTGACTCTTCTATTTAAGGGCCCCATAAAAACTGAGAATGCAACTTTCCCCTAAGTAACGAGACCTTGTCTCTTTATGTCTAGCCCTTTCATCCACCCCATCTCTGTGCTTTGCATCACCAGATCCTCCAGCCAAGATCCATCTTCAGATCAGGCATCCATGTCAGATGGGGGAGGTCAGGCCTTGGCTGTGTAATCCAGGAGCTCCCACCTCAGCCGTTTGCTTCCCTCTTGGGAAAGGCACTGAATGGGCAAACATCTATTTCCCTCAGCCTCTGCCCCTGCTCACATTACTCAGGAAACTCCTCATATCCATGCCCTCCTCCTCTCTCTCCAGCCAGCCACCCTGCCAGCCACTGCTCAGATGGGTCAAGGAGGCTGGCACATTCTTGAGTAGTTAATAATAAGGGGGCAAGGGGCTATGATGGGAAATCCTTTGCCCAGATCCAGGTCACAGAGAGGCACTAGGCTTTTGAGGTCCCCAGAGACCTCTACTGAGGTGACAGCTCAGTAGACCTGAGCTTTCCTGGCCCTCCATTCACTGAGGCCCAGGCTTCAGCAGCTCCTCTGAGATTCTGATGTGTTCTCAGCACTTAGCAAGAGATGCTCCAGGCATAGACTTTCTGCGGTTCTCTTCTTCCCACCCCACCGCGCATCCATGTATGTCTTCCACATAAGCGCACTCCACCCAGAATCACTAGGCCTGCACATGAGGGCACGTGGACGTACGCCAGACACATAATACACAGGCGTGCATGAGTGCCTGCAGACAGAGATGCCTGCAAAAGGGAGCATTCAAGCACACAGGCCCCCACTTGTGCAGACAGCACAGCGCTCCATAAATACAAATTAAATTAAGTATGCACAAGCACACCCATGGCAAGTCATCAGGCCTCTGCTCTGCCCAAGGCAAGGGTGTTTAGGCTGAGCAGCCTCTGCACAGCTAAGGAGCCTTTGATTTGACAAAGAAATTACATTTCTTTCACATTAAAAAAGGCTTTGAAGATTCAAAGCCTCAGGCCAGAAAGCAGTGACCACCCGGGGAACAGGGGTAACAGGTCAAGCTTCCTCCCCCTGCCCCTGTCATTGAGAGATGGTCTTCCTCCCTGGGGCTCTGAAGGGCATTGAAAGTCACGATTTTGTGAGGCTGAAACAGGGTCAGTTCTACAAGCCCTGCTGCCAAGCAGTGGAGAGGCTTCCCCGAGGCCTCAGGGCAGGCACTCTGGCCCAGGGTGCCCCCCCAGAGCTACAGCATGGCATCAAGCCTGTCGGCGGTCCTTCCATCTCCCGTTTGGGCACCTCCTCATTTTTTCCTTTCAATGGCTTCTCAAGAGGCCATCAGGCTAACACCCTCATGTGTTAATAATATGACCTTTCTTGTCGTCTTGGGATTTGCCTGTATTAAAAAAAGGAAGGTGTCAACAGAACAGGAATGACATCCAGACAGCCTCCTGCTCTGCCAGTAAGTAGACTGGGCTGTACAGGAGCGGCTGGAGACCCAGAAGAGTCAGGATCAGCTGTTCCTCTGCTCACTCATCACCTTCCTCTCCTGCATGACAATAATGCTTCTTAGAGGACAGCACTTGTGAGAACAGGTACAGCTCGGATCTTAACTCTGCTCTCCGAGCTCAGAGCATTCCTCAGGCAGGGGTGGCCTCAGAACTATGTGTTGGTCTCCAGGACACATCACGGCCCGTCCTTATACTCCGTGACACCTGCTGATCCCTGCTTAAAAGCCTCCTACATTAACTTTAAATGCAGTTAAATCTTTTGAAATGAGCAATTTTCTCCAAAGGTCACTGTAATGCTCAGAGTTCTATGCTGCCAGGAGACCCTTTAAAGGCAATGAGGCAGTCCCAGAGTGGGGAGGGAGGGAAGTGGGGAAAAATGAGAAGAAAGGACTTTGGACCCCAACCCCTGCAACACCCCCACCTGAGACTCCTTCCACTAGATGAACATTCTGCACAGACAAAGCCGGGGGTTGTCAAGCCAGAAGTTCAGAGAGGTGGCGTAACTTGTCTGTGGATGCAAAGCCAGCCAGGGTCAGAGCTGAGGCCTAAACTCCCTCGCTCCTATCCCAACGTTCTTTAAATACTAACTTTCAAAACACATCAGTACTGCTCCTTAATTATGGAAGGTGATTATTTATACACAGTCAGCCCATGTCCAGGCTGTTGCCTCTGCTTGGAATTCCCTCTCCCCAACACCGCCCCCAACATTTCTCTCTGGCAAGCTTCTATTCATACCCTAAAGCCCAACTGACATGTCACCTGCTCCTGGATTTCTCTCTCCACCCACCCCCTCAACTTAACAGACTGAATTACTCGTTTTGTGGGTCCCCACGCCCTTCACATGTCTCTGCTGAGCACATGACAACTTACATGTCTATTTCTTTCCCCGGGCCATGGGCTCCTTCCAAGAGGGGAATCACACCAACGTCTAGCATAGTGTGTGGCTCAATTGACATTGCTAATTGGGGATCAGTTGCCCATGACCATGAATGTGTGGAGGGAGGGAATAGGTGAAGAAGGGGCCTCAGGACTCAAGGTCAACTTGCTAGAAATATGGCTCCTGCTGGAGATGGTAACCAGGGTATGTGGCTTTCTCTCCAGATAGATTTGTGTCTATGAAGACCCCAAGTGCTATCCATGGGGGCAGAACAGATCCAAAGAAGGGGCATGTTCCACAGGAGGTATCGGGCAACCTGAAGGGACCCCCTACTTCACTGTCCTCTGTCGGGACCGGGTTGAGGCAAAAGCAGCTCCTGGCCTGAGCTAAGCCCCTGACCCTGGCCTGGCCAATATGGGAGGTCAGGCAAGCCTGCTCCACTCCCCCTTCTTTCCCCAGATGGGCAATCAATTTCTTGCACACCCCAAGTAAGTGTTGAGGGGGCCCTGCCTCTTTGATAACTGGTGCAGCCCAGCTCCTAAAGCAAGAAACCTGGGTCAAAACTCAGGCTTGGGATTTGGGTTTGGGATAGGGTTTCAGCAAAGTTTGAGAAATCAGGTTAGGGTGAGATTTGAGAGGCTGGGTGCCGCGACTTGCAGGGAGCTTTCAGATTGGTGAAGAAGAAAGGTCCCTGCCCTAAGTGAGCTCAAGGGGAAAAACACATGAACGCAGGCCGTTAGGGCCCACTGGGACACAGGGCTGAACTAGGACCAGAGAGGAATGGGTAGGGGAGGAGAAACAGAGGATGGGGAGAGAGGAGGAGGTGACTGGTGATGCTCTGGCCTCCCTGCTGTAGCTGGATGTGAGCCCAGCAATGAGAATTCTCTCTCTAGAAGCTCCTGGAGACACTCAGTTGTATTGCTCTGTGTGTGTCCCTGTATGTGTGTTTCTGTTTGGCAGAAGTGGGGGAGGTAGGATGGAAATGGGACAGGACATTCAGAGATGAGCGACTAATTTCCTGTTAATGGCTGGTTGCTTGGCAACTCAGCTTCTCTCTGCCTTTTGCCCTCAAAATTGGACTGCAAGAATTTTTAGTGTTAAAGCACCTCCCATGGAAACTCAATTCTGTGAGAGGCGGGCCCTGTCGTCATTGCCCTGCCCTGCCCTATCCCACTAGGTAGCAGAACAGGGAACAGGACACAAGAAAACCAAAGCCACAGGCACACACAGCCGGCCACAGCCTCTCATTCTGTCTTTTGTGCCATCCTCTTCATGAACAATCACACATACATGTGTGCTTACCCCCACACGTGTTGATAAGAGCATATGTGTACCTATACAAACACACTAATCTGTGGCCCACACACATGTAACAATAGTAAGCTGAGTGCCTACCATATGACAAATACTTTACCCTCTCAAAGACGCCTTTCCTGGTCACCCTGTCATTAGTAGCACTCTGATCATGCATCCTAATTGGTTTTCTTCACTTAATATTTGCTTGTTTGTTGGTTTGGATATGGTGTTTCTCTCTGATACGGTTTGGATCTGTGTTCCCACCAAATTTCATGTTGAATTGTAATCCCCAGTGTTGGAGGTGGGGCCTGGTGGGAGGTGATTGGATCATGGGGGCAGAGTTCTCATTAACAGTTTAGCACCATCCCTTGGTGCTGTCATGGAGATAGTGAGTGAGTTCCTGCGAGGTCTGATTGTTTAAAAGTGTGTAGCACCTCCCTACTCGCTTGCTCCTGCTCCTGCAGTGTGAGATGCCTGTTCCCCACTCACCTTCCCCCGTGATTGCAAGGTTCCTGAGGTCTCCCCAGAAGGCGAGCAGATACCGGCACCATGCTTCCTGTACAGTCTGCAGAACCCTGAGCCAGTTAAACCTCTTCTCTTTATAAATTACCCAGTCTCAGGTATTCTTTTATAGCAATGCAAGAATGGCCTGATATCCTCTCCCATGAGAATATTAACTCCATTAAGACAGAGATTTTGTCTGTTTTGGTGCATTACTGAATCCTCAGCATGTAAAACAGCACATGGTAGGCATTTTAATAAATAATTAACTGACAAACAGAATGAGTAACTACACGTGCAAGTGTATCTGCATTTTTTCATCCACATGCATATACATATATATACATATATATATATATATATATATATATATTTCCATGCACACATCACACACACACACACACACACACACACAAAGATTTTTGCATGAGTGGAAATTCTAATACACTGTGTTGAGACTTCTTAGAATTACACAAACTAGAAAGGCAATGCTAGAGTCTCGTTCCCAGCAGACGTCAGTCTGCATAACAAAGCATGTGGGGTATGGCAATGAAATTTAATGTTCAAATTGCATAATAAAATATTTATATATATATATGCCTTTTATACTCCCTATATAATAAAAGTAACAGTATTTTCATGGATGCTTTTCTTATTCAGTGTGTAGCTCCCTCCCACTTCTGGTTTTACATGAGGCTCTTTTAATAATACTCTGGGGAAACACCCAGCAAGAAAGGGATGGGCAATTTATTCCTAAGTGGTTTATAACACTAAGTAACTAATGTTAACCCTCATGGGCTACTCCCCATCTCCCCCTCCATGGGGATGGGAGGAAGCATGGGCTGGGCTAGAGCAGTCAAAACAGTTGAACAAAACATGCTCGTAGCACATAAATCATCTTCATCTCCCCCTCCCTTTCTTATTTCTTATGCTACATAATAGAGTGATTCGTTCATATTAGCTAACAGCAAAAGAGAACCAGGTAGAAAGGGAAAGTTTCTTATAGGTACAACTTTTCTGTTTCATGGGTAAATATTGGTATTGTGTAAGCAATAATTTATTTCAAATGCTCATTAACAGCTGTTAAACTTTATTATTTATTAATAGGCTAATAATTTATTTAATTTTAAAAAATTAAATATAGAACTACTAATAGATTAAATTTAAATAATTAAGCCTAATATAAGTGGAGAGGGACTCCGGTAGAGAACTGTGTTCTGCAAAGTGTTTTGTGTAAGACATAAGAATCCTGTGTATGGAAAGACTTCCAGCTGTACATGAAATATACACTTATGTATTCATGAATGAGAATCTGGGCAGCAGTAGACATAACAAGCAGAGATAAGGTTATTCCGATTCCACTTAGAGAGTGACTTCAAACCCTGTGGATCAATGCTTGCATGTTGAACAAAACATGCTCGTAGCACATTGCACATATGGCTACCCCCAGTGAGGGAAGCCTAGGGCAGTTCACACACAGAAAATGAGAGAGAGAGAGAGAGGGAGAGAGAGAGAGAGAGAGGGAGAGAGAAGCGACCTTCATCATGGGATGACAGTCCTGCCTGCAGGTCTAACCTTCCCACAGCTGACACTAACCCCTGAGATTTAACATATTAACTTCTCAGAGCTGACCTTTTTGCACTTGACCCTTGCCTGCTACACCTGTGGAGCCAGTCAATTCCACAAAGAGTTTTAGAGCAATCTCGGCCATTCTGATGACAGCTCCTGATGCCAGTCATCTTAGTCTATTCAAGCTACTATGACAAAATACCTTAGGCTGGGTGATTAATAAACAACAACAAATTCATTTCTTACAGTTCTGGAGGCTGGGAAGTCCAAGAGCAAGGAGCTGGCAGATTTGGTGTCTGGTGAGGGTTTGCTGCTTGGTTCATAGAGAGTGCCTTTTGGCTGTGCCCTTACATGGTAGAAGAAGCGAGGGAGTTCTCTGGGGTCTCTTTTATAAGAGCACTTACCAGCCAGGCATGGTGGCTCACTCCTGTAATCCCAAGACTGTGGGAGGCTGAGGCAGGTGAATCACCTGTTGTTAGGAGTTCGAGACCAGCCTGGTCAATGTGGTGGAACACTGTCTCTACTAAAAAATGCACAAATTAGCTGGGCATGGCGGTGGGTGCCTGTAATCCCAGCTACTCAGGAAGCTGAGGTAGGAGAATTGCTTGAACCCAGGAGATGGAGGTTGCAGTGAGCCGAGATCATGCCACTGCACTCCAGCCTGGGTGACAGAGCGAGACTCTGTCAAAAAAAAAAAAAAAAAAAAAAAAAAAAGCACTGATCCCATTCATAAGAGCTCTACCTCCATGACTTAATGCTTCCCAAAGACCTCACCATCACCTTGGGGGATAGCATTTGAACACATGAATTTGGGGTGTGGGACACAAACATTGAGGCCATAGCACCAGTCTTCTCATATTTCCATGTGCACACAAATTACTTGGGGATCTTGTTAAAATGCATGTTCAGATTAGCAAGGCTGAGATGGGTCTGGGTCTGCATTTCTGACAAACGGATGCTGTTAGAGATGACCCAGGGCCTTACTTAGTTATAACAGAAGGGCCTTAGGCTATAGAAGCCCTTTCTTTTCCCTGGAGTTTCCACCCTCCCCATACATGTTTTCCAACCCCAGGCCCTCTTGCAGCTCTAGCCATTGGGCTTGGAGCTCACCTGGCTTGTTGTGGTGGAATGAGCTGAAGTGTCTCAATGTCAGTTGATGCTGAGTGCCAGAGCCTCTACCAACAGCTGAATGTAGAGCTGGGCAAGCTGGGTGGAATCCTGCCCCATGGAACACACATGATCTTATGGAAGAAACCATGGACCAACCTCCATATGATTCATGTTCAGGAAGAAGACATGCAGGGGTCTAGGGGTTAACACTTTAATATTCCCAGCATCATGCTAGGTACTCATCAGGGGCTCACTAAATAGTTACAGAAGATAGAACATGATTAAAACACATATTCTAGAGCCAGAATGCCCAGGTTCAAACCCTCTAATTCCCAGCTATGTGACATCGAGCCACTTTCTTAACATCTCTGGGTGGCCATGTCTTCATCTGTCAATCTGGGAAAATATTCACCTCATAGGTTGACAAACTTTGAATGAGATACTATGTTAAATATATATGTGTGTGTCTAGAAACTGCTTAGCACAGAAATTCAGTGGTACCTACTATTATTGATTATTATAGCCTATCTGGTGAGTGGGATCAAACTGTCTTCACATCTAAACAGTTCTCTATGAGCTTCACCCATCCCTGACTCTAAAATCCAATCATCATTTTCACAAGAAGATAAACCAAGACAGTGCGGAAAACCTTTCATTACCTGGTTCTCCTTCGCTGTAAGCCTTAGCAGTTGACTAGCTCAGCCCATCTTCAGTGCAATCAACACAGCAGCCATAGTCCTGAATTCCTGAATGAGTACAATATGCTTCCTTGAATCTCTAAGAGACATTAAATTGCATCTGACAAGGTTTTGATGTTTTCTAAGTTTCACTGCATCTTATTTATTTGAAAATGCATTGTATGATACCTATAGTGAGTCTCTCCTAAGCAGCATGAGCAGGGCTGAGGAGTCAGACAGGCCCAAGGCCAAATCCTGGTTTCATCCGTCCCATGAGGGTCACACCTACAGCAGAGGCTGGCATGCTGCTCTCGGGGGTCAGAACCCCTGACTCCGATTCCATATCTACCATTAGCAAAGTGCATGTCTCTGGCAAACTGGCGGACCTTTCTGAGCTTCAGCATCCTGATTTAGGTTGAGTGAATAATGTATCTGCTCCCAGGGTTCTTGAGATTGAAATGAGATCGTGGAGGGAAAGTATTTGGTTAGCCAATGGGGACTGGCATCCAATATGCTGTTATACAGTAGTATTTATTATTAGGACTTACTTTCCCCTCTACTGCCTCCTCCAGTTCAGGACAGCACTGGCCTGGGAGACTTCAGGACCTGGAGGAGGGGAGATGGAGGTGTTACGGGGTGTTACGGGAAAGGGCAATTAAGTAGGCCTTTACTCTGACCCCTGATGCCTGGAAGCCTTTGCTGCAGATATGAAAAAGCTTAAAGAGGTAGAAAGTGTCAGCCCTTGAGAGGTGTTGATGGGCTAGGACAGAGGCCCTGTTAAATGAGCCCCTTGGGGAATAGCTTTGGGGAGACCCTTTTAACAGGAAATTCGCCATTCCTAGTCCTAGCGCCTACTAGCGGGAGAATGTCAGGGGCCCCGAAAGAGGAAGATTTATTCTGGGTTGAAAATTGCACCCCTCTCTGTTGTGGTATTTCTTTTACATCCCTTGAAATGTGAAAGCCAGATTCAACAAACTCTGTGGCTTCAGGAGGTCAGACGTCCAATTTACATATAAATGGAGACCAAGAGCTTCAGAAAGAAAAAAAAAAATGTTGGGAAAATTGTCGCTTGAGGATTAAGCCTTGCGGAAAATCCAGAGGAGACATATCCCAGAGGGAGAAGAACTGAAAGGATTCAGGGGCTGACTCCTGTGTGTCTGCCCAAGGGGTCCCTTACATCCAAGTCACTAGAAGGTAAGGGGCTTCCAACACCATTTCCTTCATACCGATAATTGCGACAGGTAACATGGATGTGGAGCCTGTGATATGCCAGGCACTGTACTGAGTGCTTCATACCCACCACCCCATGGACTCCTCAAACAATCTGGGAGGGTTGGCATTACACAGGTGAGGAAACCGAATCCCAGAGTAATGTGTCCACCTAGGAAGTGACACAGGCAGCTGGTTGCTCTGAAGCACAGCAATGCTGCCTCCTGGGGCTGGCCTAGCTTGGCTGTGGATTCCAGGGGAGCCCTAGGCTGGAGCCCTGAGGAAGCCCCTCCAAGCACTGCCAGCCTGACTGCTGTTATTCCCATGAGCTGCCTCCCTGTTCAACCATGATTTACACCAATCCCTCCCATGAAGCTTTGATTTTACCAAATTAGTAAATTAGAGAAGAGATATGGCTTTCATCTCACTGATATATAATCTAAAAACAACAACAGCAACAAAACTATCCAAAACCCTTACAGCCAACAAATATATGTTTTCTACTTAGGCAAAAATAAAGGGAGTAGTGAGACAGTCCCCAATTCCATCAACTGGGGAAATAAAGAGAATCGTTCATTGACTGTCAAGAAGTTGGTTAAAGGAAAATAGAACACAGAGGAGTCTGAGTCACTGGGTATGCCGTTATTTTGTCTTTGTTTTTTTTTTTTTAAGAACATTAACATCTTTCCTATCAGTTATTTTTAAATTTAGGTCTGATTGAGACTCTTTGAGTTGTGATACAGCATCTAATAGTTCCTTTGGGCGTCTGTCCTCCCACCCCAACTCTCAAAACATAAGATCATATAAAAGTGCTTAATAAATGCTTGCTGGCCGGGCGCGGTGGCTCACGCTTGTAATCCCAGCACTTTGGGAGGCCCAGGCGGGTGGATCATGAAGTCAAGAGATCGAGACCATCCTGGTCAACATGGTGAAACCCCGTCTCTACTAAAAATACAAAAATTAGCTGGGCATGGTGGCGCACGCCTGTAGTCCCAGCTACTCGGGAGGCTGAGGCAGGAGAACTGCTTGAACCCAGGAGGCGGAGGTTGCGGTGAGCCGAGATCGCGCCATTGCACTCCAGCCTGGGTAACAAGAGCGAAACTCAGTCT
>NW_016107766.1:543967-565486 GCF_001604975.1 Cebus imitator | reverse complement strand
CTGATCTAACAGCCAATTCTGCTTGAAAATGTGTCTCCCAGCTGTGATCCAGCATTCATCAGGGACCCAAGAAATCTGTAAGCACAGAATAGTTGAACCGGAAGAGACCTTAGAATTTGCTTTACCCCACTCCTTGATTTTACTCCAAAGGGTATGCACAAGCGGAATGAGAGAATCCTGCCTGGAGCACATGGTTGGTTAAGACAGAGACAGACCAGGAGCCCAGGCCCTCTCCCTCCCAGGCCAGTGTGCTCCTCTCTCAGCTCTTTGCTGATAGAGAGAGATCAGGAAGCCCATTAAAAACATACTCCATTAGCAAACCCAGGAAATCTCATCAGTTCTGGAAAGCAGGGGCCTTCGAGCACAGCCCTGGAGAGAATGAGTACTCACTACTTTGTTAGCACCGTCATAACATCTAATTTTTAAACTACATAGTTTTTCTCTATTAGAACCCTGCAAAGACAGGTCAAGCCTTGCTGAAATTACCTCAGGCTTTGCACAGTCTCTTATCCCAGGGGAAGAAAAAGAAAGAAAACTGACATTGGCTTAGGACCTACTGTACACCCAGTGTTTTTGCCTCATTTAGTCTTCGCAGTAAATCTGCGAGGCAGGTCATATTTTTCCCCTTCTCTTTTTTTAGATGAGTAAATAAAAGCTCAGAGAAGTTAGGTGACTCGCCCCCAGTCACACAGCAAGTAAGTGGCTGAGCTGAGTTTCAAAAATAAGTCATCTGATGCCTCCTTTGAGGCCCTTCCTACTAGCTCAAAGATCCTAAAGAAACATGGAATCTAAAGCTTTTTTCTTCGGAAGAAGGTGAGCTTAGTAGGAAGAGCTTTGGGTTTGCTAGTCAGGAGACCTAGACTGTGGCTTTCCACAGGTAGACCCCTGGTTGTCTAGTTAAGCACATTGCTGTCATTAGCAATTGTTCAATTAACATTTGTTGGATAAAATAATTATATATCTGACAAATGACTCATATGTGGGACACACACACACACACACACACACACACACCTGAAACTCAATAATAAGGAGATAAACAATTCTCCTTTTTAAAAGTACACAAAAGATTTTAACAGACAGTTCACCAAAAGCCAATGCAAATGGCCCATGGAAAAAGTTGTCAACATCAGCCAACCACCAGAGAAATGCAAATTGAAATGATGGTGAACTACCGTTATACACTTACCAATTCAAAAATGTAAAAGGCTGACAACAGAAAGTACTGATGAGTATGTGGAACAACCGAAATTCTACACTGTTCACGAGAAGACAAAATGATACCGCCACTTTGGAAAAAAGTCTGCAAGTTGCTTATAAAGCCAAATATACATCAGCCTTATGACTCGATGATTCCATTCCTGGGTATTTACCCAAGAGAAATGAAAACACACCTCCTCAGAAAGACTTGTACAAAAATGTTCTTAGCACTGTTTTTTTTAATCACCCAAAACTGGAAACAACCCAAATATTTATTAACAGTAGGATGGATGACCAAATTGTAACACATACATACAAGGGATACTATTCTACAAGAAAAAGGAAGGAACTCTTGATACATGCAATATGAATTAATCTCTAAAACATTAGGTTGAGTTAAAGAAGCATTGCTCAAAAAGGAATATAATAAATCATTCCATTTATATGAAGTTCTAGGATAAGCAAATTTAACTTATGGTGCAGAAAATCAGAACAGTGGTTGCCTGAAAGCTGAAGGCAGGAATTAACTGAGAAGGGACACAAAGGAGCTTTCTGGAGTGACGGCATGTTTGGTATCTTGATAAGGATCTGGGCTTCACAGCAGTATGCTTTTACCAATGATACGATATGCACGCCGAAGTGTTTAGGGCCGAATTGCATGGATGTCCTAACTTACTTTGAAGAACACCGAAAATTAGATGGATTCATAGATAAATAAGGGTTGCATTGATGGGCAGATACACGATAAAGCAAAGAAAACAAAATGCAAATTGTAGAATCCAAGTGGTAGGTATATGAGCATTCACAGTGCAACTTTTCTGTATTTTAAAATTTTTATAGACAATTTTGGGCAGAAAAAAATGAATAAAACTTGGATTCCACAGTTGGCTTGGCACACATGCCCTCCAAGGACCCAATGTGGACTCTCCTGCCCACCTCTGCAGCCTCATTTCTCACCAGCCCACACCTGGCGCTCCATATTCCGGCCACAAGGACGTGCCTCACTTCCTCAAACCCACCATGTATGTACCACCTCAGGCCACAGGATCTTTGCACAGCCTATCTCATGTGGGAGGCTCTCCCTTCCTTTTTCTCCCAGATAATGCTTCAGACTTCAGACTTTGGTTCAAATAGTCTTTCTCTGGGTACCTTCTCTCTCCGTTCCCCACCACCACAAGCTTAGGTCCATTGCTTTAGTTCCTGAAGAAACATGTTTCTTTCTGTCATAGTACTTGCTGCTCAGCTCAGTGGGATTGAGCCCCAATTACCCACAACAGTAACCTGCTCCCTATACTGGCTTCCTGTGTGACTGTCTTGTTTAGAGCCACAGTCTCTATGAGACTGACAGCTCCATGGTGACAGGACTGTGATCATTTGGGCTCACCAAGGCACATCCACCCCCAGCACAGTGTTGGCCATAACTGCACCCATGTAGTATCTGCAGAATGAATGAATATTCCTAACTAGCCTGTAGCCCTAGGGACACAGTCCTCTCTGGTCCATTTCCTCAGCTATCAAATGAGAAAATTGGTGAGGAGCAGTCTTTTTTTGGGCACAAGACCAATTCAGAACAAATATTCCGAAACTGCGTGTGTAATTCAAAATGAAAACAACTTTAATGAATCTTACAGAAAATATAATATATGTTCCTTCCACTAAGATTATCCACTTTCTCAAATAAAAGAATTTCAATGAGAAAATTGGTGCTGCCTTTTAGCCATTAAATGATCCCATCTGGGCATTCTGAAAAGCAGCAACAAGAATAAGAGGCAGCTTTCTTTCACCCCTTAAGATTCAGAGGGTGTTAGAATCACAAAGCCCATTCACATCTGTTATCTCATTTCATCTTCTATGTAGGTGATGTATTTGTAGATGATGAAAGTGTGGCTCAGAGAGGTAAAGTGACTTGCCCCAAATCACACAGCAAGCTGATGAGAGAATACACTTTACTTAATTAACTCAATCTAATGAAGTAATTTCTGGGCGCTTACCCATCTGTCCTGTGTGTGGCACTATGCCGGGTGCTGGGACAATAGCGACAGTAAGACACAGCTTCCTGCTCCTTCCCAGTTTGAAGTCCTCCTCTTGGTTGTAGGATCTTCTCTCTGGAAAGAGCAAAGAGAACCAATCAACCCAGGTTTCTTGGTCTGAGTTCCCCAGCGGCAGAGTCAGAGACAATGATGTCAGGACAGTTGATTTGGGAGGTCACCCCAAAAAGTACCTATAGGGAAGAAAGAAAATAAAGAAAAGGAAGCCAATACAGGGGGCAGATTACTGCTGTGGGTAACTGGGGCTCAATCCCACTGGGAATGTCTCAGAGACTGTGCAGAACACATTTCAGAGTTGGCTATTTATTACTGTTTGGGAGCTACTCCTCAGGGTAATTCCCTGCCACTTCTGTCCTGCGAGAGGGCACACGCGTGCTCCAGTAACCAGAGAAAGCCCTCAGCCAGCACGCACAGGAGCTTTTCCAAAGGAGCCATCATTTCCTTTGGAAATAGAATTCAAAAGGGCACCCTAGGAGGACATAGGAGGGTTTCAGATGTAACTGCTGGGTCAGGACAGTGCGAACCCCCCGGAATCCTGGAGGGCCCCGCTGTGGGTGCCGCTACTGTATGCTGCTCAGTCCCCGCTGCTGCGGCAATGGGTCTAGGCACCAGCCCTGGTGGACTGAGCCTCTCAGCCTGGCTTCTGAGGGACCCCATCACCAGCCTCATTTTTAGGCAGCATTAGCAAGTCTGCATCAAACCAATTCAAAAAGCCTCCTTCCTGCCTCTGAGCTGGTTGCCCTGGGGGCTTTTCTCTCAAATCCTGCTATTCCTTGGGGACCGAAGGGCTGTTGAGGTGTTTGGGGGAAATAAAACTGCCATGGGTCTTCGGCAGCGTTGAGGCGATCCCTGTGAGAGAAACCTTGCATGACGCCCGGTGCCCATTCTCTCCTTGTTTTTAGCATCGCTCAAGTTTCAGCAGAGCTCGTAGCTTCCCTGAAACAGACTACATTTCCAAGGTGCCCCGGCAATGTGACTGAGTTCTGGCCAATGGGATGTGAGTGAAAGTGCGTGCAGAAGCAACCTCCAGGGCATATCCTTAAAAAAAGAAAAAGGAGAATACTCTTTACTCTTTCCTGACCTCCCACCAGCTGGAGATTGGCCACCCCTGGAGCAGCCCTCATGCAGCCTGCAGTGGAACGCCTGTGCTCACAGTGGCAGAGCAGCACCCCCAGTGTGGGGTGACTGCCCACCTGCCTCTGGCTTATCGCAAAAGAGAGTGGTAAACTCCCCAGTATGTCAGCCACCGTCTGAGTCACTATTACAGCAGCTTGACCTGTTTTCTAACTCAGCTGTCCTAAAGGACCCTACCCACGCTAAAGGCAGCTATACCCCAGGTGGGACCACTTCACCCAGACTCACCCCGCCCCCACCTCCCGAAGCAAGCCCAGCAGGTCCTAATGCCATTGCTTCAATTCCCAGTGTGTTCTTGATTTACCCTTCCCCTAGCCCCCAACACCCCAGAGGGTGGCGCACCTTTGCCCTGTGAAGATCCTGATTCTGGGCTCCTGGAAACCTATCATCCGATCATCTTCAGGGCCTTTCAGTGAGCAGAAACCAGAGATGGCTGGGCTGGTGTGCTGTGGTGTGGCCAGGAAGGCAAAGGAGGTTGGAGGGCAGGGAGAGCAAAGCGCTCCTCCATGGCACCCCTGCATGGAAAAGGGATGAGTTTGCAGCAAGAGGGATAGAGGAAAGCTGAGCAGACCTAAACAGAGATCTCTTAAGAGTGGGGATCAGGTAAGCGCAGTTGGATCTACCTGGATTTAGAGTGCTCCTCCCTGAGCACTATGCCGGGTGCTGGGACTCAGTCTGCCCACACAGCCTTATGTCTCAAGAGAGGGGACAGAATTAGGTGGCCTCCAAATGGCTTTTGCTCCAAAGTTCTGGAATATACCAAGTAAGAATGGGTGAAGATGCCACAGGTCGGGGAGCTGCTGAAGAGCAGGAATCATGTCTACTCCCCCTCTACCCCCACATTTAGCATCACACTAGAATCTAGAGGGTCTCCAAAAATACTTTCTGAACAAATCCATAAATGAATGAGTGAAAAACATCCTTTAGAGAGGTTCTGATAGTCCACATGCAACACTTGTTTTCTGTTCCATCTTTTTGGAAGATTCCACAGCAAAATGGAGACACTGGGCCTTGCCTGTCTCTCTCCCCAGACCTGTGGGCTCCTCTCTGTTAGGGCACTTAGAACAGCTTACAGAGAAAATCATTACCTATCTGTCTCCCAAATAAGGCTGGTTGTCCTGAACAAAAAAAAAACTGTCTTATTTTTTTAGGGGAATCCCTCAGTATTATGGCTACTTGATACAGAAGTAAAATCTGAATTCAATAAATACTTGTTAAATGCACAAATAGGTAAATCAGTCAACTCAGTTGCCCGTTGAAAACTGACACTATCAAACATATCTCCCAATCAGAAAGTCATTGAGCTTGAGAACACCATCTCTAAAGCAGAATAGACTCTCCCCTCTTATAGGAAGTCCCAAGACAGCCTGGCTTTCTCTTCCCTCAGACTGGGGCTCCCTGAGGATGAAGCTGTGTCTTCTCCCAACAGACTGGGGCTCCCTGAGGACAGGGCTGTGTCTCCCTCAGACTGGGGCTCCCTGAGGATGGAGCTGTGTCTCCCCCATCAGACTGGGGCTCCATGAGGACGGGGCTGTGTCTCCCCTCAGGCTGAGGCTCCGTGAGGACGGGGCTGCGTCTCCCCTCAGGCTGAGACTCCCTGAGGACGGGGCTCTGCTGGCTCCCAACCCGAACTGAGTGCCCTCCTGCGCAGCCTCACATCTCTAAGGTCCTTCCTCATCATAAGCTTCTTCTGTTGATGAGCTTTAGAAATGCCCTACCCATGTCATGCTCATCAGCATTTTTAATGTTTCAATTTATCAAATGTGTTGAGGATTCATAAACGCAGGGAGGAAAAAATGAGAAAGAAAAAAATAAAACAAGGAAATAAAGGCCAAGTTGTGGCTAAGTTCATTCCAGCAGGCAGCCCTCAGCCTCGAGGGAAAACTCTAACGCATGCACAAATACCTCATGAATAATTATTTCTGAGTGGCTCAATATTTTAAATGCTGGATATTTTTTCCCTCCTCAGAAGCACGCTGCAACTATTTATTGCAATGCAGAAGCCAGATGGAAGGTGATTAAGTTTGATTTCCGAGGGATGAGCAGATAGGAAAATAGGGTGGAGGTTGTGAGTAGACGTGGGTGGGTTTCACAGGGCAGCAGGCAGATGAGGCCCCTAGGCCAGCATCTTATGGCAGAAAAGAAAGGTGACCGTCCAGCAAAGAAGGCTGTGTGGGTCGCATATCTTCTTCCCCTAAGGAGCTTCGAGTTCAGTGCTTCTGTCCTCCCCAGCTGTGATATCTACAGGCAAGTAGCTGTGATGTGGGAAGGCTATGAAGTCAGCTGTTTAACCCATGGTTAATGTCAGGGCTCTGAGGAGACTAAACACAGAAGATCTTTAGGTCTATGGGATGAGACAGCTGTCCTCTCACCAAATCAGGGGTGAAAGTACCCCAACTTCTCCTTTAGGGGGTGGTTCATTTATCTTCCCAATAGTCCATGGGCTGGTGGTTCATGCATTGGCTAATTCATACGAAGATCCTAACCAGTTATTTGGTACTTTCTTCTTGGTTTATTTTACGCTGTGACCACCCTGAGAAACTGGAAGGACAGGTGCTGTGATTCCCATTTCATGCTTAAGGGGATGGAGGCTCAGGGCAGCAAGTGACTGGTCCACAGTCTTCCATTCTCTGAAAGATGAGGCACATATAAAGGCCACCGGTGTCTGGACTCCTGTTACACTGTCACTGGCCTGGCTGTTAGGTACCTCCACAGTGAGACGCTTTAGTGAGGAGACACAGAGCATGTGAAATTGGATAGCACACCCGTCCTACAGGTGCACATAGGCACCATCACCTCAGCCACCCGCCTCCACCTACTCTGCTCCTCTCCTCCCAGTGCCATCTTTTATGTGCACTTCCCCTGGGTCCTTGGTTCTATTAGCCTCACTCTGGCCCGTATGGCAGCCTGAGCATGGTTGCTGCAGGGATGAACATCTGGGCTCCTCAATGAACGGCTTGGGGCCAGATGTCATGTCTTAGGCTTCTCATATATATTCTTCACAGGGCCTAGAGCAATGCTGGGCACAGGGCAGAGTGAAATGGAATGGCAGCTCTCGTCATCATGTCAATGGCTAACATTTACAGAGCACTCATTTTGTTCCAGGCACTGCTGGAAAAGGTTTACGTATATTAACTCATTTTATCCTCCCAGCAACCCCATTAGATGGGCGTCATTATCCCCATTCTCATTGTACACATAGGGGTGCAGAGGCGTGGAGAGATTTAGTACATTTTCCATATAGCAAGTAAGTGACCAAGGCCAGATTTAAGCCCAGGCCACTTGGCTTTGTGGCCCTCACTCCTAAACACAACACTATACTGCCTTTCAGCATGAGACCCCTACCTGTGTGTTTATCTCTGCAATGGCCCATTGATTCATTCATTCATCCTTAAATTTGCTACCATTTACCAAGAACCTGCCGAGCCCAGGGCACTGTGCTCATACTCTACATGCACCTCTCACTCTTACATCCACATTGCAGAGTTAACTTTGTGTGATATCCATTTTATGGTTGAGAGAGGTGAAGTTGCTTTCCCAGTGTTGCATGGCAGGTGAGCAGGAAGGCTGGGATTTCCACCCAGGTCTGGTCTGGAAGTGTCCAAAGCCTGAGCTGTTTCCCCCGAGTTACATTGCATCCACCTTCCTTCACCAAACTTGGTTCAACCTAGAACCCAGCATGGAAGGAGGTGCCAGCAGGTGGAGACCAAGGCCTCTGGAGCCACTGGAAATGGAAATGGTGATAATGAAGATGAATCTGGGCACACCACCATGGCCTCTGCTGCTCCCTACCATATGGCCACTCTAAGCTGACCCCCAGTGATGGCCATTTTCCAGCACATATGGGAATCAAACAAGATAATATATGTGGCAAGGTCACAGATGTACTCACAGCACACTCAGATGTGCAGAGAAGGCACTTTTCTTTATTTTCTGTTAGCTGTTTGGAGTGTGTGCCCCTAGTCTGTGGGTAATGGGGGAGAGGCAACTATATTTTAGCCCAATCCAGTCATCTAAGTTCAATTCAATGATTTAAACAGTCTTTTAAAGAAACCACTCGGTTTCTTGGGGGTAAAATGCTGATCTTTCTTTCCCTCCTGCCCTCCAGGTGGCACCTTTGTGGATGGCGAGAGGGTGGTGGGGCATTGGAGGGAAGGGCACATGTGGCCTCAAGCAGTCCTTGGGTGTGTGTGGGTTGGTGCCCAGCAAGATGAGGGTGGGTCGTCTATCTCTGAGTGTTCAGTAGGCCCTCCACTGCTGGTGGGCAAGGCTGATAACCCCCTGGCATGTTCTTTTTTAGCTCTGTCAGGGCAGGGCTGCCCTGGAACTCCCATATGGAACAGGTCCCATTCTGCCTCTTCATGATGCTGAAGATACTCTGAGGTCCTGGTCTACAGCCTTCTCTGAACTCTCTGGGAAACTCTCAAACTAGAATTACCTCACTTCAGGCTGGCACAAACTTCTGGGCTTAAACACCAAGAGGTACTTGGAGACCCAAACTCAGGCCTTCTCTCCGCTAACTGTACACATTGCTCAATCTGCTTCAGTGCAGCCACCTCACACTATGGTAGGAGCAGCCTGGGAAGCCAATGACCTGCCTGAGTTCTAAAAGAGATGGGGACAGAATCCTCTCTACTCTGGTGTTTTCTCCATTAATACAGGATAACTTCCTCTTTGGGGAGTTTAGCCTGGTGAAAGACCAGGGCAGGTCTCATTGCCTCCCTCCTCATCTCCAGCTTCCTTCTTTACCTTACAGGCCTCCAGACTGGAATGAATGAGTAATGGGATGTTCCCTATGGAAAGCTCCATGAGCAAGTCCTCTAGGCCTGATAGCACGTATGCAACACTTACTCTGTGCCTGTCTCAAAACTACTTTATAAGGGAGATCTGAGATATCCTCTGGCTGCAGAGGAAAGGCTAAGTCATAGAGAAGTTATTTGACCAGTGAATGAGCCAGGATTTGAGCCCCACTGGATTCACCAGGGTCCTCTAGGCCCACTCCATGGAGTCTTTGTTCCAAGCAGGACTCCCTTCACTGGGGTGACAAATCTCATGGCTCAGCCTTGGAGGAACACGACTGCATAAGAATACAATTTAGGGGGAAAGTTAAAATGCATTGATTTTTATTTTTGCAAAATATTATCCCCATCACAAATGAGATAGGTATTTGTAAACTATAAAGCCTAAAAGAAAGATAAAGGATAATTGTTATTATTGAAATATCCCATTTGTACTGAAAAATTAGAGAAGGTTGTTTCTGCCGAACACAAAAAAAGGTAGAGTAGAATAAGAACACTTGAGTTCTCATTTCAGCTCAGTGATCTTGAGCAAGTCATTCCCCCTCTCTTATCCAGTGTCCTCCTCTTTATTATGGTAGGAATGAGTCTCTAATGCCCATGAGCTATAAATTCTGCATGTCTCTGTACATCAGAGGAGTTGGAGGTCCCTGGCCAACATCCACAGACTGAAGCTCTGTTGGGATCACCACCTGCGGGGATCTGTCCTGCAGACCCTGACTCAGTGACAGATGAATGAAGTACACTGACACACAGATATTATGCTTTGTCAATTCAGCTGAGGGTCTGTGGCCATTTACAGATTCCCTGGAGAGTGCTGTAAAGAGATAGCAGCTGCTGGCCCCCACCAGCCAGTGAGACTTACATTTATTTAGTAAAGTTTAATTGACAAAAGCTTGAGTCAACACCACTAGAGGTTAAAGTTCAAAGGACAGGTTCCAGTGCCCAAAGCAAACACCATTAGTGGTTAATATCCCTTGTCGACCTACCCACAAGAGGGCTATTCAGCTCAAAGTTTAATTTTAAGACCACATGAGTAAACAAGCTAGCTAGGTAAACTACTCACGTTCCTTTGTCTTTGTGCCCTAATCTCTCTGGCTCCTGCAAAGGGACTCTGGGTGCCTTAGGCACACTTTCACACAGGCCACACACAGCTGCCCCCAGAAATGAATATCCTCCCCTTCCCCAATGCACACCCACATACACAGAGATTTATCAGTTCTGTTCACTAGCAATAACACACGCACAGAGTTTATTAATATACACAGTTCACTGACACCCAAGAACTATAGAAAAAACTCTTAGGCCTTCCAAAAATGTTTGAGACTATATTTTATAGCTTTATCTAATATTTTTCCCATAATATTTTTGCCACCACCCTGAGTGAATTCCCACAAAGCTCTTACATGGTTCATCCCATGCCTGGACCAGGGACACACATGCTAAAGGATCAGGAAGTTTGATCCCATGGGATGACTTCTGTTGAGTCCAGCACAGATTTTCACATGGCCCACACAGCACCATGGGCTCCAGGCAATCCTTCCCCTACTCCTCTGGCCACTCAGCCACAGAAGACCTTATTTTCCCCACAGACGAGCCATATCTCTGATGTGCCAACCCCAGGTGGGCTGAGGCTGGCACCTACTCTCTGCCCCCAGAGTCCTCCAGGCCCTTTGATTTTTATAAGTTTGCAAAGAGAAAGGTGATTGTACAAGGGGATAATGAGGTGACAAGAGTCATTTTCCATAAGAGCACTCCCCGTGGGCTCTCAGTTCTGGTTTGGTTACCCACAGAGGCACCCTTTCACACAGGCCACACACAGCTGCCCCCAGAAGTGAATATCCTCCCCTTCCCCAATGCACACCCACATCCACAGAGATTTATCAGTCCTGTTCACTAGCAATAACACACACACAGAGTTTATTAATATACACAGTTCACTGACACACACAGTTCACTAATAATAACACCACCCATTTACTGAATGCCTGCCACATGCCAGGTGCTGTGCTCTGTGCTTTACAAGGGTTGACTCATGCGAACCCCATAACCACTTTTTGAGGCATGTTCTAATGTTACCCCCATCTTACAGATCTGTATCCAGAGGGTTTACAGGGCAATGGGATATGAATCAGTCAGGTCCAACCCAGTAAACAGGAAACACTCAGAGTACAGAACCAGGGGGAATTTAATGCAGAATACTGGTTGCTTAGATGATGCGGGGAGGTGGGAAGCCAACAGGGGAGAGTAAGACAACAGCAAGACTAGCAATAGCAGGAAGCCACTGTTGCCCCTATGGCTGGAGATGAAAGAAGGAGGTCACCAAACCCTAGCAGTAGGGGATATCTTGAACTTCATGATCCTATTAGAAGGAATGTAGAACCAGAGGAAAGGCAGACACTGCTGGAAATAAAAAGGAGAAACACTCTCCCTTCCTCCCACCCTCCAATTTCCATCAGGGCCTCCTACTGGTGGACCCAGAAGCCAGTCAAGCTGATGAGCAGGGGTTGGCCCTTCAGTATAGAACAGAGCGGAGGGGCATGAGAGGGAGGGTGAGAAATGGTTCTAAGGGCAACAGTGCCTGTGACTGCACAGGCCATAAGATGAATTCAACCTAGATTCTGCTCTCAAGTGACCTCCCCAAGACATGACCTGTACCTTTAACTATAGCAGAGAGCAGAGAGTGGATAAAGACTTTAGAGACAGAGAAGTGAGGCTGGGGTTCAAAGGGGTCAGAGGTTCGGGCTGCAGGTGCAGGGTGCAAGTGGGGGCTTCTGGGGGGGGGGCAGAAGCATATGCCTGCAGATCTACGGACCCATTCTTCCGGGTACCAGTGCATCATGTGGGCAAGTGGACATGCGTTGAGACTGCTTTCCAGACCAAGGCTGAAAGGCAGTAGATGGCCAGGGTTGAGTCAGTGGTGAGATGACCCTCCAGTGGCAGAGGCAGAGGCTGGGGTGGAGGCCATGGTGAGGTCACACCCCCCGAAGGCTCAGCACCACTGAGATGAGAGATAAATAGACGTGAGACCAAGGAAATGATGCAGGAGCTGCGATTTTTCAGTCCAAGCTTGTGAGAACGTCGAGGAGGAAAATAATAAAAACCACCCCCAGTCTTTGAAGATTCTTTATTCTTCAGTATCTTGACTTGTGAGAGGAAATTCTGAAACAAGGATCTAGATGCAAGTGGTTTCTTTGGGCCATGACAATAGGAAGTATGGCACCTTCAGGGTGCAGTATTGAGTAGTTGATGGCTGTGGGCCACTGGGGCTCGGTCCGGCTAGGGAGGCCTGGGGCCCTGTGGGGAACACACCTCACGCTTGAGCAATGAGCATGTGTGAAGACATGGGTGAGGCACCAGGAGCCCTGGCCCCACTGGGAATGGCAGAGTGTCCTTTAGCTATCCCACCGGGGAACGGGCTGAAAGTGCCACTAGTAAGGACCCAGATTCCTGGAAGTGTAGACTCTGGGAGATAACTAACCTGAAAATCTGAAAGAATTAGAGAAAACGAGTTCCCCTTTCCCCTGCCCTCTTACCCCAGGCTTAAGAAGCTGCCATCTCTGATGACTGCATTTTCTACCCCAACCTGGAGGGAATCATGAGCACTGGGGGCTGTCCGTCTTTCTAAATGGAATCAAAATGGAATTCCCTTTCCTTTCCTTGCCTGCCAGCCCACCTGCTCTCCTCACACCCATGCTGCTTGGCCCCTGAGTACACTTGACATTCATTTTCCAGAGAGACAGTCTGAGTTTAAGTCTGGTGGGAAGAGAAGGTCCCTGGAGGGAAGACCAGGGCTTGAAGGCTGGGCTCCAGCCTCCTTGTCTGCACATGGAAGGATTTAATCATAGCTCGGGACCAGCTCCCTCACTGTTTCCTTTTTGCTCTCCCTATCCCACCTACAGTGTGTTGTTTCAGAGAACTGAAGGTGCTTCCTTTTATCTCTACCTTGAGTATTCTGAGTTCTAATTAAGTTCATTTCAGCCCTTTGATTTGAGAAGTCTTATCAGGAATACTTAACCTGTGCAAATAATACGTGGAGCCAGCCAGCACCAACACTGCATGCTAATTGATCCTCACACGGGATCTCGACACAGCCAAGTTGCCAGGTCACCAGCAAGCTCCTGAGAGGTCAGAGAAAGGCACTCAGCTAAGAGTGAGAGAATCTGGCCTGGGCTTTCCACAACCCAAAGTCCTGGGCCTGGATTGTTGGCAACTGGATGGCTCAGCCACTGGGTCTAACAGGCTCTGGGGGTATGATCAGGAGGAGCTTCCGAGGTTTGTTCCAGTCCCAGATGTCCAACCTGCCCATAGGTCCAGCACAGCTTCACGGGCTATGCTTTGTCCTCCCATAGACCTGGCTTCTTGGAGCATGTCTGTAGGGAGGGGAGAGAGCTGAGCTACAAATGACCAAGGCAAACAACTTTCATAAGAGGCCAGGTGAGAAGGAAAGGACATCAGCCGGGGAATGCTGAGGCCAGGGTTCCAGCTCTTCCCCTGCCAGTAACCAGCTAAGACAAGTTACCTTCCTGTGTGGCCTCAATATTCACACTGGGGCTGCATGAGCTCAGGGATTTGGCCTCGTGCCACATGGAACCCTTGGCTCTCCGACCTGAAGACCAGCAGAGGCTGAGTGGAGTTCTGACCCTTAAACCTCCTTCATCAAAGAAGCTACCATTTCTCTGTTAGCTATTGAAATCCACAAAGGATTTAATTTGTGGGAAATAAAAGATTCTTTAGCTAAAAATTAGTGTAAGCTATTGGGTTAGGTGATGTCTCTGCTTCTTTCCAATTCTAACAATTTCAGTTTTCAAAATCCAGAAGTAGGAGCTGGTTCAATGGCCTGGCTCTGTTCCCAGAGCTATGGAACCCTGAGTATATTACATTTTACTTCTCGGTATTGTGTCTCTGGGGTCAAGTTAGATGATTCCACAGAACACCTGCCTCCCGTGCAACCTCACATTTTCCAGAGATGTTGGCTCAGCTGGTGCAGATGGTGGAAAGTTGGGGACATTCCAAAGAGATGCTCCTTGAAAGTGATCATAACCCAGTGGGCTTAGAACCCACATTTTCAGAGCCATATTCAGGAGCAACAGGAACCTGTGAATACTAATTGCCTGTGGTGCAGAGAAGTGAGCAGATACCGGTGGGGCAATCAGGGAAGACTTCCCAGAAGGAAGGGATAGAGACGGACAGTCAGTGTGGAGTCAGGAGGGAGAAGAGGGCAGCACATCCAGATTACGTTCCACTCTGATGGATTCTCAGGTCTTGGAAAAGATGAGAGTCAAAACGAGGAGGCAGGCTTGGCACACCTGGGTCAGGTAGATTCTCTACTTCCTCAGAGGAGCTGTATCCAAACTCCCCTGAGGTCCAAAGCAGGGCCTAAGAGGCGAGTGTTGCTTTGTTTCTGTATGAATGGGAACATGAAGGGGAAACACATCTAATCCAGGTTCTATCTGTCAGACTAGTTCCTCTTGTCTAATAAGCCTTGAGAGACAAATACACATTGATAAAGGTAAAGAAAGGAGGGAAGGGTATGAAGACATGGCTGGCAAGCCTGGGTGGACAGGAAGCTGGAAGGCCAGGCTCAGACAGCCATGACTGAGTCTGAAGTGTATCCTCCTCCCCTACACGTGCATTGCTTTCCTTCACAGCCCACAGCCAGAGAGGCCAGGAGGATGACTGCAGGGAGCTGTGCTGGGTCCTCTGTATCTGCTCCCCCGCAAACCCCCCACCACCACCAAGACCCCTGTTCAGCCTGTGGGATCCCTCACTGGGCTGTCTGCCCCTAGGTTTCCATTTGGGTTTTGCCAATGAAGAATACCAACAGGAGATGGGGGGAGGAAGGAGAATGAGACTGGGGGCTCATTCCCGGCTCCCCCCCTGCAGGATCCTCAACTAGAGGTCGCAGCTCCTGTCCAGCAGTCCTCTACATTCAACTTGTTCTGCCTCTGGGTTCTGGCCATTACTCTTCTGTTCTGTCCCCTTGGCCCTTCAGATCTAGGAGTGGGAATGACCCCTGTGTTACTAGCCCTGGACACCACATCATTTCCGTGGTTTCTCTGCAATCTCCTTCCCCACTCTTCACATGGTCCCTTTATTAAACTGTCTACAAACTCCCTACTTGCAATGTGACATTTCTTTCCTGCCTGAACCCTATGATTTGAGCAGTCTCTGCTTGGGCCTGGGGCTCCCAGCCCTGGGGGCACAGTATCCAGTCACACTTCCCTCCTGACTCCACCCCCAAGTCCATTCCCCTTCCCATCTCCCCTGGACCTCATTTTCTTTTTTTGAGACAGAGTCTTGCTGTGTCTCACGCTGGAGTTCAGCGACACCATCTTGGCTCACTATAAGCTCCGCCTCCCAGGCTCAAGCGATTCCTTTGCCTCAGCCTCCCAAATAGCTGGGACTACAGGTGCAAGCCACCATGCCCAGCTAATTTGTGTATTTTTAGTACAAAATTAGAGACAGGGTTTAGTATAAAATTTAAAGACAGGGTTTCATCGTGTTGGCCAGGATGGTCTTGATCTCTTGACCTGGTGATCCGCCCACCTCTGCCTTCCAAAGTGCTGGGATTATAGCCGTGAGCCACGGCATCTGGCCTCCTGGACCTCATTTTCAAGATGCAGACTCTCTGCTCTTTGAATTCCGTATCCAGCAACCACTTCTTGGTATGCCTGTCCCTCTCATTACACACAGGCACATTTTGATCACATTAAAGAATAAACACAATGGCAGTGCTTAATACCTGAAAACACAGCCTTTATTCTGAGTTTTCTAGGTGCAGGCTGTTCTGGGCTGAACCAGCTTGATCAAGGAATTAAATAAGGATTAAGCAAGTTGGAAGGCGCCTGCTATCCAGCAATCAGACAAACCTATGCAAAATCATCTTGCTTCTTTTCCTAAAATAAGAATTTAAAAAAGCAATTGGATTTTTTGTTAATTAGAAGATCAGCAAAAACCAGGCCAGTCAGGTAACCACATCCAGGGGGGCAGGGAGGAAAGAAAAAGGAGGTAGGCAGTACACAGAGATCCATTTTAATGGGGGACTCACATGCCTCAGGAGCCTGCCAGGATGACCTTTCACCCTCCAAATCTAGACTGAACCCCTCATTCTCTCTGTGAGCCTTGATGTTAAGCTATTTCCAAGGCTGTTCTCTCTGGTTGGCCTCCCTGTAATTGGGAAGTCAATGTCAAAGGCCAGAATTATTTTCTCTGCCCAAGATACACATTGAATACAAGAAAGCATAGGGTTTGAAATTAACCACCAAACCCTGAAATCAACTCTCAAACCCTCTGTTGAATGTCTGTGTGATCTCAGGCAAACAACCCTGTTTCTCTTGCGCCTCAGTTTTCTTCTCTATGAAATCAGTCTTACATCATGGAATTGTGAAAATAAGGAAAATGACCCAGCTCCATACCTGGCAAACAGTAACTTCATCCATGCTAGTCCCTTTTTTTTTTTTTTTTTTTTTTCTCCTTCAAACCATTCCCTGGACTATGTTTCTCCCCACCTAGATTATTGCAATCACTTCTGCATTAAACATCGATTTTCCCCTCTGTCTATGCATATCCCTTCTGCCATTTTCTGGCAGCAGAATCCCCCAAGTCCTTCAACCCTTCCTTTATGGAGGTGCTCTTCCCAGGCTCCATCTGTTTTTGGTGGGGCTGTGGGTCCCTGTACTCCTGCCACACTCTATCTCCATCCCATCAGACCCTGATGCCAAGCATGGGGCTCGATTAGAGTTCTTCCACAGAATTTTCTCTTTTTTTCTGGGAAATGAATGTAAAGATATGACCCCAAAGTGGCTGACAGCGATACCCCCGGCATGTAGAGAGACCTGAGAACATGACGACAAAGTGGGAAGAGAGTTTTGGGGGACTGAAACCCACACCAATCATTAAGGTCCCCAGAGCCTTCTCTTCAGTTCTATCAGTCCCCTAACTAGTTATCCTTTTGTGCCTGTGATCAGCAGGGTTAGTTTCCATGGCTTACAGCCAAACCTTCTTAACTGACCTCCCAGAATCGTGTTTGGACCCACTCCTATTGTTTCTTCATATTTAAAGCAGAGTAGATTTCTAAGATCACAAATCTAATCATGCTCGTCCCTGCTGCCTTGGCTTCCTACTGTGTTTAGAGTTCAGACCAAAATCTTCAGTACAGCCTTCAAGGCCCTGCAGGGACTCCCCTGCCTTCCCAACCTCTTCTCTCACCAAGACCCTCCCCACCTCCTTGCTCTCTCAAGTCCTAGCTACTTCCGGCTTTGTTCTCACAACTTGGAATGTCTTCCTACTTGCTCTACACCTAGAACACTTCTACTCAGACTTTGCAGGGAAATCTCTGTTCCTCAGGGAAGCCTTCCCTGACCCACTTCCACCCACTTTCCAATTTGGTCAAGCTGCTGTAACAGGCTCGCCTTGCCATATGTGACCTCCTATTGATTTGCGGCATCACTGCATTCACGTCTGTCTCCCTTACCAAACTGTGAGCTTCCAGAGGGCAGGAACCCCACCTGTCCCATTCACTCTAAATCGCCTTTGCTTGGAACAGTGCCTAGCATAGTAGGGCTCTTAAAAGTTTTTTGAATGAATTAATGGGTGACCTACATATAAGACCTAGTCTTGGTTGCTCTTCGTTCATGAAATCTCTCTTTCTGGATGATTTTTTGGGTCGTCTGAGACTACAATGCCTTCTTGCTTACTTCTCTCCATTCCCGTCCCCAACTAATTCATCACATCATTTCTGCCTTCCTTAAACCACCTACTCAACAACCTCCAATGGCTCCCTACTGCCCAGTATACACAATAAACATCCATTCACTGGAGTTCCCCAAATGTATTCCCACTGGACAGCAGCCACAGTAATCCCCTGACATCCCTGCTGCCCCCCACCTGCATTCACACACTCACATACATTCTTCACAGGGTTGGTTGCTTCTGCTATTTCCTCTGCTTGGAGGGTCTCCTCTCTCTTGCATTCCATATCCTATATCTTCTACAAATCTCTGGGCAGAACCACTGCCTCTATAGAGCTCCCTTCATTAAGCTCTCCCCTCTCCCCATGGTGAGTCTCCCATTTCTGAGTTTTTCTCACAGCAATCCATTGATTATATTTAAACTTAGAGCTTTTTTTTTCCAGATATTTCATAATTAGTATAGTTCTTTACAGGTCACTGAGCCTTTTCATACACAAGATCTAATTTGATCCTAAAAACTTTGTAGGGAATTTGGGGCAAGTATTTTAGGGAATAATTCAACTCCCAGGATCAGAAACCCACGGAGTTCACTTAAGTAGAAGGGATTTATTAGAAAGACACTGGGGCAGAGCATGCGTCCTAATATCAGGGAGTGCAGGCTGGTCTCCAAGGACCTAGAAAGGCATCCCGCAGGCTTCCTTCTCTCTTTTTCCTTTCCTTCTCATCTCTGGTTTCTCTTTGCTCTATCTGTTCCATTCTCCTCTCTGCAAACCAGCCTCCTCTGAAAAGCTCCCCATAAATTCAGTGTCAACATAACTTTGAGTTCTTATGGTGCCAACTCTGGCTCCAGCTCTAAAATTATCACTCTGGGTCTCAACATCATCCAAAGTATCAATGTCTCTTCTCAATATCTCGGTGCAAGTTCTCAAGAGAAACGCTGATTGGTTACTAGCCATCCAGTTCAGTGGCTCGTTTAAGCCCCTTGTTCACCCCTGGCACAATGAGCTGTAGAAATAAGTCACATTGCCCATAGCCCATTCAGCAAGGCCTGGAGAGGGCAGGGCAATGAGCTGAACAAGCAAAAGGATAGTGTAGTGTAACGAATTCACATGTGAGTGTTCAAGTCATGACATCTGCGTACAAATCCTGGCTATGGTAATTACTAGCTGATAACCTTGAAAAGCCACTTCACATCTCTAAGCCTTTCCTCATTTTAAAATTAGAATAAAAATAGCATCTTCGGTACAGGATTGTTGTGACACAAAAATGTGACAATCTCTGTAAAGCACTTGACACAATGCCTGGCACATGGTAGTTGCTCAATAAATAAAGCTGCTAACATCTGCTACAGCACATGTTGTTCATGAAGGTGGCCCAGAGTCCTCAATCCCAGCTGGAGCCCATACAGGATCGCTGAAGCAGAATCCTCAGGAGTCCACATTTTGTAAGAGTTTACCCAGGTGTTCCTGGTTCATCTGACCCAGTTCCCTCATTTATAGATGGGAAACTGAGGCCCCAAAGGCAAAGGAACTTACAGCAGGTCACATTGTGAGCTGGTATCTGGGCCTGGGACGCTTAATCCTTGTAGCACAAACTAAAGATGCAGTTCCCAATGGCTGGATCTGAACACGCTCGTGATGGTGGGGCTTGAAGGTCGTCAGGGAGGACAGGGGGTGCCCAGCAGGAGTCGGCCCACACTTCAGAGCATCTGGGTTTGCACCCAGGTGGGCTTCTAACTTGCTTCTGTGGCATCCAGGGAGTTAGGTTTTGTGCCTCAATTTCCTCTTGTGTGATATAGGTTGAGAATATCCATCTCACTGAATTTTGTAAGAATTATATGACTTATGGATGTAACCACAAGATGGCCGATTAGGAGCAGCTCAGGATTGCAGCTCCCAGCGAAAGCGCAGAGGGTGAGTGGATGCCGCATTTCCAGAAGGATTTTTATTGCCCACAGACCAGGAGATTCCCAGGCAGAGGAGCCCCATGGGTTGCCAGCGTGGCTGGTTTCGCCTCTGTGGCTGTTTTGGCTGGCGGGGCTGTTTTCGCCAGTGTGGCTGTTTTGCTGGCACGGGTGTTCTCCATACAAAATACACAGATCCGGGCGCCATTTTAGCTGGCGATTGGAGCTCCTGGGAGGCAGAGTCACCCATTCATCTGATTAAAAAGGGGACTGAAACAGGGAGCCAGGCCAGGAGATTCCTGGGCAAAAAAGTGCCATGAATCTCAGCGCGGCTGTTTCAGCTGGTGTAGTGGGTTGCTGTATGGAAAATCACACAGATCCCGGCGCCTTTTCAACAGGCGACTGGAACACCTGGGAGACATAGTCAACCATTCAACTAAAAAAATTTTTTTAAAAAGGGCTCTGAGGCAGGGAGCCAGGTGATTGAGCTCATCTGCTCCCACCCCCACAAAAAAACAGCAATCAGAAACACTCTGGATTGAGAGTTTCACAGTAAGCACAGCTGAACCTGGGATGGTCCAGCTTTGTGGGGGAGGGGCGTCCACCATTACCAAGGCACTACTCCACCATTACGGAGGTAGTCTGCATTGCTGAGGCAGTCTGCCTTTGCTGAGGCAGTCCGCCATTACAGAGAGAGTCCAGCATTATAGAGGTGGGCCACCATTGCCGAGGCAGTTCTAACTACACCCATGTAAACAGGACTGCGGGGAAGTCCACACAGCAGCTAGGGGGAGCCCACAGCAGCTCAGCAAAGCCTCTGCAGGAAGACAGTGACTAGGCTCCCTCCTCGCTGGGCAGGGCAGCCCTGAAAAAGGCCAGCAGCACAATAGAAACTCATAAATAAAGCCCTAACTTGCCAGGACAGAGCACCTGGGAAAAAAAAAAGTTGGGGGTTGATGAGTTCTGCTACAGGAGGCTTAAACATACCTGCCCGCAGCTCGGAATGAACAACGGAGCTCACAGCTCAGCACTTGAGCTCCTAAAAGGACAGACTGTCTCCTCAAGCAGCTCCCTGACCCCTGTATATCCAAAGAGTCACCTCATAAAGGAGAACTCAGACTGACATTTGGCGAGTATCCTTCTGGGACAAAGATAGCAGAAGAAGAAACTGGCAGCAACCCTTACTGTTCTTCAGCCGCTGCAGGTGATCCCCAGGCAAGCAGGGCCTGGAGTCGACCTCAGCAGTCCTACAGCAGAGGGGCCAGACTGTTAGAAGGAAAATTAAGAAACAGAAATAACTTCATCATCAACAAACGGGACATCCACTCAGAGACCCAATCTGAAAGTCAAGAACTACAAAGACAACACGTGGATAAATCCACAAAGATGGGAAGAAACCAGTGCAAAAAGGATGAAAACACCCAAAACCAGAATGCCTCTCCTCCTACAAGGGATCACAATTCCTCACCAGCGAGGGAACAACTCATTCTCACTCTGGCTGGAGAATGAGTGTGATGAATTGACAGAATCAGGCTTCAGAAGGTGGGTAATAAGAAACTTCTGTGAGCTAAAAGAACATGTTTCTAACCCAATGCAAAGAAACTAAGAACCTTGAAAAAAGATTTGACAAAATGCTAACGAGAAAAAACAACTTAGAGAGGAATACAAGTGAATTGATGGAGCTGAAAAACACAACACGAGAACTTCGCGAAGCATGCACAAGTTTAAACAGCCGAATTGACCAA
>NW_016107766.1:540246-543539 GCF_001604975.1 Cebus imitator | reverse complement strand
AGAGAGTGGGGGCCAATATTCAACATCCTTAAAGAAAAGAACTTTCAACCCAGAATTTCGTATCCAGCCAAACTAAGCTTCATAAGTGAAGGAAAAATAAAATCCTTTGCAAACAAGCGTGTACTGAGAGATTTCATCACCACCAGGCCTGCTTTACAAGAGCTCATGAAAGAGGCACTAAACATAGAAAGAAACAACCAGTACCAGCCACTCCAAAAACATACCAAAGGGGAAAGATCATCAACACAAGGAAAAAACTGCATCAACTAATGGGCAAAACAGCCAGCTAGCATTAAAATGGCAGGATCAAATTTACGCATAACAATATTAACCCTAAATGTAAATGGTATAAATGCCCCAATCGAAAGACACAGACTGGCAAATGGGATAAAAAGCCAAAACCCATCGGTGTGCTGTATCCAGGAAACCCATCTCACATGCAAGGATACATAAAGGCTCAAAATAAAGGGATGGAGGAAGATTTACCAAGCAAATGGAGAGCAAAAAAAAGCAGGAGTTGTAATTCTCGTCTCTGATAAAATAGACTTTAAAGCAACAAAGATCAAAAGAGACAAAGAAGGACATTACATAATGGTAAAAGGATCAATGCAACAAGAAGAGCTAACAAACCTAAATATATACGCACCCAATACAGGAGCACCAAGGTACATAAGGCAAGTTCTTAATGACTTACAAAGAGACTTAGGCTCCCACACAATAATAGTGGGAAACTTTAATACCCCATTGTCAACATTAGACAGATCAACCAGACAGAAAATTAACAAGGATATCCAGGACTTGAACTCAAACCCGGACCAAGCAAACCTAATAGACATTTACAGAACTCTCCACCCCAAATCCACAGAACATACATTCTTCTCAGCACCACATCGCACCTACTCTAAAACTGACAACATAATTGGAAGTAAGTCACTCCTCAGCAAATGCAAAAGAACGGAAATCATAACAAACACTCTCTCAGACCACAGCGTAATCAAGTTAGAACTCAGAATTCAGAAACTAACTGAGAACCGCACAGCCTCATGGAAACTGAACAACTTGCTCTTGAATGTTGACTGGATAAACAATGAAATGAAGGCAGAAATAAAGATGTTCTTCAAAACCAGTGAGAATGAAGACACAACATACCAGAATCTCTGGGACACATTTGAAGCAGTCTGTAGAGGAAAATATATAGCAATAAATGCCCACATGAGAAGCAAGGAGAGATCTAAAATCAGCACCCTATCGTCAAAATTGAAAGAGCTAGAGAAGCAAGATCAAAAAAGCTCAAAACCTAGCAGAAGACTGGAAATAACTAAGATCAAAGCAAAACTGAAGGAGATAGAGACACAAAAACCCTTCAAAAAATCAATAAATCCAGGAGCTGGTTTTTCAAAAAGATCAACAAAATATACAGACCACTAACCAGATTAATAAAAAAGAAAAGAGAGAATAATCAAATAGATGCAATAAAAAATGATAAAGGGGATATCACCACAGATTCCACAGAAATACAAACCAGCATCAGAGATTATTACAAACAACTTTATGCACATAAACTAGTAAACCTGGAAGAAATGGATAAATTCCTGGACACTTCCCTCCCACAAGCCTAAACCAGGAAGAAGCCGAAACCCTGAACAGACCCATAACAAGGTCTGAAGTTGAGGCAGCAATTAAGAGCCTACCACCCAAAAAAAAGCCCAGGTCCAGAAAGGGGTTGACAGCAGAATTCTACCAGACATACAAAGAGGAGCTGGTACCATTCCTTCTGAAACTATTCCAAACAATACAAAAAGAGGGAATCCTTCCCAAATCATTTTATGAGACCAACATCATCCTGATACCAAAACCCGGCAGAGACTCAGCAAGAAAAGAAAACTTCAGGCCAATACCCATGATGAACATAGATGCAAAAATCTTCAATAAAATACTGGCAAAACGATTGCAACAGCACATCAAAAAGCTTATCCACCATGATCAAGTAGGATTCATTCCGGGGATGCAAGGCTGGTTCAACATATGCAAATCTATAAACGTAATTCACCACATAAACAGAACCAAAGACAAAAACCATACGATTATCTCAATTGATGCAGAGAAGGCCTTTGACAAAATTCAAAAGCGCTTTATGCTAAAAACTCTCAATAAGCTAGGTATTGATGGAACGTATCTCAAAATATTAAAAGCTATTTATGACAAACCAACAGCCAATATCATACTGAATGGGCAAAATCTGGAAGCATTCCCTTTGAAATCTGGTGCTGGACAAGGATGCCCTCTCTCACCACTCCTATTCAATATAGTATTGGAAGTTCTAGCCAGAGTAATCAGGCAAGAAAAAGAAATAAAGGGTATTCAAATAGGAAAGGAGGAAGTCAAATTGTCTCTATTTGCAGATGACATGATTGTATATCTAGAGACCTCATCGTCTTAGCCCAAAAGCTCCTGAAACAGACAAGCAACTTCAGCAAAGTCTCAGGATACAAAATCAATGTGCAAAAATCACAAGCATTCCTATACACCAATAACAGACTTAAAGAGAGCCAAATCAAGAATGAACTGCCATTCACAATTGCTACCAAGAGAATAAAATACCTAGAAATACAACTAACAAGGAACATAAAGGACCTCTTCAAGGAGAACTACAAACCACTGCTCAACGAAATAAGAGAGGACACAAACAGGTGGAGAAACATTCCATGCTCATGGTTAGGAAGAATCAACATCGTGAAAATGGCCATACTGCTCAAAGTAATTTACAGATTCAATGCTATCCCCATCAAGCTACCAATGACCTTCTTCACAGAACTGGAAAAAAAACACCTTAAACTTCATATGGAACCAAAAGAGAGCCCACATAGCCAAGTCAATTCTAAGCAAAAAGAACAAAACAGGAGGCATCACACTACTGGACTTCAAACTATACTACAAGGCTACAGTAATCAAAACAGCATGGTACTGGTACCAAAACAGAGATATAGACCAATGGAGCAGAACAGAGGCCTCAGAGACAACACAACACATCTACAACCATCCGATGTTTGACCAACCTGACAAAAACAAGCAATGGGGAAAGGGTTCCCTGTTTAATAAATGGTGTTGGGAAAACTGGCTAGCCATGTGCAGAAAGCAGAAACTGGACCCTCTCCTGACACCTTAACACCAAAATTAACTCCAGATGGATTAAAGACTTAAACATAAGACCTAACACCATAAAAACCCTAGAAGAAAATCTGGGCAAAACCATTCAGGACATAGGTGTAGGCAAGGACTTCATGACCAAAACA
>NW_016107766.1:504140-539441 GCF_001604975.1 Cebus imitator | reverse complement strand
CATAGGCGGGTGTTGAACAATGAGAACACACGGACACAGGGAGGGGAGCATCACACACTGGGGTCTGTCAGGGGAAATAGAGGAGGTACAGTGGGGGGTGGGGAGTTGGGGAGAGATAGCATGGGGAGAAATGACAGATATAGGTGATGGGGAGGAAGGCAGCAAATCACACTGCCATGTGTGTACCTATGCAACAATCTTGCATGTTCTTCACATGTACCCCAAAACCTAAAATGCTATTAAAGAAAAAGAATTATATGACTTATGATGCATGAAATTTTGAGAACAGTTCTTAGCACAAAGCTATAACTATCTGCTTTTATTATTATTGGTAAACATATACCTTCTGGGTCTCCTTTTGCCTACTAGCTGGTGAAAGAAACTTATAAAAAAAAATGACACTTTTGACAAAGTGTTACTAAATCACCAATGTGTAAAGGACAACAAACAAATCCAACTAAAACTCTGGGATTCAGCCTCCATGCACAGAGTTTCCAGTGAGACCATGAATAACCACATACACTTCTACTGGCACCTTTGCCCAAAGTAAACTTAACCACACATGTGAATGTGGACACATTCAACACGATACAGACATTTGATGAGCAACTCCTTAAAAGCAAGTCTGTGTTTCACCCTGAGACTGGGGCTCCCTGAGGATGGGGTTGTGCCTCCCTTAACCTGGGGCTCCCTCAGGATGGGGCCGTATCTCTCTTTAGACTGGGGCTGAGGATGGGGCTGAGTCTCGCTCAGACTGGGGCTCCCTAAGGACAGGGCTGAGTCTCCCTCAGACTGGGGTTCCCTGAGTCAGAGCTGTGTTTACCCTCAGAATGGGGCTCCCTGAGGGAGGGGCTGAGTCTCCCTGACTGGAGCTCTCTGAGGATGGGGCTGTATCTTCCCTCAGACTTGGGGGCAGCTCCCTGAGGATGGGGCTGTGTCTCCCCTCAACCTGGGCCTCCATGTGGTTAGAAACCACCTCTCAACATTCAGTTTGGAAGAGCAGGGACCTCTGGACACTCTCTTCTCTCTTCACTCCTGACCTTCAGTTCCTTGGGCAAGGCTCTGCCTGGTATTTGATCTCTTCCCAGCCTAAACACTCAGAGCTTATGAACTTTCTCCAAGCCACTTCCTGACACTCTAACGGCTCCATGCTCTATTTTATGTATTTTAATTCATGCTTTAAATCTTAGAGGTACATCTCAATTCACTCTGGCAAAAGTCCCCTCTTTAGAAGCTGGAAAAAATAAATTCTTCCTAGGCAGATGGCAACCAGAAACCTTAATGTAATTCATATCAGCCTGTCACTCTGCCACCTTGGTTCTGTCATCTGAGAGAGGCCTGTATGTGGGGTCACCCCAGCAGCCCTTCGTACCTTCCACTCCTGGCTTCTGAGAGGCACAACTACTCCCAAAGTTTCAGTCTTGGTGGTAGCCACACTCCCCAGATTCTCTAGTGGAAGATACATTCCAGCTTGCTTTGTTCAGTGTGCTCTTGTAGCAGCTATAGAACAGTGGTTCTCACCCTTGTTGTCAATTTCCAACACCTGGCGAGTTTTTGAAACATATTGATGCCCAGAGTCCACCCCCAGAGATTTGGGTTTTGTTGGTATAGAGTGAGACCCTGGTGTTGTTCATTTCTGTAACTCCCCAGGTGATCTTATTTTGCAGCCAGGTTGGGGAACCATCACTATAGGAAACTCAGAGGTTAACAAAGCCCATGCCCAATTTCCACCATGTCTCATGGAAGGCACAGGTGCCTGTTCCATTAGACTGTGGGCTCCATGAGGGCTGGGACCCCTTCTGTCTAGTTTATGGCAGTACTCTCATTGCACTGCCTGGCAGATAGTAGGTATCCCATAATATGCACTGAATGAAACTTAAGCTGCCCTCTTTCCATAGGCACCACGACTTGCCTCACATTTCCAATATAGGCCCCACTATGTACTAACTGGGAGGTCTGGAGCAAGTCAACCTACCTTTCTAAGTCTCGATTTGCACATCTTTAAAATGGGGATTCCCTGTCTGAAGGCTCACCCAGAGAGGAAAAGTATGGACTTCAGCAGGAGCTCTGAGGAGCAGAGCCATGCCCTGGGAGCCTAGAAATGCACATTTGTAGTTTTGCTTGGGCTAACCTCCACCAGCCACCCTCTCTCCACCTGCCAGCATATTGGGTGGCTCTCTGGAATAGGAGCCACTTTGCTGACCATGGCAGCTGCCCTTGGGACTTCCAGGCAGTGTATGACCAGCCTGAATACTCCCAGGTGGGAAATGTGGAAGTGAAACACAGAAATGCAGCTGTGGAGAGAAAAATCTCTTGATGCAATAGCCCCTGGAAAATCCCTACTCTAACAGGCACAGTTCTGTCCCCAAGACACAGCCACAGTGTGGGTCAGACTCCAGGGCCCTCTCTCTGTACCATCTGCTCTGGGAGGGGGAATCAGGGTATGAAGGTGACTTCTGCTCAAGCATGGTATGACAGGGTGCTCATCAGAGATGGGATTCCATATAGATGGGAAAATGGCACATTGGTTGCAGCTTCCTTCCCCAGGTCCCAGGATCTAGTTGGGTCCCTTTCTCCCATCGCAGAAGAAATCTGAACTCCCGGGATGGGGTCATGGTGGAGAGAGGGAGGAGAAAATCTGTGCTGATCCTGGAGGTGGGAAAATGAGGAAGAAAGTCCCCATGCTTTTTCATAACCCACTCAAGCAGGAGTTGCTTCCTGACTGCCTAAGCCTGCTGCAATCCTACTTGGAACTTCTAAGCATCCTATGCCATCTGCAGAGAATTACACACACATGAATATGACTTGGGGCTGTTTCCATCACTGGGGCTGTGACTATTTTTTAAAAGGGCAGCAAATAAGGTGGGCAGCATAACAGCTCAGGGTCAAAAAGAACAAGAATCAAAGCCCAATTTTGCTGATTCTTAGTCGTGGGATCATGGACAACTTAGTTTTACCTCTTTGACCCTCCATAGCCTCATCAATGAGACGGGAACAAGAAAACCCACCCCACAGAATTGCTGACAACATGGAATTAAGTAATCTGCAATGTTCCTAGCACAGTGCCTTGCCCATTGGACCTGCTCAGCCAATAAATGATGATGAGGATAACGATGATGACAGCAGTGGTAGTGAGAGTAACAAGTCCCAGCTGTGCTCCAGTGCCTTGCGAGTAGGAGCATGTCTTAGAACCCATTGGAGGGTCAAATACACCAAAGGAGAAGCAGCAAGATGGAAGGTTTGGGGGAGTCAGTGGGAGGAGCCAGGCTCACTGCTGGCAAGACTACAGCACATGCCACACGTCTGTTTATCGTTGCCCCTGCAGCTTTCTTCTCCAAAACGCCATAATTAATATTGCGCCTCTTCCGCCCCAGTCCCCAAGCGCCTCTTAGGCAGGGAAGGAGCGTGCCTGCCTTCTGCCCCAGGAAGCACCGGAGAGAGGCCAAGGCTCAGCGGCGGCGGCGGCGGGCGAGAGAGAGGCTGACGCGCGGCTGCCCCGGGCTGCAGGGGTTCGTGCCGTTCCCTTGGCAGAAAGGGTATAATTAATCCGCAGCGCTCTCCTTTCATTAAGCCTTCACGTTTATGCCTGAATTAACTTTTCACATCCAGTTAAGGCGCACGGGAGGCTCTATCCGCCGCAGGCGTGACAATCGCAGCTGGGAGTGTTGGTTGGAAGTGTGGGCTGCGATGACCTATCACCCAGCAGCTGAGGCGCCGGAGCCTCCAGGTGTCTCGGGGCAGGGAGGGGCCGAGCTTCCAAGCTCCGCCCAGGCGCCCCAGGCAGATGTCTGAAAGGGGAGAAGGGCGCTGCGCTCCAGCCTGGGACCTGCGGGGGACGGCGCAAGCCCACGGGGCCGTGGTGCGAGTGTGTGGGCGCCTTTCCGTCTCTCCTGCTGGAAGAGATTGGAGCCTCCTTCAGGGTTCTGGCTTCGCCAGCGCGAGCGGGGAGTGGGAGGTGGGGGCTGTTCCAAGCGGGAGGCGAAGTGCGCTCAGCTCTTAGGTGTTCTCCTCACGCTCCTGTTTGGACTTAAGGAAGCTGCGGAAACACACAGGGGCGTGCGCCCTGGTGCGCACAGGCAGGTGTTTGTGGAAGCACCCCCAGCCACTGGTTTGCTGTAAAAGAGACCTCATTTTGCTTTAGCTCCCTGGATCCGGAGCCCGTGAAACTGCCAGCGTCTCCTTGACACACTTCAGGGATGTAAACAGGGGCCTGCTGGTGCCCTCCTCTTCGGAAGATGGGCTATGTCAAGGCGTCTTTCCCCAGACGCCAGGAGGAGTAGGCTGCCTTGCTTCTCTCCTGGCAGCCTCCTTGTGAGTCATCGGAGTGAAGTGTTTTCTAGGAACTACTCAGCCTGCAGTGTTGTGACAGGGAGGGTGTGTTAACGTGGCCTCCCCCCCACACCCGCAGTACTCTCTGTAGGCTCTCCCTCCTCCTCCCCCCTTCACCTGCCTCCTCCACGCAGTTCAAGACATTGGGTCTTCTCAATCAGTAGTCCTGCTCCCCCACTGCCCCCCCAGCCCTCTGCTGAACACCTAACGTGTTTGGTCAAAGGAGCCAAAGTGCCTGCAAGGTCTCAAGAAATTATTTTCTTCACGATCTTTGTCATCTACTGGTTTAAAATCTAGTGGGGGTGTGGGGGAATAAGACAAACCTTGCAGACATGGCTAGCATGTGGGGGGATGATGAATGCTGGAGTGGCGAGTGATCAAATGCCGGAATGAGTGTTTTCGACCAGATTCGCACCCTTCGGAGGAAGGAAAGTGTTGTGGGCTGGCTCTGAGTCAGCCAGGATTTCTCAGGGAAGGTGGGATTTGGACTAAGCCTTGGTAACAGCCTCTGTTGAGTGCATGATGTCAAGATGCCAGGCTGTCAGTTTAGTGCTTGACACCCATTATCTCATTTAATCCTTATAACAACCCCATGATCTGGGCATTATAATTACCATCCCATCTTCTAGATGAGGAAACAAGCCCGGAGGGGTCAGGGAGCTGCCAAGGTCACAAGCTGGTGCATAGCTTTTAATCTGGGCCTATCTGACTCCTCAGCCCTGGCTCTGAAACAATGCTTTATGGCCTCCTCCAACCTTGAAAAAATGCAAAATTTCCTAAGAAGGAGAACTGAAAGGAGGGCATTGCCACAGAGGCAGAGCATTAGGAAGATGGGAGGGTGTCAGGAGGATCTGACTCTGGCTGGAGGGAGGTTTCCAGGCCAGCAGTAAGAACTCGACTGTCTTTTCTAGGATGTGTATGTGTTACTGTCCCCAACCCAAAGATCGCTTCATCGTAGGGGAGGGGATTTGTGGTGCTCTGATTTCCCAGGACCCCCTCTGGGAAACCCAAACCACCTCTGAGTAAGGGTAGAAAGGTCTCCTTGTAAAATCCTACCCCCAAGAACTTCAGGATATTAAAAATTTAGAGATTCTGTGACCCAGCTGATCCAATACCTTCTGTTCAATTTGGGTCAATAAACATGTGCCAGACACTAAGTGCTGGAAATAATTAAGGGACAGGCCTTTCCACCAGAAAGATTATAGTCTAGTGGCAATGATAGACACAGAGAAAAAAATCAATATGGTTGATAAATGCAAAGATAAAATTCATGGTCCTTCTCCATACTAGGGACATCAGCTCCGGAGGAGAGGACACAAGCTGAGCCTTGAAGGCTGGGCAGGTGATAGGTGAGGAAAGGAGGGAGCAGTATTCAGTTAGAGAACATCGCATATGCAAGGTCGTGGAGGTGTGGAACGGCAGTTTGTGTTTGAAATTGTAAGCAGGTCAGGTTACTAGAGCATATCCTTGGAGACAAGGAGTGGCAGAGATGAGGCTGAAGAGGTGAGCAGGATCTCACCGTAGGAGGCTTCCTGGGACTGGCTGAGGGGCTTGGGCTCAATCCTTCAGAGGACTGAAGGGCATTCAGCAGGATATAACCTGGTTGCTTTGCATTTTAGAAGCACCCCTTTGGCAACAAAGAGGGTGAGGATTTCCACTGCACAAGACTGAAATCTAGGAGGCTGACAAGGGAAAGTCTGCTCTGCTTCACCCAAGATACGATGGAGGTCCAGATCAAAGCACTGGTAGTAGGTTAGAGAAGAGAAGACTGGGTTAAGAAACACTGAAAATGGGGAAGAGATGAGAAAAGGCCAGGGATGGAGAAGGAGGCACCTGGGGGCCTGTAGACTTCTATCTTCGGTGACTGAATGGGTGATGTTGCCTTTAAGATTTGGAATACAGGGAGAGAAGCAGGTTGGTGGGAGGGGATGATGGGTCATTGTGGATTTGGTTGAGTTCATGATAATCAAGTGACATTTAGGTGGATGCTTTCAGTAGATACCTGGAATCTACCTCAAAGGAGAGACTGGAGATGCAGAATGGGGAAACATCAGCAAAAAGATAGGTTTACAAACTAAGAGAGTGAGTGAGCTCAGCTACAGAGATCATGTAGAAAAAAAGAGAGAATCCGTCAACAGACCCCAGGGAGCAGCCATGTTCAGGAGGTCGACAGAGGGGAGACAACTGTGGAGGAGACTAAGCAGACACAACCAGAGAGCTGGGAGCCAAGGGAGCATAGGGTGTCAGGGAAGGAGGAGCCCCAATGTTAAATGCAGCCAAGAGTCAGAGGAAGATCAAGACTGAAAAGTGTCCGCTGGCTTTGGCAGAGTGGAGGTCACTGTGGCTGTCTTACCAGGGTACTGGCAGGAAAGAGATGGGGCTCTTAAGTTGGGAAATTTTCAGAGAGTTGAATAAAGGGAATCTTGATAGCAGTGTGGCCTGGTGCAGGGGAAGCCCCGAGGAGGATAGTGCAGGGCACTGGGAGAGGTCACAGAGGGGCAGCATGGGCAGTTCCCACCCTGGGCCAGAGCACCAAGAAGAGAGGAGAGCACTAAAGCCAGGCCCAGGGGGGGCTGAATGCAGAGGGCTGTGGGGGCTTGTGAAGTTGGTGAAGGTGAACTGCCAGCAGAGTGAGACCCCAAGGACAGGGAGTTGCAGAGATCAATTCTCTAACCTCTCTCTCCATCCCAGTCTCCAGCAGAGGTTCCCTATAGGCTTTACCCACAAGGAAGCCATAAGGTTAGTGTGACAAAAGGTAAATGAAGGATCCCCAGGTCAGCCGCTGGGAGCAGAGAGCAGAGTAGAAGAGGGTGGAGGGCAGACATGGAGGGACAAAGAGGAGATGCCTAACGTGGTGGACCCCCTAGAGCACTTCAGTGGAGCCATGGCGGACACAGGCTCAAGACCCATGGGTAGTAGCTGGGGCATACAGCAAATACTTGCCACACCTGTCAGCATCCTCTGAATGCCCTTCCTGGGTGTGGTAAATCTCTCCTATATAAGTCTCTCTTCTCCAAGGAAATATCCTCTCTTTCCCAGCCTTCCTTGCAGCTGGGGGCAGGCACTTGACCTGGACTCCACCAATCAGCTGCATCAGTGAGAAGTGTGGGTTTGCAAGAGAGCAAGGGAGCAAACAGGAGCTGGGAGGAATCTGTTTCCCGATTAGGGTGATAGGGAGCTGTCAGCTTTGGGGTCAGTGCTTCCAGGCTCTTTGGTATCCAGAATCAATTGTCAGTGGTGCCAGCCACAGCTCTGGGATCAGTAGTCAAGGTTAGTAGGGCCTCCAGGGTAGGAGACTTGGGGTACCAGTCCCCATGTGCAGACCCCAAGGCTTCTCTTGGAAGAGTTAATGGAAGATCCCTGAGAACTTTTCATTAATTGTATTTCTGCTTATATTAGCTAGAGTAGGTTCTGTTGCTTGTCACTAGGACACTTACTGATGTGAGAGCTGACTGGGAAGTGAAGGACATTGGTATAGGAAAACAGATTATGCCTTTTTTTTTTTTTTCCTGAGACTTTTGTCTTGCTCTGTTGCCCAGGCTAGAGTGCAGTGGCTCATCATGGCTCACTGCAACTTTGACCTGTCAGAATCAAGTGATCCTCAAGCCTCAGCCTCCCAAGTAGCAGGAACTACAGGCCTGAGCCGCCATGTCCTGCTAATGTTTTAGTGTTTTCTAGAGACACAGTCTCACTATGTTGCCCAGGCTGGTCTCAAACTCCTGGGCTCAAGCCATCCTCCCACCTCAGCCTCACAAAGTGCTGGAATTACAGGAATGAGCCACCAGGCCTGACCCAGATTAATCTTTTAAGAGAAAGAGGAGAAGGAAAGGAAGGTGAAAGAGCTTTGGGTCAACAAAGGGGTATTTTTAGGGGGAGAGAGCTCTGAGAAGGTTAATGAGCTGGAGGAGAGAACTATGAGACATGGAGAGCTATGATTATCCCCGTCAAGAAGCTAAGAAAACTGAAGTTCAGGGAGGTTGACAATCTGCCCAGGGTCATGCAGACAGTAAGTAGGAGTGCAAGAATTCCAGTCCAGGCCTGCTGGCCTGAAAACCTCATCCTAGAAGCATCTGAAACAGCCACCCAGGCTGCCTCATGGAGGGTAGTTTTCATTAGAAATTGTGAACTCATAGCCAAAGCCCAATCTGAAAAGACAGAATGACTCCAGGGGACAGGGTGAAGAATGAGCCGATCGGCCTTGGTATAACATGAGAGACAAGGTCATGTCAAGGGAGTCAAGCTGGTTTAAAACATGAGACTCTGTATGTAGTGCTAGCTCATCCCACAAGACTATGTTACCCTGGAATAAAATCACTGTTCCTCAAACAGCTGACTGACCTCTATGAAGTACCACGTGGAAAGGCTGCCAGGGGAAGTAGAAAACCTATGGAATACGCCCCCCGCCCCCCGCCACAGCACCACCAATCCCTTGGCAAGTGAACATTGTGGAACGCCAAAGAACCTCCTAAGAGTGCCTAGCCTGTTTCATCAAGGCCAGATCTTCTTATGGGGCATGTCAATGTGTGTTCAAGGAGAGGAAATGCAGGAAGGTTTTCATGGACAAAGGCATGGAGAGACTGAATTTTCATAAAGTAACCAGGAGTTGGCTGAGTTTGCATAGTGTGTGTGTTTTGGTTGTGTTTGTGCCTTTATGTGTCAAGGGCTTGTTGAGACATTTGCAGAGTCAATTCCTCCTGTCAGTCTGGGTCTCTGTGCAGGGTCTGCACACATGTCTGTGCAGAGTTGACCCGCACACAGGAAGCCCCTGCCTCATGAGAGTAGTGTCTGTCCACCACCAGCCTCTATCTAGAAAGTCTTTTACTGTATTACAATTAAGAGGCTAATTTCCCAGGTGCTTTTTCAATTGACCATATCGACAAAGTCTTGAAATTTGGTTATTTTAGTGACACATAAAGCATTTTCCTTGGTTAACACATTTGAGTTTAATTTCAGTAATATTTCCATTAAAAACCTGTAATTAAAGCATCCAATAAAGATCAGTAATTTACTTAGCTGGATTTGTGTTATTAAAAAAAAAAAAACACACACACACACACACAAATAAAGATCAGTAATTTACTTAGCTGGATTTGTGTTATTAAAAAAAAAAAAACACACACACACACACACAAAAGAGAAAAAAATGCATTTGTGGAACTTAAATTCCATTCTACTGTTAAATGAACATTACGATTTTTCTGGGTCTTTTAATTGCAACTCATTTTTTAGCAGGAATATTAAACAAATTAAATTAAGCAAGTAATTTCCCTTTTTAGGATTAAAAAAAAAGAGAAGACTTCAAGTGGAAAAGCTCCTCTAAAACACCCATTAGTGGGATGGGGTGGGGCAATAATGTGGGTAAATGTGCCGCTTCTGCTTAAGCAGCAGGAAGTTGATGAGCTGCCATCCTGAGTGTGAGCCCACACGCTTAAAGAGCTCAGGCCCTGGAGTTGCCCACAGTCTTCCTGACCTGCTTGGCTGAGATTCCACAGGATCCGGCCCAGGGTAGGCTGAGACTGGTGGCAGCAGCAACTCAAGTGGTGAGAGGAGCCGGGTCTGGGCAGGTCACTAGGGCCAGCCCAAATCATAGGCAGGTGGAATCAGCTCAGGCACGGCAGTGAGTACAAAACAAGCTTAGGAGTGAAAAGTGAAAAGTATCAGTGAGCCGCTTCAACCCACACGTTTAATCCTCCCATCCGCCCCGTGGGAGTGGGTAGAGATTATTTGCGCTGATTTACAGTTGCAAAAACTATAGCTCTCGGAAGTCACAATTTGAAATGGAGTCTGCCAAGGCAGAAAGGTTAGTCTGGGTTCTCCAAGAAGCGGACTCCTGGATAGGACTAGATGTGCACAAGATTTAGGAGGGGTGACACCCAGGAGGGAAAATGCATGGCGGAAGCTGGGGTTGGCTGGGAGAGCTGTGAGACCCGGTCATAGGTCTGACCCCTGGAGTGAAGGAGAGAGAGATGGAAGCTTGCATGGGAGCAGCTTACATTGCAGAACCAGTGATGAGATAGCTCCTGAGACTGCCGGAATCCTCCAGCCGAAGTTGCCCATCAGAGGGGTCCTGAGTCTTGGGGGTGGGCCTGTCTCAGCAGCTCTGCCATGCACAGGCACTGGCTAGGAGCATGGCAGCAGTGAGAGACTTCAGAGTGCTCAGCTGGAGCTGCGAGGCCATCGTGCTTTCCATAACCAGAGATCTGGGAGGTGCATTTTCAGTGCCACCACATCAGTGCTCTCTCTCTCTCTACCATGTCAGATGGCCTCCTTTTTTCAGACAGATTTGGTACCAGTAGCTAACAAGGATAGGGTGGGTGAGGAACAACAATTCTGATATTAAGTGATTTTCAGGCAGCATTTGGGAATTGCCCACATGAGGCAAATACCCTGTGGGTGACCAGACAGAGGGAGGTAAGACCTATCCAGGGTTGAGGAGAAGATGGGGCAGATGGACAGGGTTGGCCAGAGTTTCCATCCCCAGTGGGATGGGAAGACTTCCCTAAAAATGTACTGAATGGCCCGGCACGATGGCTCGCTCCTATAATCCCAGCATTTGGGGAGGCTGAGGCAGGCAGATCACCTGAGGTAAGGAGGTCGAGACCAGCCTGGCCAACATGGTGAAACCCTGTCTCTACTAAAAATACAAAATTTAGCTGGGTATGGTGGTGGGCACCTGTAATTCCAGCTACTCGGAAGGCCGAGGCAGGAGAATCTCTTGAACCGGGAGGCAGAAGTTGCAGTGAGCCGAGATCATACCGCTGTACTCCAGCCTGGGCAATAGAGCAAGACTCGTCTCAAAAAAATTAAAAAATGTATCAAATGCCAGACAGGGGCACATAAAACCAGGGGAAAGAAATTAGGCAGGGATCTAGGCCTTAGAACTGGCTCACCCAAGGTCAGGAGGGGTCAGGGAGGTTGGGGGCTCCCTGAGCCATACCCTTAACACATTAGACTGGTGGGCAGCATCAGCTCAAGGAGAGAAAGCACACAGGGACCCATTTGCCATGGCTGGACCTCTAGGCCCTAGGCCTGCGAGGACCCTGGTCTCACTTCACTCCATTCTCAGGCTGCAGTTCACCAAGTGTTTGGTCCAGGGCAGAAACAAGTGACATAGTGTAATCAAATAAGGGGATCCTCCTCTTGAAAATTCCCCAAGTGGGGAAGGCACTCTCTCTGCCTCAGAGCAGCCTCCAATCTAATGGAGAAAACATGCTTCTGGCCCTCAAAGAGTTAGTCCTTGGGCCAATGGAAAAACACAACCCCTTTTTCGTGTGAGGGACCAGGTGGTAGATGTTGTTCTCATGATGGTGAGCGAGTCTCACAAAATCTGATGATAAGCATCTGGCATTCCCCTGCTGGCTCTCATTCTCTCTCTTGCCACCCTGTGAAGAGGTGACTTCCACAATGATTTTAAGTTTCCTGAGGCCTTCCCAGCCATGAGGAACCATGAATCAATTAAACCTCTTTTCTTTTGAGATGGAGTCTCACCCTGTCTCCCAGGCTAGAGTGCAATGGCATGATCTTGGCTTACTGTAACCTCTCCCTCCCAGGTTCAAGGAATTCTCCTGCTTCCTCTGCCTCCTGGGTTCAAGCCAGTCTCCTGCCTCAGCCTCCCGAGGAACTGGGATTATAGGCACGCTACCATGCTTAGCTTATTTTTTGTATCTTTAGTAGAGATGGGATTTCACCATGTTGGCCAGGCAGGTCTTGAACTCCTGACCTCGTGATCTACCCCCCTCCATCTCCCAAAGCGCTGGGATTACAGGTGTGAGCCACTGAGTCCAGCCAAAGCCTCTCTCTTTTTTTTAAAAAATCACCCAGTCTCAGATATTTCTTCATAGCAGCATGAGAACTGACTAATACACGCCCCCCCCCCAACACACACACAGCAGCAACACGGCCCCTGAAGGTAGAAGCACCTCAAATCCTCCACCCACTCCCCAGGCCCCATCTAAGGAAAGATGTCTTAGGGAGATTGCACCCTGAGTTCTACATCCAGCGATACCTCGCTAGGGCAACATTGCCTTCGGTCACGGGAACAGCCCCAGGAAAGCGCAGTAACTCAATTCAACCGTGCAGCTCCATAATCTCGTGTCAGCCTCACAGCTGATGATTACTGTTTTATCACAGGCTCATAAAGTCTCCACATTGCCATGAATCACGGACACTCTGCCAGCAAGAGCCCAGAAGCCCAGCCAACTCTGAGGGTGTCTGCTTGATAAGCAGCTGCTGGGATTCATCTGCGGTCACCTTTCATGATTGCAAGGGTCCTTTCACCTGCTTGTCCTGGAAATCAGGGAGCAAGTCACTCTCCTCCTGGTGGTGGAGTCTCCAGCTCCCTTATACTGGATGGATATTAAATGGCTAGGGGTCTCCCGTGCAGCAGATTAAATGACCTGACAACATGGGGCAGAGGGAAACATCAAGGATTTTGAGTTTGAAGACATTCAAATTTTGGGACTGCCACTTACTAATTGTATGGCCTTGGGCAAGTCACTTTTAAGCCATTCTAACCTCAACAGCCTCGGCTATAAAATGGGTATTGTGAAGCTTAAATAAGATAACACTTGCAACACACTTTGAAAACAGTAAATCAGCAGACACGTTAAAATTGTACCTGCTATTAAGCAAGGACCCAGACAACCAAGACCCAAACCAGGCAGACAACTGGAACCAGGAAGGAGGCTGCATCCAAAGGTCAGAGTGGCATAAAAGGTTAGAGGGAGTGTTTCCGGGTTTGGGGGTGCAGGGGAGCGCTCAGCTCCCCTGAGAGGGTGCTTTTCCAGGCTCTTGGTCTCTCACTCACCCAAGAATGGGAGAGGGACCACGGCGCAGTGCGCTCATAAGAGAATATCGGACCCCAAAGAGTTTTTGCAGAGAAGAGGTTTATTTAGGCAAAGAAAGAAAAAGAGGAGAGAGAAAAAGATGAGAAACCTTCCACGAAGAGTGTGGAAAGGGACCTAAATACGGAATCTGGGTGGATGTGGGTACAGGGACTTTTAACCTGGGAGGAATTTCCACCTCCTCCAAGCTCCCGGCCAATGAAAAGAGTTCCTTTAAACTTCCTCTAAAGTGATTGACTTTTGATCTTTTCCCCACGCCCGGAGAAAATTTAAAGACCGTTAAGTTTCCCAGGTGGAGAGAGAGGAGTGGGGCACTGGGAAGTTCTTGCCCTTGAAACTATGCCCCCTTGTGGACCCGGGGAGAGAATCCATTCCCTCAGGAGGACACAGAAGCCAGAGCTCGGGGCAAGGCAGTGGGCTTTTAAAGGCAGGACAAGAATACTCAGCGTTATGGATGAACCTGGAAACCATCATTCTCAGCAAACTGACAGAAGAGCAGAAGATCAAACACCGCATGTTCTCACTCATAGGCGGGTGTTGAACAATGAGAACACATGGACACAGGGAGGGGAGCACTATATACTGGGGTCAGCTGGGGGGAAATAGGGAAGGGACGGTGGGGGGTGGGGAGCTGGGGAGAGATAGCAAGGGGAGAAATGCCAGATGTAGGTGATGGGGAGGAAGGCAGCAAATCACACTGCCACGTGTGTACCTATGCAACAATCTTGCATGTTCTTCACATGTACCCCAAAACCTAAAATGCAATAAAATAAATAAAAAAAAAAAAAAAAAAAAAAAAAAAAAAAAAAAAAAAAAAAAAAAAAAAAAAAAAAAAAAAAAAGAATACTCAGCGTTACAAACTCGTGGAACTGGAAAGGACCTCAGGATCTTCTAGCCTGGTAGTTTGTAAAGTTCTGTCTAGTAGGTGAATCTTTGTCCAATGAAATCGGAGTTCTCCAGAAAAGCAGAACCAATAGGATGTGTATATCTAAGGAGAGAGATTTATTCTAAGGAACTGGCTCATGCAGTTATGGAGGCTGTCAAGTTCAGATCTGCAGGGTAGGCCGTTAGGCTGGAGACCGTGCTGTCTGTAGTCAGTCTGAAGGCCATCTCTTGGCTGAATTCCTTCTTGCTTGGAAAAGGTCAGTGTTTGTTCTATTAAGGTCTTCAACTGATTGGATGAAACCCACCCACATAAGGAGAGCAACTGGCTTTACTCAAAGTCCACCGATTTAAACATGAATCTTATCCATAAAATCTTTTCACAGAGACATCCAGAATAATGTTTGACTGAATATCAGGATACCATGTGTCAGCCAAGATAACCAAGAAAATTGGCCATCACTAGATCTTTCACAGAACTCCAGTATATGAAATAGATACAAGAGAACCTGCCATCATGGAAGAGGGAGTGGGGGAACAGGGTCCACTCACACTACAGTCTCTTGTCCTCTGCAGTGACTGCAGAGGCTGCAAAGAACCCAGTTTGAAAAACCACTGGTCTAGTTTCCACTGAGTCTGACCTTCACTCAAGAGGTAAGGAAACCCATGCTGGTCACACAGCTAATTCGGTTTAGAGCTGAACTCACCACACTCTCTCCTCTGCTGGTTTCACTGCATCATAGCTTCTTCTAGACTGCAAGTCCTTGAGTAGAGGCTCCACTCACCTCTGCATGCCCAGCTCAAAGCAATGGGCAGACATATAGCAGGTAAACAGTACATTTGCTGAATGAATGAGTGAGTAAATGAATTCAGGAAGATAGACCATTCAATAAATGGAAATCCAAACTGAGAAAAGTACAACCCACGAGGGCAGAAACAGTAGCAGTGCCTCAGAACTAAAGCCTCACATCTGTCCTGCAGCCCTAATGAGCAGGACCAATGACTCAATTTCAGAGGAGGCCTCAGGATGTTGAGTGGCTGCTGTTTGCCACACTTGACAGTAAATGCAAACGAAACTTCTCTTCGGCTTCAGAATGCACTTTACAACTGTTCCTGCAGCAAATTCACTGCAGGCTGGTAGTAAACTGAGTCTGCATTCTGGGAACATATTCAGAGTGGTGAGAGGAGGCAAACAGCTCCAAGACCCTGCGACAGAAGGAGAAAGGGGATGTGGTCCTGCGCTGGCAGAGTCTAATGAGTAGGGCACCACCAATGGGAGAGGCTGTAAATATCTGGTGGGTAAATGACCAAACCCAGAGTAAGCAGTATTGGTCAGAGTCTTGCTAAGATGCCCTCTGCCATCAGCATATCCCAGGAGATCTGGGGTGTGAGGCACAATTTTCTGCGGCAAAGAGGAGGTTGTTTGTGCACCTAGTGAGGCCCAGGAGCCGACAGGTCTCCCTATACCCGAGAGTTAACTGGGAATGGAAGTTGGCATCTGCCCTGCTCTGTCTCAGGAGCCTTGCGAGGCTGGGATATTTCCTGCCAGCTGTCAGCACAGCTGTTCTCCAAACCCTAGGGTACTACAGCTAAGGGAGAAGGGGGGCTTCCCGTGCAGAGAAGGAACAGTAAGTGAAGGGAAGAGCAATGACAAAGAAACATTTTGACAACTCTTTTCTTCCTCCACCTGATCCTGAAGGGCTTCCTTTTAAAGAGTCTGAAAATAGTGAGGGAGAAGGAGAGGCACGTTTCTGCAGGGCTCCACTGCAATTTCAGCAGGACAAACAAGACTCTTCACAACCTGTCCCCACCTACCTCTGGATCAGCGGTGCCCAGCCCCGGTTGCCCATTAGAATCATATGGGAGCTTTTGAAAAGTATTGACACCTAGCCCCAGTCCAGAGAATCTTATTTCATTGGTTTGGAGGGGAGCCCTAGCATGGGTATTTTGTTAAAAGCCACCCAAGCGATTCTAATGTGCAGCTGAGATGGAGAACCTCTGCCTTAAATCCTCTGCCCCCACTCCTAAGACTCCACGCCCTCTTCCTGCCCTCCACACACAGAGGCTAGGCCTTTTCATAACATCATGCATTGACACATGGACTTTGGGGTTCCCACTCTTCCTTCTCACCCTCTAGCTCTGCTTGGCAAATTCTTCACCCTTCAAGACCCTAGCCACATGTTGTCTCCTCTGAAGTCTTTCTGGATTTCTTGGGGCCAAGCCAAGCTCTACCCACAGCATGGTACTGCTGGCTCTGCCACATGGTACTCCAATCATATAGTCATCTGACTCCCAGCTAGATGTAAAGATTCTATTGTTTTTAATTTAACTTTTAAGTTCAGGGGTGCATGTGCAGGCTGTTATATAGGTAAACGTGTCATGGAGGTTTGTTGTTTTTGTCACTCATGTATTAAACCTAGTACCTATTAGTTATTTTTCCTGATTCTCTCTCTCCTCATACCCTGCACCCTCCAATGGACCCTAGTGTGTCTTGCTGTCTCCCACGTATCCATGTGTTCTCATTGTTCAGCTCCAACTTATTTATAAGTGAGAACATGTTGATGTTTTGTTTTCTGTTCCTTTGTTAGTTTACGAAAGATAATGGCGTCCAGCTCCATCCATGTCCCTGCAAAGGACATGATCTCATTCTTTTTTATGGCTGTATATTATTCCACAGTGTATATGTACCACATTTTCTTTATCCAGTCTACCATTGATGCGCATTTAGGTTGATTTCATATCTTTGCTATTGTGAATAGTGTTGCAATGAACATATATATGCATGTGTCTTTATAATAGAATGATTTATACTACTTTAGGTATATACCCAGTAATGGGACTGCTGGCTTGAATGGTGTTTATGTTTTTAGGTTTTTGAGGAATTGCTACACTGTCTTCCACATGGCTGAACTAATTTACACTCCCACCAACAGTGTATAAACACTTCTTTTTCTCCCCAACCTCACTAGCATCTGTTTAGTTTTGTTTTTTACTTTTTGATAATAGCCATTCTGACTAATGTGAGATGGTATCTCATTGAAGTTTTGACTTGCATTTCTCTAATGATCAGTGATGTTGAGGTTTTTTTTCACATGATTCTCGGCTGCATGTATGTCTTCTCTTGAAAAGTGTCTGTTCATGTCCTTTGCCCACTTTTTAATGAAGTTATTTTTTTTTCTCTTTTAAATTTGTGTAAGTTCCTTATAGATGCTGGATATCAGATCTTTATCAGATACATAGTTTGCAAATATTTTCTCTCATTTTGTAGGTTTTCCATTCACTCTATTGATAGTTTCCTTTGCTGTGCAGAAGCTCTTTGGTTTAATGAGATCCCATTTGTCAATTTTTGCTTTTGCAGCAATTAATTTTGGGTCTTTGTCATAAAATCTTTGCCTGTTCTTATATCCAGGATGATATTGCCTGGGTTGTTTTCCAGGGTTTTTATAGTTTTAGATTGTACATTTAAGTCTTTAATCCATCTCAAATTCGTTTTTGTATATGATGTAAGGATAGGGTCCAGTTTCAATCTTCTGCATATGGCTAGCCAGTTGTTCCAGCATCATTCATTGAATAGGGAATGATTTCCCCATTGCTTGTTCTTGTTGGGTTTGATTCTAAGCTTCTTGAGGGTAGACATATTTCATGGATTAATATATACACACACATATATTTTATATATATATATATTTAGTAATGTGTATATATATATATATATAGTAATGTATTTAGTGTCTCCTATGCATCAGATGCTCTGAGGACCAGGGATATGATGATATATAAGATAGCCAAGTCCTCCCTTTTACATTCCCTGTAGCTCACCTGTCATAAGGAAGTTTAACAAATATCTGTTGAATTAGTGAAAGACTTTCTGATGGAAGAAAGATAGGCAATGTAGTGTTCCAGTTAGGAAGTATGGCAGAGATAGTGCTTTATGAGCCACTGGAAGATTTCACCTCTCAGGCCATCTTGATGTCAGGTGGGTTGTAGCACTTGGAATGTCAGCAGAAGTGAAGTCAGCTACTTCCAGGTTTGATCTTAAACACAACTCATGCAATCCCAGTTTTCACTTCCTCTGCCTCGATGACCTTTGAGGCCACATTGACATAGTCACGAGATGGAGAAGGGCTGTCCAGCTCTCCAGGCTTTAAGGGAATGAGAAATAAACATTTTGTGCTTCACCATTGAGATTTTGTGAACCAATATCTTATAACAGGGAAGTCTGGCTTATCCTGAATAATATAGGATGCATTTGCTGTCAGTAAGACTACATGAGTGAAAGTGGGGAAAGAGAGGAGATTTCATCTCTGATGATAAAACTTGCAGAGGTAGGTGGTATCTGGGGTTGAACAGCAGCTCCTTCACATTTAGAAGGACCCAGGCCCTTTCCATCCACTGATTCTTTCACCTTCCATGTATCAGCATGTCTCTACTTGGCTCAAAAAACAGCTTCCACAGTTCCTAGCATAATTCCCAATCACATGAGTGTCCAAACACAGTGAAGAAGCGGGGAGGCAAAGGCACCCTGTCATCATCTTTCCCAATTTAGGAAAGAGCAAAGTCTTTTCCAGGAGCTCCAGCAACTGCCCCTTATTTCTCAGGGGCCAGAATTGGGTCACGTGGTCGATTCTGGCTGCAGATCAGGTGAGAAGACCATGTGCAGGGTCTCCCTGCTTTACCTTGGAAAGTGGGTGGTGTCCACTGCAAAGGGCCGGCATCTCAGCCTACCCACCAAGCCTGGAGAGAGGAACACTGCCTGAAGCAGCCACGCCAAAAGTGAGAGGTCCACCTGCTTCACATTAACGACGGCACTTCCTATGCATGAGTGTGGTTACTGATTGTAATTTATACCTGAGTTTGTGATTTGGGGAGAGCACCAGGGGACTCACTGCTGCCTCAGAGAGGTAAGATACAAAGGCAGGATCATTTGTTTTATTTCTTTCTTCAAAAGATTCTTATGAGGCATGTCTTTTATGGCTGCATACTCATTATATTTCAAATGCATTCAAGTATCTTTGATGTATTGCTAAGAGTCTGGATTTTTTTTTTTTTCCTCCAAAGCTCTTGTGAAAAAAAAAAATACTTATAGGTGAAATTGGATGAGCCTATGGAGTAAGATTTGTTGTCTTCTGTGAAAGTTGTGTTATAGGGGCTGCTGCTCAGAGATGGGACCTTTCTTGGTTGTATCCGTTTTGGAAATACCAAGTAGGACAGGCCTTCAGCAACGGTAAAGGAGATGGTTGCCTAGATATTGTGATTTGGGCCATGCTATGCCTGAAAAATGTTCCCCTTAACCCCAGATCCCTAACTCACATAGAATCACCTCTTAGGTCAAACCAGTATTTCTCCTAGTTCCCTCAACATTGACTTAATGAAGATGAAAGCCAGTGGATTCCCTGGGGCTTGTAGAAGGATGGCCAGGACAGATATTCAGCTGGTTGTTAAAATACTGAAATACTTCCCTACCAGTTGGTAAATGGATGCAGTCCAGAGGCCCCAGTCCCTTCCTTGGCTGCTTTCCCAGCTCCTCCCTTGGGGCTCAAGTACTCCCCTCAATCCAGCTACCGAAAGGTTAACCTCTGGTGTTGCAAGGGTCCTCTAAGACCTTGCTCCCGTTCTTATTGGTTGCTGCCCCTATTGGTGGTTAAATATGTTGACTATCACTTCCTTCAGACTGCAGCCCAAAATGATCCATCTAAATGATCTCCTGTTTTAGCTGAGAAATGAAAGCAAATTGTATTCTATGCCATAATTTACTCATATTTGTTTTCATATGAAAGCAGTGTTTTAAAATCATATCTGTGAAATTAAAACGCTGCTCCAAGATGCTCAATGATCACCCTATGGCTTTGGTCCTTCCAGCACTTCGCTGGGTAACACCCGCCCCAGGTAGTTGGGCAATTCAGTCTGAGAATCAAAGATCTACAGTGCTGTCACCAGAACATCATGGCACAGTTTTGCATGTGGCACTTAAAGGGCAAAAGCCAACCCTCTGTCTGCAGCCTGTACTCAAACTTTAGTTTCAGCAAAACCCAATCCCTACTCCCTGCCAGCTGCTCTGCTTCCTAGTCCCACTGCCCTGACCTAACAGGGGCATTTTTCCAGCCCTCAAATCTTCTCATGCCTTTCCAACTCTAGGCCTTTGCTCCTGCTGTTTTTGTCCATGGGGTTGCTCTTTCAGCTCAGCCTTCAAAGTCATGCTCAAAGCGACATCATCCCCCTCCAGAGCAGACCCCCGGGCTGCTGTAATCTCTTGCTCTTCCTTATTTGTTTTTTCTTACCTATCCTGTGACTCACATTCCTTTCTATCCAGCATTATAGTTATTTACATTCACCTTTCAAGCTTGACTATGGCCTCCCTGAGGGAGGGACCTTATGTCATTGATCTTTTTACCCTGCACAGTATCTAGACATGGAGCAAGCAAGCAGAAAATGTTTATTCAATAACTGAAGCATGACAGTGACATTTTAATTTTTTAAAATACATTTAGGGGTTACAAGTGCAGATTTCTTATATGCGTATATTGTATAGTGGTGAAGTCTGAACTTTCAGTGCACTCATCACCTGAGCTGGGAACATTGTACCCAATAGGTAATTTTTTAGCCCTCACCCCTCCCACATTCCCATATTTTGGGGTCTCCAACATCTAGCACTCCACTCTGTACGTCCATGTCTGCCCACTGTTTAGCTCCCACTCATAAGCAAGAACATCCAGTAGTTGATTTTCTGTTTCTCAGCTATTTCATTAGGATAATGGCTTCCAGTTTCATCCATATTGCTGCAAAATACATGATTTTATTCATTCTTATTGATGAGTAATATTCCATTATATGTGTGTGTGTATGTATATATGTGTGTGTATATATATATATGTGTGTGTGTGTGTGTATATATATATGTGTGTGTATATATATATATGTGTGTGTGTGTGTATATATATATGTGTGTGTATATATATATATGTGTGTGTGTGTATATATATGTGTGTGTATATATATATATACACACACCACATTTTCTTTATCTAAACCTCTGTTAATTCATACTTGGGTTGATTCCATATCTTTGTTATTGTGAATAACACTGCAATAAACATGTGAGTGAAGGTATCTTTTTAATATAATTATTTCTTTCACTTTGGGCATACACCCAGTAGTGAGATGCTGGATTGAATGGTAGTTCTATTTTTAGTAGTTTGAGAAATCTCCATACTGTTTTCCATAAAGGTTGTACTAATTTACGCTCCTACCAACAGTCTATAAGCATTCCCTTTTCTCTGAATTCTCACCAACTTCTGTTGTGTTTTGTCTTTTTAGTAATAGCCATTCTGACTTGTATATCATGGCATTTCTCTGATGATTAGTGATGTTGAGCATTTGTCATATGTTTGTTGGTCACTTACATATCTTTTGAAAAATGTTCATGTTCTTTGCCTACTTTTTAATGGGGTTCTTTGTTTTTATCTTGTTGAGTTGAGTTCCTTGTAGATTCTGGATATTAGCTCTTTGCTGGATGCATACTTTGCAAATATTTTTTCCCATTCTGTAGGTTTCCTATTTACTCTGTTGATTGTTTATTTTGCTGTGCAGAAGCTTTTTAGCGATTCTCATTTTTCATACCTTGATATTGGTTAATTCCATTTCCATCTGATGAAACAGGAGGAATAGAACATGGACTAGGCCACTTTGATGGAAAGTATAAGATAAGGTTTAGACAAAGGCAGGACTGTAAACCACCATAAGCCAGCACATAGTTGAGGTTGAAAAGGGCAAATTCCACCCATATTACAGTTTTCAAAGAGCCACACAGTCTATTAAGTACAGCCCCTGGAGCCACACTGCCTGGCTTCAAAACCTGGCCCTGCTACTCTGTGACCTAGAGGTGGTTCTTAACTCTCTGTGGTTCTGTTTTCTCATCTGTAAAATGGGGCTAATAATTTTGCCTACCACATTGATTTCTTTGAGCAGATTAATGAGTTAATACATACAAATCATTGAGGATAGTAGCTGGCTGATTGTGGTCTAAATCCCAATACTGTCTAGGTAAGTTGGGTCTCCCGTGTTTTAGTCCCTTTTTCCTTCATGATATAGAGACTATGACAGTCATCCAATTCCATTTTCTTCCGCCTCCAGACCAGTGTGTATGTCAACTTTAGGATATTTTTAACATTCTCAGGTTAAGCACACTGGACCTGTAGCTTCCAGAAGCCAAGTTTATACATTGTGTAGGAGGTTAACAAAAACAGACACATAAAAGACAAAGTTGAATACATGTTCCAATGCCTACTTCTTCTGAAATCTCTTTTGTTCTGCCAGAAAATGGTCTTTTCACTTTCATAATGATACTCAATGTTTTTGGCAATTAGAGATCAATTCAATTAAGTAAACCTTCTATTGTAAAGGAAAAGGAAGAAAAGAAGGAAGGGAGCAAAGGAGTGAGGGAAAAGAAATAAATGAATGAAAAATGAGGTTTTAGCAAAAAGCTGGCAGCCATTCACAATTCAGTGTGAACTTGCTAAGACAAATTGCCTTTCTGACATGTATCTGATATCAGTCCACTTTGGAAAACAGAGATGCGGGTGGCTTGGGATTTTAAATGGTAAAAAGCCATTTCAGAGCATGTCGAGGAAGGATGGGGCTGGCTGGAATACCCAGAGCAGAGTGACTTAGTGGGAATGGGTGAGGGGTTTAACCAGCATCCAAAAAGCAACCTCAGCAGTCTGAGTCTAAGAAGTAGGTAAGGGCTGGGGAACAAAAGAAAGATCAGAAAGAAACTCTGAAGAAATATTTCACATCTTGAAATGCAGCCTAGTGGAGGCTTTGGAAACGAATGTGAGGCAGATGTTCTGCCTAAAGCAATCTAGCACTTCTAGCTGCAGTTAGTTGGTGATGCTATTCCATCTCCAGGGTGCTTTAGCAGGAGGGATCAGGAAGCTGGCCCCAGGGTGTCTGCCCTTCCCACTCGTGCTCTTACCCTATTATGAAGGGAATAGTATTTTCTCTGTAGTCCTCAGAGCTTGTTCACCATGCAAGCATTATAAGAAGTTGCCTGAAATTCCACTATCTCTTCATCACCTCTCTCCCTCTTCTCTATGAAAATAGGACAGTTCCAAATCCCTCTCCATTTCTGCAGAGAAAACATTTTTCTCAGCCAGTCTTGGTGGCACAAAGGCAGTCACTAGACTAAATTTCTCATTTATCACCCCCAACTTTAGCCATCACCATCCATTTTCTTTTTTTAGGAAAGGCAGTTTAATGGGTTTAGACAGATGACAATTCATCAGGAAATCAAAGAACTGGAAGGGCCCTAAAAGAATATCTAGTCCCACCCACTTACTTGACAGATAATGAAGCTAAGACTCAGAGAAGGGCATGACTCCCCCAAGGTCAATGGCAAGTTGAGGGTGGAGCTACATCAAGAACCCAGGACTGCTGACTCCCAGCTCTCTTCCCCCAGCCCCTCTGTATTAGTCATTTTCATGCTGCTGATAAAGACATACTGGAGACTGGGCAATTTACAAAAGAAAGAGATTTAATTGGACTTACAGTTCCCTGTGGATGGGGAAGCCTCACAATCATGGTGGAAGGCAAGGAGGAGCAAGTCGCATCTTACACGGATGGCAGCAGGCAAAGAGAGAGACTTTGTGCAGGGGAACTCCTCTTTTTAAAACCGTCAAATCTTGTGAGACTTACTCACTATCACAAGAACAGCACAGGAAAGACTTGCCCCCATGATTCAATTACCTCCCACTGGGTCACTCCCACAACATGTGAGAATGAATTCAAGATAAGATTTGGGTGGGGACACGGCCAAACCATATCACCCTCAGTCACTGACCTTTGTTGTAGGGTGGTGAACCTTATCTAGGACTGGATTGGAGTGTCTCCCTGTGATCTGTAATTTGTGGAGATCCTGAAGGGTCCTGTGTCCCCAGCTGCTGCTATGTAGGTATAAGATACCATGCTAGACTCTGTGAAGAAACCCCTTGATGGACTATGTCCTTAAGCATGAGAGGCTGCTTTGGGCTGCAAGTAACAGAGACCTTCACTTTAGCTGCTTCAACCAGGAAGGTTAGTGGTCTGGCACCACAGGGTGCCCAGAGTAGAAGCACTGCCAAAGTTGGCACACTCCGTGGCTCAATCGGTTATCCCAGGCTCTCTGTGTCTTTTTGATCCACATCATCAGCATGTTAGTGAGCTCCCTCCTCATCACAAGACAGACTGCTGCAGTTCAAGGGCTCATTTCAAGACATAACATCACACCATAGAAGATGAGCCATTTCCTTCCAGTTGTCCTTGTTGTTAGTGAAGAACATTTTCCCCAAAGCCTCCCAGAAGAATTCTGTCCTCTCATCGGTCAGGATTAGGCCACATGTCCCTTTCTTAACCAATGACTGGAAAGGGAAATGGGGTTACCAGAATTGACTTAAATAAATTGAGATTTACCCTAGAATATTGTGTGGAGAGGTGGACACTCAAACACTCAGGGCTCTGCCAGCAAGAAGAAGAGGATGGCAGGGGGTAGGCACTCAACAGTACCTGCCCCATCTCATCATCACCATCTGAGAAGAAGTGTAGTGTTCAGAGCAGACTCTGGAGCTAGTTTGGCTCAGTTCAAATCCTTGCTCTGCTGCTTTCTAGCTGCATGCCCTAAGAAAATTATTTTGTCTCTCGGTGCCTCAAATTCCTTGAAGAATACAATAGAATCTACCTCTTGGTGCTATGAAAATGATGTAAGGTAATATATGTAAACTATGCAAATATATGTAATATGTAAGATGACAGCCCACATAAATGTTCTATAGGGGTAGCTGTTGTTAGCTACTTCCTAACTCCCTTCCCATCCTACATGCACACACACACACTCACAACCCATATGCCCAACATCACTGCTGCAGGAGCCTCATCATTATTCCAGAACTGACCTGCATTTTTCAAATCTTGAGATTTCACATATGCTGGCCTTCCACTTGTAAAGATAAACTTCCCACCATCTTTCCCATTGACATTTAAGAGCCAGCGCAACACCACCTCCTCCATAAACTTTTCCTGATCCCTTCTAGTTGGCATCAATCTCTTTCCACTCCACCCTCAAACTCCCCAAACCCTCAGTGTCTCCTGTGCATCCTACCTTGCTTTGTGATTCCAAGTGGGTGTGTTGGTCTCCTAGACTGGGATCCCCTTTAGGGCAGGAGGTTAAAGACTAGGTCAAGAGTCTCTTTAAGAAATAAAACAGTGCCCTGCATATGTCATCTTAGTTTATCAAATCACGTAGAATTGAATCAAAATATACAGTCACCACCCTCAAGGAGCCTAGTTAAGGAACAGGACAGACACATGTAAGACAATTGGCCATGTAAGCATTAGAATATTAGCACCCCCTACAGACCTGGTGCTCCAGCCACACCCAGCTTCCTGCCATTGCCTTACACCCTCTTGCCTTTGCTCAAGCTGTTCTTTCTGCTTCCAAGTCCCCTCTTTGCTCCCAGAATCCTTTTACAGCTGACAAAGTCCTACTCACCCTTTCAGTCTCTACTCCAGCATTGCCTCCTCTGTGAAGCCCTCGTAGTGATGCTCCTGCCTACTCTGATACTTCTCTGTTTATTAGACCATTCACACACTCCACATCCGCCTCCTCCAACCTGGGTGCTCCTAGAGAGCTAGAACTGTGTCTTTCCACATCAGCATCCCCCAGCCCCGTGAAGAGCTTGGCATGTAGCAGATGCTCCATGCCAGCACTCCATGTTTGCTGAGTGAATGAGCAGATGAGTTTGCAGGCAACCTGTGAGCACTCCTGGGGATTCATATTAGCTCTCTTTTGTCCCTTTCTCAGAACAGCACCCCTGGGACCTTGGTAACAACAACAGGCTGTGTCTTCAGGAGGAAAGCCAGTCTGGATAGCTGAAGAGTGGGAGCCACACTGGTTGAAGATGCTGGGCATCCCAGCCTAGGAGATAAAAATATAATTAGCGTAATCCCTGAGAGCAGTGTGACAACACCTACCCAGTACTTGCCTCTGGGAGGAAAGCTGCATAGAGAATAGGCACAGCAGAGCAGGGATTACACTTATTTATGTCAAGTGGCCAGGCTGGAATGCCAAGAAGGAAGCATTCTTCTAAGAAGGGTCCACCAACAGGCACAACCATACAAGTACTGTCTATCCCCCAGGATTCTGGCATGCGTTCCTGAACCATGTCTGCAGTGCATTCTTAACAGTTGTTGCTGTTGGCTTTCCATGGCAATAGAGTGCCATACATCACAGTTTCCTGAGCCCTTTCCCACGTTACTTCAGCTAAGCCTTATATAAGCACTGCAGGGATAATTCCAGATGGGGAAACTGACTCTCAGAGAGGTCAAAGGCTTTACCAAATGGCACACAGCTAGTAAGAGCAGGGGCTCTGGATCCAAGCCCAGCACTTGCATGATCTGGTTTGGCTGGAAGGAAATTTGACAATGGGAGATTTCTTTCTGTTTTCAGGTGAGATACTGGTTTGCCCCCAGCATCCATGGTCTTGTGGGCCACTATTCTTCTGTGGGTCTTTATGTGTTAGGGTTGGGGGGAGTGGAGAATAGGGACATAGGGAATAGGGATGGAGGGGAGGTTGTGTTGTGTGTGCATATGTGTGTGTCTGATGTGTCTGTGTATATATTGTGTGTCTATGTGCATGTGTATATCTGTACATGTGTCTGTATGTATATGCATGTTTGTGTGTCTATGTATGTGTATGCTTGTCTGTGTGTATATGTGTATGTGTATATGTACGTATGTGAATGTATGTGTCTGTGTCTGCATGTGCATGTGTGTCTGTATATGTGTGTCTGTAGGTGATTGTGTATGTGTGTATGTGTATATGTATGCGTGCATATGTATGTGTCTGTGTTTGTGCATGCCTGTGTATTTGTGTGTATGTGTAATTGTATACATGTGTATGTGTGTCTGTATGTGTTTGTATGTGTCTGAGTATTTGTCAGTGTCTGCATGTGTCTATGTCTGTCAGACAAACTTAGCCAAAAGGTTGTCTTCCGTTTGGAAGCATTTTGATTTAGAAAGTACCTTGGCCTCAAAGTGTGGTCTTGTGAACTACCAGGCCCTATTCTGTGTTTCTCTGGTTGTGTATGTGTGTGCATGCGCACACATGCATACATGTTTGGGGCACATAGAGGTGTTAATATGTATATGCCTGTATATGTATGTCTGTGGGTATCCATGTTTGTGTGTGTGTGTGTCTGTATGTGTCTGTGAGTGTATGTGTCAGTGTCTATGTCTCTGTGTGTATGTCTGTATACATGTGTCTGTGGGTGACTGTGTGTACATGTAGGTGTATATGTTTGGATATGTATGTATGTATGTATGTATGTGTCTGAGAGTGTGTGTTTTGGGCCCAGAGAGAGCTGAGAGCATCCCTCATGCAGTGGGCATATTCCCTGGGACAGTGATGGATTCCCTCTGATTGCCCTGAGTGTCATAATTCCTCCAAGTGCATGCTCAGGGCAGTGATATTTTTAAAACCCATTCATATGTCTCTTCTGCACATTGCCTGGCCCTCTCCAAAATGGAAAGGTGGGGCTGGAGTACAGTTGTGCTGAGATTTTCCATTACCCTGTCGTCACCCAAGTTGTCTTCCTGACTGAGAAACGGAGGGGTCCTCTATGTTTTCCCTGGGATCACAGTTTCAGCAGATGTCCCCACAACCCACCTCTTTCACCCTCCTGTTCTCTTCCTTGTTCAGAGGTGGGGCATCAATGCACAGGACTTCTCAGTATCCCGTCCAGCTTCTGAGCTGGCTCAGGCAGCAGTAATGTGGTTTCTGGGTGGCTCCCATTGGATCAGTGTCTCCTGAAGGCAGTCGCCTAGCACCAAGGACCGTCATATCTGCATCTGTAAAGTCAGGATCACGTTGCCTCCTGAGAGGATGAAGTGCGGGAATGCCTTGTACATTGTAGCAGCCCTTGCACCTTGGCCATTATTACCACTGCAGCCTCTGGCAGCCGTCAGCACTATCCAGAAGCCAGAAGCCCCACTGCCACCTCTCTGCCTCTACTCCGCTTTCCTTCCAGATCTGACGGTGAGCCCTCTGGCTCATCAGGGTCACCTCTGTACTGTCTTCACCAGCCTCTATTGGCCTTCACCACTTCTGCTCAAACTAACAAGTGCTCCAGCCCTTCCTGAGCCAAAAGGTTGTCTTCTGTTTGGAAGCATTTTGATTTAGAAAGTGATTTAGCCTCAAAGTATGGTCTTGTGAGCCATCAGGCCCTATTCTTCTGTGTTTATATGTGTGTGTATGTATGTGCACATGTGCACACGCATGCATGTGTAGGGGCACATAGAGGTGTTAAGAATGTTGTAGCATGTGTGAGGGGGTATGTGGTGGTGTTGAGCATGTTGCAGTACATATGCTGTAGTATGTTTGTGTGGGTATGCAGGTGTGCAGTGGCCTTTCTGCCCTAAAAGAAGCCAGGGGTTCCTGAGGTGCCCTTGGTGCAGGTGGAACAGTCCTGATTTCCAAGGTTTTCTGCCTTGCGTTGATGTCCCTGAATTCCCTGAGACAGTCATGTGAGTTGGGCTCAAAAGGTGCTCCTGGGATGGGTGCTGTAGACCCAGATGACTCAAAATCTTGCTCCAGGTGCAGAAGCATGGATACCACTGGAGGGTTTGTTAGACAAGCAATCTCAGACCCTAGCCCAGAGCTACTAAATCTGTCTGCATCTTAATCAGATCTCCAGGTGATCAGATGCATAGGAAGGTATGAGAAGGCCTGGGCTAGGATAGGAAGATGAGCCAGCAACAGGAAGGATATTGGCCCGGCCTGCAGAGGAATTCTCGCCCACTGAGTGCATGAGGTAATGGGTTGGGTGACTGAGAGAGGCAGGAGGGAGGTCAAAGGAGACATTTTTCAGGAAAGGCTGGGACCAGCAGGGAACTTAGGAGGGGACAGAGCTGGTTGTCCCAGAGGCTGATCCAGCCCAGCGTCTCCCCTTCACTGTGTTGGGTGGACTGGAAACTGGGCCCCCAGCAGGCAATGGGCATGTGTGGCTTTGTATCAGGGTGATACTGACCTCACAGGATGAGTTAGGCACTGTTTCTCCTCTATAATTTTTTGGAAGAATTTGAAAAGGATTGATGTTCATTCTTCAAATGTTTGATAGAATTCATCAATGAAGCTGTCTGGTCATTCACTTTTTTTGTTGGAAGGTCTTTTTTACTAATTTACTCTCTTTATTTGTATAGATCTGTTTAGATTTTCTATTTATTCTCAAGCCAGTTTTAGTAATTTGTGACTTTCTAGGTATTTGTCTGCTGTAAGCATTATGGCCTGGGAACCAAGCTCACCTTACCTGAGCAGAATGTTATAGGTGGGTAGTACCTAGGGTTCCTCCTGCCAGGTTAGGCAGTTCTCAGGAGTTTGTGTTGGAATTCACTCAGGGTAGCTGGCAAAATATTAGCAAAATATTAGGGAAAGTTATGGCTTAGTCTCAAACATTTTGGGAAGGCCAAAAGCTTTTATTGGGGCAGGTTGAACGTCAGGGAAAAGATAGGGATGATAAGAGGCTTTCCCAGTTTAAATCTGTTTACCCCACATCCCTTTGTCTCTATTCTGTTTACCCATGGAAACTTTGTCTGGATGGCCCTCTCAGGGGGAGGTCAAAGGGGAATTACCTGTTAATGGTTTTTACTCTGGGCCCCAGAACGTAAGCCTTTTATCATTTGTAAAACCACTCTTTTAATCATGTTAATTATCTACACACATGTTGACTTAGAACCTCTGTTATGAAATCTTTACTGAATAAATGTGTGGATGTACAGGGGGTCTTGGTCGATTGGCTGCAGTCACCCTAAAAGCAGCCGATGACCATCCTTGGCCCACTTGAATCAGTGTAATGGTGTGAGAGTGCATTCATTCATCCGTCGTTGAGTCAGGGTCTGCAGGACAGACCTCTGCAGGTGGTGATCGATGTCTTAAATTCACCTGTGCCAGGTCCTGTCCTCAGATCCCTGACTCTGGTCTCTTCATTTAAACCATGTGCAATTAAGGTAGTTGTGCTGACCGACATGCTCTGGCCACAAGAGTTTCCTCCCTAGATCCACACCCCTGCTATCTTGCTTGTGGCTGAGATCCAGCTTGCAGGGGAGGTAGAAACCTCAGCAAAGCCAACTGCAAGTTGACTCTCAAGTCATGCTCTGCACCCTGGATCCTGAATCCTGCCCTTAGATGTGGACTGAACAACATCTCTCATCATTCTGTAAGTGATCAAATAAGAACTTTCCCAGCTGTTCAAAAACAGGCTATTTTCAGTAGATGCCTCATGATCCAGGTTGTCATAGTAAAAGCTTTTTTGGTTAAGATGAAAAGAAATCCACTATATTAGTCAGAGCAGTCAGCTTGAGGACAAATAAACCTTGAAATTTTAGTGGCCAAATGCGAAATGCTTGATTTCTCTCTCACACAAAGCTTCAGGGGGTCGCACAGCCCTGCTCAGCAGTGCTCCTTGACTGTGAGTAGGGTTCTGGGTTGTGTGTCCCTGAGTTCCTCACTCACAGCCACAGGATGAGTAGGGGGAATGGGCGGAGCACAGTCACTCAGTGTTAGCTGTCAGGGACTGGAATGACACATCCCATTTTCTCATATTATCAGAGAGTATCCAGTGACCTGGGCTCACTCTAATGACAAAGTACAATCTTCCTGGAAGTTAAACTTCAAGACCACTTTAAACAAAAGAGAATCAGGAAGTTACAGGGAGGTCCACATGAGAGTCGGGGCAAGAAATTCAGGCAGCTTCCTCCCAGGACCAGGAATAGGCACTGAGGAGCATCCAGATTCAAGAAAGCTCCTCTTGGGCATCACAGGTCACTCTTCTCTACTTTGGGTGACCAGCTGATTCTAGTTTGCCTGAGATGTTCTGATTTTAGCACTGAAAGTCCTGCTTTTTGAGCAAGCTACAATAGTTGGTTGTTCTATCATCACTTCTCTTTACCTATTGGCTTCAGTTTTTTGGTTGTTTTTTTTTTTTTTTTTCACTCCTGGATGAATTCCTTTATCTCTGTGTATGTGGCATAAAGTCTCTATCCCAGCCTGGGAAGTTGCCAGCCTCAGCACCTCCAACCACCTAACTAATGCATTTCCTCAATACTAGCTCCAAATTGTCAGGAGGGAGAAATTGATTATTCTGTCTTAGGTCTCACACCCACCCAAGTAGAATAATCATGGCTACCTGGGCCTATCCCTTTAAGAGGACAAAGCAGAAAAAGCGGGGAGGGCCAATAGAAACCCCAAATGCATGTTATTGCATGGCCCATCGGGAACTTTCCATTTTAACTATACAGAAGACAAAAATAGAAGAGGACTATATTTATCCCACCAAAAGACAGTGCACCTGGGATCAGAGCTGAGCTCCAGCCCCTCCCCTGAAGCCCGACACACACAGAATTCATACATATTGTTAGCCACAGTGGTAGGTGGAAATGTAAGATGTCCCCCCAGGTTTCCACCCCTGCAGGACCTGGGAATATGCTGGGATGGTCCTTCTAGTGATTAGGTTACATTATATATGGCAAAAATGGTCACATACTCACTTCCACAATTACCGTATAAGACACTTGTTACCAAATGGAGAGAGATTCTCCTGCTGCCCTTGAAGAAGCAAGCTGCCATATTGTGAGGGACCCACTGGCCAGGACCTGGGGTCCGCCTCCAGGAGCTGAGAGCGGCCCACAGCTAACAGCCAAGAAGAAAATGGATCCCTCAGTCATAAGACCACCAGGAACTGAATTATTCCAACAACATGCAAAGGCTTGGCAGAGGACCTGAGTCTCAGCTGGGATTGCAGCCCCAACCGACATCTTGATTTACGCCCAATGAGACTCTTAAACAGAAAACGGAGATATGCTGTGCTTTGACTTCTGACTTACAGAAGCTGTGAGATCATAAATTAATGTTGGTTTTAGCCACTGAATTTGTGATCATGTGTTACATGTGTATAGAAAACTAATACATCCAATGAGAAAAAATCATGGGGGCATTAGATAAGCTCAGGAGAGTAAGTTTCAAATGTTCAATCTTAAATCCAGTGTCCACATGAAGAAAACATCGAATCAGCTTTACTCCAGAGTCCAGCTTTCCTGGGCCAACCACATTCCTCACCACCCAATCTTAACTGGTTAGGGCTGAGGCAAGGAGAGCTGTCCCCTCATGTGGCTGGCCTGTGTCATCAAAAAGGAAGCAGCAGCCATCCACCAAGGAAAAGACAGAGTGTAACGCTGGTTTCCCTTTACATATTTGGACTTATTAAAGGGATTAATAACAACTCGTTGACAAGGGAGACAGGCATGCAGTGCTCCTGTACATAGTTAATGTGAGGATAAATTGGATTAGAGTACAGTTTAGCAAGATCTATTACATTGTGAACTACACATATCCTTTAACCTAGCAATTCCTCTTTTAAGAATTTGCCCTACAGAAATAGTAACACATGGACAAATTCTATATGCTCAAAGATGTTCGCTGCAGCATTGTTTGCAATAGAAATAAATTGGCAGTAACCTACGTGCGTGTCAATAAGTGATTGGTTAAATAAACTATGGTACACTCATACTGGAATACTATTCAGCCATTGAAAAAAATGAGGTTTATTTCTATGTGATGACATGTCTATGCTCTATCTGTGATATACTGTTAAGGGGGAAAAGCAAGTTGCAGAGCATGATGTACTGTATATCATTTTTGTTAAAAGTAATTACATATTTATATGTTAAAATATGCATAGTAAAAATGGAAAAATATAAATCAAAATTTTAGAAACAGTTATTTCTTGAATTATGGGGAACTATCTGTTTTATATATATTTCTAGATTATGTTATGTGAAAGGGACTTTCTATATTATACATTTCTGTATCGTTAGAAAAATTTACAATGTGTATTTGTTAATTTTATAATAAAACCAAACAATAAATATGGTTTTTTCAAACTAGATTAAGCACCCCTAGATTTTTTATCTACCGTCTGAGAAATTGATGCAAGCCAGCCAGGCTAGGAGCTCACCATCTAAGTAAAGCTTTCCACAGGTCTGCAGAACTGTCAACAGTTACATAGTGGTTTTCTGCAAAGGGCTGATGTGTAGTAAAGAATTAATTTTACCCAAAGAGAGACCTGGCCTTTGCCTTCAGCTACTGGGAGGTAACTCCAGGCACTTGGAATGCCATGCCTAATAGGAGTGCCTTTGTTTGCCTGGGGCTCTGGTTACCTGAACAGTCTAACAATGTATTTGTGATTAGAGGTCTAGGACACATGGTATCATTTCCACATCCAAATGTCAGCCCCATGGGCAGCATGTGATGGAGTCTCAGTAAAAATTCTGGCTCACCAAAGGCTTGGGTGAGCTTCCCTGGTTGGCAGTACCTGATGTGTACTGTCACCTATCAATGGCAGCAAAGTAATGTTGTCCATGACTTCATGAGGATTATTTTCCTCTCTTGTTTATCGCCACTCAAATTTGCCACTCTGCTCAGACCATCTTTCTTGATTTGTGTCTCCATCTCCACCCCTAGGCACAAAATATAAAAAGGCTTCACTTTCAGGGCTGACCCCATATTTGCATGACCCTGAGAATGAGCACCTCCTTATCGTTTGTGTCCCCAGCCCTTACTTGCCTCACCCTGGTCCCCGCTCTGAATCCCAGTCTCCTGGCTCCTCCTCTCTTCTCCCTGCCTATCCTCAGGACTTTCAGCCACAATTACATCTTGGCTTTTTAGAAAGGCTCCGCTCACACTCATGGCCTCCCAGTCTCCTTCCAATGAACAGCAGTTTCTTCCAGACTTCAGGGTTTCAAACATATTACTCTGTCTGCCTGGAATACCATCCCACCTCTCACCAACCTACAATCCTCATGACTAATTCCTCCTCAGCCCTCTGTACTCAGCTTAAATATCACCTGTGCTGACACTTACTTACTACTAATTCCCCCAGAGTAAGTCAGATGCCCTGTTATATACTCTTGAAAAACATTGTCTCACGGTTGCAATTAATTATTTGTGCAATTTGGTAGATGGCCATCAGGCTACATGTTATGTGAAGCTAGGTGTACCAGTCAGACTGAAAGGAAACACATGGTGTAGTTTAATTAATTTGAGAGTTCGAAGCACCCCAGGGGTAGGGAGAGTGTGGAGCCATTACTTCCTCAAGGCTTGAAGGGGCAAGAAGAGAGAGTGCTTACTAGAAACTAGAGAAATCTGTGGGTATTCTAGGAGAAATAGCGACTTTGGCCTTGGGAAGAGGAACACAGACCCTGCCAGCCTACACAGCAGCAGGGAAGAAATGAGTAAGATAAATGTCTCAGCCTCTATGGCTAAACCCAACTGGATATGAGAAGGTAGGAAGTTCAGGTGATGCAGTTCATACAGTTCAGCCTGCAGAGCACAGGGCAGGGTTGCAGGAGGCTGGAGAGAAAACCTGGAGGGATAAATTAAGATATCTAGCCCGGATCATAAACAGAGGGGGAAGATGGCTGAAAGGAAGCTTCTCTGGAGTGCAGCTACCACTGAGTGAGACAGAACCAGAGTGATATCTGCAGCTCTGAGCTGGGTACTGGTTTTGTTTTAAAGGGACTGGTTAAACAGCAGGATTAACCCCCATAAAAAGGCAGCAAAAGCAGCCCAAAGGCGTCCAGCCGAGGCAAGGCAGGGCACTGCCCCACCTGAAAAGTGTACCAGGCATGGAGGATTGGGGACAGGGGGCATCACCTCCTCAGTTCTCTGAATCAGATACAGCAATTCACTCCGAGACTTCGGCAGCACACAGACCAGGAAAACGCCGCCTTGCTGAGAACCACCTGGAGTCGCAGACCTGGGCAACAGCCCAGGCCAGCAGCCCTGGCCAGACCAGTGCCTTGTTAGTACAGACCAGGGCGGAGATTTGGACTAATACCCAGAAAGCTTGCGAAAATGAACTGCCCATCCCACAGAAGGGAGAGTTGAAATCGGGAAGGGGGATATGACCAGACAGGCCCCTCACCACAAGATCCAGCAACTGGAGTCCCTCTCCCTGGAGAGGTTGACAGTTAACACATCCTCTACGTGGGAACAGAGGGCTCAGCAGGGGGAAAGAGCCTACCATTGGGAAGGCAGGGCTAACCCCAGCAGTAGGGAAACCAGGCAAAGAATAAACAGCAGGCTGGCTGAGACAGAGACAGCCCAACACCGCCTCCACAGGCGGAAAATGGACAGACTGTCTTAAGTGGAACACTGACACCTGTGTT
>NW_016107766.1:502063-503436 GCF_001604975.1 Cebus imitator | reverse complement strand
GAAGATCAATTCAACAAAATAAAAAGAGAAGGGAAGAAAAGGAAAAAAAAAAGAGTGAAAAGAAATGAACAAAGCCTTCAAGAAATATGGGATTGTGTGAAAAGACCTAATCTACGCTTAATCGGTGTCCCTGAAGAGGATGAGAAAAATGAATCCAAGGTGGAAAACACTATTCAAAATATTATCCAGGAGAACTTCCCCAACCTAGAAAGCAGGCCAGCATTCAAATACCAAGAAATACAAAAAACACCTCAGAGATACTCCTAAAGAAGAGCAACCCCAAGGCACATAATTGTCAGATTCACCAGGGTTGAAATGAAGGAAAAATGCTAAGGACAGCCAGAAAGAAAGTTCAGGTCACCCACAAAGTAAAGCCCATCAGACTCACAGCGGATCTCTCAGCAGAAACCCTACAAGCCAAAAGAGAGTGGGGACCAATATTCAACATCCTTAAAGAAAAGAACTTTCAACCCAGGATCTCATATCCAGCCAAACTAAGCTTCATAAGTGAAGGAGAAATAAAATCTTTTACAAACAAGCAATTACTGAGAGATTAAATCACCACCAGACCTTCCCTACAAAAGCTCCTAAAGGAAGCACTAAACACAGAAAAAAAAATCCAGTATCAGCCACTGCAAAAATGAACCAAATGGTAAAGACCAACAATGCAATGAGGAAACTGCATCGACCAACAGGCAAAACAAACAACCAGTAACAAAATGGTAGGATCAAATTCACACATAACAATATTAACACTAAATGTAAATGGCCTAAATGCCCCAATCAAAAGACACAGACTGGCAAAGTGGGTAAAAAATCAAAACCCATCAGTGTGCTGTAATCAGGAGACCCATCTCACACGCAAAGACACACATAGAGTCAAAATAAAGGGATGGAAGAAGATCTACCAAGCAAATGGAGAGCAAAAAAAAAAAGCAGGGGTTGCAATTTTAGTCTCTGATAAAATCGACTTTAAACCAACACAGACCAGAAGAGACAAAGAAGGACACTACATAATGGTGAAAGGATAAATACAACAAGAAGACCTAACTATCCTAAATATATATCCACCCAATACAGGAGCAACCAGATATGTAAAGCAAGTTCTTAATGACCTACAAAGAGACTCCTGCACAATAATAGTGGGAGACTTTAACACTCCACTGTCAACATTAGAGAGATCAATGAGACAGTAAATCAACAAAGATATACAGGACTTGAATGCAGAACTAGAACAAGTGGACCTAATAGACATCTACAGAACTCTCCACCCCACAGCCACAGACTATACATTCTCCTCAGCACTACATTGCACTTACTCTAAAATTGACCACATAATTGGAAGTAAATCACTCCTCAGAAAATGCAAAAAA
>NW_016107766.1:496021-497094 GCF_001604975.1 Cebus imitator | reverse complement strand
CCCCACAAAAGAACAGCAATCAGAAACTCTCTGGATTGAGAGTTTCACAGCAAGCGTAGCTGAACCTGGGATGGTCCAGCTCTGTGGGGGAGGGGCGTCCGCCATTACTGAGGTACTCCAACACTACGGAGGTAGTCAACCAATGCTGAGGCAACCTACCATTGCCAAGGCAACCCGCCATTGCTGAGGCAGCCCGCCATTGCCGGGGCAACCCGCCATTACAGAGAGAGTCTGCCAATACAGAGGTGGGCCGCCATTGCCGAGGCAGTTCTAACTACACCCATATAAACAGGACTGCAGGGAAGTTCACTTGGCAGCTGGGCGGAGCTGACAGCAGCTCAGCAAAGCCTCTACAGGTAGACAGCGACTAGGCTGCCTCCTTGCTGGGCAAGACAGCTCTGAAGGAAAAAAAAAGAAGGCAGCAGCACAACGGAAACTCATAAATAAAGCCCTAACTCCCTCGGAAAGAGCACCTGGGAACAAAAAATGGTTTATGAGTTCTGCTGCAGCAGATCTAAACGTACCTGCCCAGCAGCTCTAAATGAACAACGGAGCTCACAGCTCAGCATTTGAGCTCCTATAAAGAACAGACTGTCTCCTCAAGCAGCTCCCTGACCCCTGTATATCTAAAGAGCCACCTCATAAAGGAGAGATCAGACTGACATTTGGCAGGTGTCCTTCTGGGACAAAGATAGCAGAAGAAGAAAACTGGTAGCAACCCTTACTGTTCAGCAGCTGCTGCAGGTGAACCCCAGGCAAGCAGAGCCTGGAGTGGACCTCAGCAGTCCTACAGCAGAGGGGCCAGACTGTTAGAAGGAAAACTAAGAAACAGAAATAACCTCATCGTCAACAAACAGAACGTGCACTCAGAGACCCAATCTGAAAGCCAGCAACTACAAAGACGACAGGGGATACATCCATAAAGATGGGAAGAAACCAGCGCAAAAAGGTTGAAAACACCCGAAACCAGAACACCTCTCCTCCTACAAGGGATCACAACTCCTCACCAGCAAGGGAACAAGGTTGGATGGAGAACGAGTGTGATGAAATGAAAGAATCAGACTTCAGAAGGT
>NW_016107766.1:414166-493641 GCF_001604975.1 Cebus imitator | reverse complement strand
AGACCAACATCATCCTGATACCAAAACCTGGCAGAGACTCAACAAAAAAAGAAAACTTCAGGCCAATATCCATGATGAACATAGATGCAAAAATATTCAATAAAATACTGACAAGCCAATTGCAACAGCACATCAAAAAGCTTATCCACCATGATCAAGTAGGCTTCATCCTGGGGAGGCAAGGCTGGTTCAACATACACAAGTCTACAAATGTAATTCACCACATAAACAGAACCAAAGACAAAAACCACATGATTATCTCGATACAGAGAAGGCCTTTGACAAAATTCAAAAGCCCTTTATGCTAAAAACCCTCAATAAGCTAGATATTGACGGAACGTATCTCAAAATAATAAAAGCCATTTACGACAAACCAACAGCCAATATCATACTGAATGGGCAAAAACTGGAAGCATTCCCCTTGAAATCTGGCACTAGACAAGGATGCCCTCTCTCACCACTCCTATTCAATATAGTACTGGAAGTTCTAGCCAGACCAATCAGGCAAGAAAAAGAAATAAAGGGTATTCAAATAGGAAAGGAGGAAGTCAAATTGTCTCTATTTGCAGACGACATGATTGTATATCTAGAAGACCCCATCGTCTCAGCCCAAAATCTCCTGAAACTTATAAGCAATTTCAGCAAAGCCTCAGGATACAAAATCAATGTGCAGAAATCACAACCATTCCATTATACTAATAAGAGACAGAGAGCCAAATCAAGAGCAAACTCCCATTCCCAATTGCTACAAGAAGAATAAAATACCTAGGAATACAACTAACAAAGGAGGTAAAGGACCTTTTCAAGGAGAACTACAAACCACTGCTCAAGGAATTAAGAGAAGACACAAACAGATGGAAAAACATTCCATGCTCATGGTTAGGAAGAATCAATATTGTGAAAACGGCCATACTGCCCAAAGTAATTAATAGATGTAATGCTATCTCCATCAAACTACCAATGACCTTCTTCATAGAACTGGAAAAAAACACCTTAAACTTCATATGGAACCAAAAAAGAACCCATAAAGCTAAGACAATCCTAAGCAAAAAGAACAAAGCTGGCGGCATCACGCTGCCGGGCTTCAAACTATACTACAAGCTAACAGTAATCAAAACAGCATGGTACTGGTACCAAAACAGAGACATAGACCAATGGAACAGAACAGAGGCCTCTGGAGCAACACCACACATCTACAACCATCTGATCTTTGACAAACCTAACAAAAACAAGCAATGGGGAAAGGATCCCCTGTTTAACAAATGTTCTTGGGAAAATTGGCTAGCCATGTGCAGAAAGCAGAAAATGGGCCCCTTGCTGACACCTTACACTAAAATTAACTCCAGATGGATTAAGGACTTAAACATAAGACCTAATGCCATAAAAACTCTAGAAGAAAACCTAGGCAAACCATTCAGGACATAGCCATAGGCAAGGACTTCATGACTAAAACACCAAAAGCAATGGCAACAAAAGCCAAAATAGACAAATGAGATTTAATTAAACTTCAAAGCTTCTGTACAGCAAAAGAAACAATAATTAGAGTGAACTGGCAACCAATAGAATGGGAAAAAAAAATTTGCAATCTACCCATCCGACAAAGGGCTAATATTCAGAATCTACAAAGAACTAAAATTTTTTCAGATTTACAAGAAAAAAACAAATCCATCCAAAAGTGGGTAAAGGATATGAACAGACACTTTTCAAAAGAAGACATATATGAAGCCAACAAACATATGAAAAAATGCCCATCATTGGTCATTAGAGAAATACCGATCAAAACCACATTGAGATACCATCTCACACCAGTTAAAATGGCGATCATTAAAAAATCTGGAGACAACAGATGCTGAAGAGGATGCAGAGAAATAGTATCACTTTTACACTGTTGGTGAGAGTGTAAATTAGTTCAACCATCGTGGAAGACTGTGTGGCAACTCCTCAAGGATCTAGAAATAGAAATTCCATTTGACCCAGCAATCCCACTACTGGGCATATACCCAAAGGACTATAAATCATTCTATTTTAAAGACACATGTACAAGCATGATCATCACAGCACTGTTTACAATAGCAAAGACGTGGAACCAACCCAAATGCCCATCAATGATAGACTGGACAAAGAACATGTGGCACATATACACCATGGAATACTATGCAGCCATAAAAAACGATGAGTTTGTGTCCGTTGTAGGGACATGGATGAAGCTGGTAACCAGCATTCTCAGCAAACTCACACAAGAAAAGAAAATCAAACACCGCATGTTCTCACTCATAGGAGGGTGTTGAACAATGAGAACACTTGGACACAAAGAGGGGAGCATCACACACTGGAGTCGATGGGGTGGGCTATGGGAGGGATAGTGGGAGGTAGGGTGGGGGAGGGATAACGTGGGGAGAAATGTCAGGTATAGGTGATGGGGGGTTGGTGGCAACAAACCAGCTTGCCATGAGTGTACCTATACAACAATCTTGCATGCTCTGCACATGTACCCCAGAATCTAAAGTACGATTTGAAAAAAAAAAAGGTGCCTAGCCCGGCAGGGACCATGTCCATCTTGCGCACACCTCAATCTCTGGTGCGTAGCTGAGTTCCTAGCATGGAGTAGGTTCTTATGAAATATTGGTGCTGAATGAAGGAATGAATCTCTCCCTCACCTACATCCCAGGGATATGGTAAGAATGAAATCAAGTGCATGAAAGTATTATGTGAATCGTAAAAGAGTAAACAAATAGAAAAAAAAGGATTATTCTTATTCTGATTCTTCTTCCTATTGTGGGGTCAGTTTCTAAAAGAGAAGCACAGCTTCTGGAAGGAACCACCTGGCTACATTTAATTTCTTAGCTGGCTAGAGCACCAGTCACCCAGGGCCCTGGTGGCTTGAGCCTGACCTGAAGGTCTTCTTGGAGGGGTAGCTCTTACTGAGGGCACACCTATATCACAGAATCACTTTATTTTTAATGTATTCAGTTAAAAATAAAATAATGACATTTTCTGGCAGGAAAATTCTCTCTGTCATACCTTGGGACTAAAGGTTTATTGCAACTTTATTAAAATATATTAGATAAAGTCATGTTCTCCAGCCAGCTGACAGAGCCGCTGCCTCTCAATAGATGTTTTGGTTTTGTATTAAGAAAGTTGTCACAAGTAATTTGGACTGGAGTATGCAGTCATAGACTGCCAAATGTTGATTAATTAAGCCGATGTTTGGATTAGTTCAGCATGATCATTTCATTAGGGGAAATGACTGAAAATGTGGACTAAAGTATCAAGGGGGAATGAGAAAGCATAATGCAATAAGTAAGACCTAAGACAAGAATGTACACCCTGTATTCATTAAGATGTGCATGTCCGTGTGTGTGTGTGGATGTGTGTTTTCAAGGCTTCCAGCTGGATGGATCCATGGCTGTAAGAATTATAAATAGTTAATGTGAATTATTCTCCTGGTATCCGCTCCTTTTCTGACCTTGCCTTTGGGCTTTGATGTCTCTGTGCAATGACTTCCACAAGTCAAATTTCCAAATGTTCATTGAGCTTTCAGCCTTGAGTTGGAGGACCCCCAGCCACCCTGTGATGACCATTTATGGGACCTTGAGGATCAGCAGCCAGGTAAGACTGACAAGGGAAGCTGGGGGTTGAGTTCATTCAGCCACCCAGAAGCTGGCAGAAATGCCAGATGAAAGGCGAGATTCTCAGAGAGGCAGGAAGATGCTTTTCCCAACCTCAAGGGAGCCAGCATTAATGAAAAGGTGTCTACCTCAAATGTGATGTGCTTTTAAGAAATTGTATTTTTGCTAATGCATAACTCAAATAATGAGAGGTTTGGACGTTTTTAGGAGTTTGTGTAGATGCATATGGTTTTTACCTTCATAAGTTCCTTCAAACATAAAACATTAATGTTCAGCCCTGAGCTGTTCAATGTACAAGAGGGACAAAAGACACAGCCTTTGCTCCTAAAAGATTTAGGATCTATATTAGAAGGTGAGTTTCCTGTGTTATGTCTTCTTAGCCCCACATGTCCAGCCAGCATGCCCTGTATCTTTCAAAACATATTGTACTTTTAAAAAATTCCTTAATTGCATCATGTTCTCTCTCACTGCTGACGTTGCCATGCTGCTTGTGCTGTCTAGAATATTTTTCTCCCAACCCCATCATCCCATCGCCAGTTCTTCTAGATAATTCCTACTCGCCATTCAGGTTTCAGCTTAGCTTAAATGTCATTTCTTCCAGGAAGCCTTTATTACTCATGGACACTCAGACTAGGTAAGAAGTCCTCATTCTGTGCTCCGGAGCATCCTGTACTCCCTAATTGTAGGTCTCATCACATCATATTGTTACTTCTTCTTTAATTGCCCATCTTCCCCTCTATAGCGTAAGCATGGGAACAGAAGGCATTTGTCTAGCTTGCAACATCCTCAGAGCTTAGCACAACATGAAATAGGCTTAATAAATGAAGAGAAAAAGTAGAAAGAACATGAGCCAAGAATCTAGATGACTTCTACCAATGAGAGTGGTGGGAACCCTGACCAGCCACCTCCCATCCTCAACACCATTCTCTCATCTGCAGAAATGGAATAATAGATATGGTGGCCATCTGGCACTCACTAGTGTCCAAGATTGATGTCTGGGCTGATGTAGTTAGCCAGTGGGAGACCTATCCCCACTCACTGCTCCCAGTGAAGCATCAGGCTAGACCAGAAAGAACAACATCCCCAGGAGAGGTCAAGAGCATTAAGTAGGCTGGTGTTGTGGCTTATGCCTGTAATCCCAGCACTTTGGGAGGCCAAGTAGGGCAGATCACCTGTGGTCATGAGTTCGAGACCAGCCTGGCCAACACAGTGAAATCTTGACTCTACTAAAAATACAGAAATTAGCCAGGCATGGTGGTGGGTGCCTATAATACCAGCTACTTGGAGACTGAGGCAGGAGAATCTCTTGAACCCAGGAGGTGGAGGTTACAGTGAGCTGAGATCACGCCACTGCACTCCAGCCTGGGCAACAGAGTGAGACTCTCTCTCAAAACAAACAGGAAAAAAGCATTGAGTAAATGGAAATGACACAAACTGATCCCTCTCTCCCTCTTAGACCTCTTGGGGGCCCAGATGAAGATGGCCTCTATCAATCAACTGCCAAGCAATACCAGATGAGAATGGTTATTACGTTAGTGAGACAACTGATGGATACATATTTTGATGGCTTACAACAATCAGTGGCCAGATCAATAAAATTCTGCTGTGGACTGAAGAGGATTTTCTATGACGTGTGGTATAGCCAGCCAGCTAAGTAGAGAGAGACACAGATGGTCCCTGACCTACAATAGTTTGACTTAGAATTTTTTTTATTTTACCATAGGTTGATTGGGATGTAACCCCATCCTAAGCTGAGGAGCATCTGTGTAAATATAGATTTAGGCTAAGGGAATCTGTGATACTTGTTAGCAGCACGTAGGAAGTCAGTTGGAAGATATGGCTTTCCTAGGTATGAAGCTTGTACTTCAGTCTCACACATGCACAAAAAAGCTAATCATCTTCCCTTCTCTCCCTGCCCCAGTTATGTTCATTTTTTTCCCATCCCATAGGACTTCAATGACCCTCTGTGGAGTCCTTCACTTAGGGGAGACAGGGTCTCTTGCCTTGAGGGTGAGTTCCTTCACGTCTCACCTGTCCCCCTTGCTGCCCTCTGGACCACTTCCTCACTCACATTCTAACAACTGCCTATGCCTTCCTCAGCCTCCCGGTAAAGCCTAGTTGGCAAGTAGGTGTATCCTTTTGGCCCATCTACCCTTGACCAAGGCCAGCAGAGAAGAAACGCTTCCTTCTGCACCCTGAAAAGTGAGTCTGGCTTGATGAGAAGGGAGACTTGGTTAAACTCGGATAGATCATGAGCATGCTATAAACTAATACCTGGAAGCACCCGCACTGCAAAAGGTAAATGAGGGCCTCAAGTTTGTTACAAGTTCACCAAGTGCCTTCTGAATTATGGAAGAAATATCAGCTTTGGTACAATGTATGTCTGCCTCTAACCAAAGGTAAATATAGATTTGGGGATAGCTTTCCTGGCTATGCAGCAGTGTAGGATGAAGACAGGTGCATGGGTTTTGGAGTCAGACAGAACTGGCTTTGAATTCTGACTCCCTTACCTTGCAAAGTAGCTGTCTTAGATTGAGTTCCCCGAACTAGAATTCAATTCAAGGAGCTGAGAATTATATGGAGATGATCCTACAGAGAACCCATAGTAGAGTGGGAAAGTGAGATAAGAAAGGGAAGAAACCCATGGAAGATAGGTTAAAGAGCAGGTTACCACTGTGGGTTCAATGTCAGGAGAACCTCTTGGAGACTGTGTAACTCATGCCTCAAAGCTGTCTTCCAGTGAGGTGAGAAAGTTGTGATATTTATCTACCAGTCCCCAGTGTTTATTGGTTGTAGGCTGCTCCCAGGTGTGCTACCGGCACCCAGGTAGAGCAAGCTTTCTTACAAAAAGTTTACAGTAGAAAGCTGTCAGTGTGTAAGAGAGAGGCATGATGGCATTCCATACACCTTTGCATAACTTAAAAACTCGGATACCTTTACAAAAAGTAGAAAAAGCAGAGAATCATCATGCACATTGCGATGGGAAAGTCTGAAACTTACTGCAGAGGGTTTCTTTAAGAGGGGACAGGCCTCAGGATCTGGTGTCCACAACCCATACCTCTCAATAGACAACCTAAAACCTGAGCATCTTGGGGCCTCCTCAAGCCCCTGCCTCAATCAAGGCCTTGTAATTCATTAGGAGATTTCATCTCAGCAGCCCCAACATACAAAGTCAGTGCATAGGTACCCAGTCTTAGTATCTCCCTTCCCAAAAACTACATGTGCCTCTTTGACTGGGAAAGAAACAGTAAGGCAGAGCTGGATCTAGGTCTACCAGATGACCCACCAGCCGTGTAGCCTCAGGGGTCTCAGTGTCATCATTTCTAGTCCTACAATAATTGACCCAGACTTCACAGAGGCACAGTGAGGATTAACATAAGGAGGTAATCCATATGAATGAAGATCAGCCTGTCTTCACTCCCTGCACCTCCAGTTTACCCCTCCAGGGCCCAGAACACACTGCCAGGTTCTTAGCAACCTTCAGTTTCCATGTAGATTTGTGACACTCTCAAGGACAAGGAAATTCCAGCCCTGGCCCTGGAATAAGAGACATCACCATGCCTAGAATTGGTGGGTCCCTTCTTTCTGTAAAGCTAAGATGTGGTCTTAAAAGCCAGCCAACGTGATAGGCAGGGACAGGACATGTCGTGGGGAGGCCCTCGGGCACTCAGGCTGGGTTTTGTTGCCTCAGTCAGATACCCTGCTTCCATCCTGCCAAGAATCATGCATCACACTTTTCCATGGCTGTTAAAATTGGCTCTGTTGCATTTGTGATTCTACAGCAGGAAACTATAACTAAATCAAGGAGAAAAACTCCAAAAGAGAATGGTCTCCCCCTCTCCCTTTCTCTTTCTTTACACACACACACACACACACACACACACACACTCTCTCTCTCACCACTCAGGGAGTATCAGAAAGAAAGGCAATGACAAATATAAAAGGCAGAGAGAAAAACATGGAGATACAAGGAAATAAAAATACCTTCAAAAAAGAGACACACAGGCTCTCTGCAGCAACGGAGGCCTGGCAGGACAGGAAGTCGAGGTGGGGAGGTGTGGAGGTGTGAGATCCTCAGAGGGACAGAGCAGAGGAGGCGGCCAGCCATGCGGGAAAGAGAGGCAGCCCTGAAGGGACTGTGTTCAAGCTGCAATTTTAAGATCCTAAATAATAGTAATGACACAGTGTGCACATGCATGTGTGTGTGTGTGTGTGTGCGCGCGCGCGCGCGTGTGTTTCACCTCTGGGTGTGTGCTCATGAGCATTAATGGCTCAAAAACAGAGCACAGGCACAAAGGCAGGAAACAGATGGCTTGGGAACAATTCAGGGGGCATTTGAGGGAGCTTATTATCCCAGGCAGAACCTTGCCTGCTTCTCTGAAGGCACATAATCAATACTTGCTGAATGATGTTGAATGGTGCAACCCAGTCCTTTCCCAAGAGGGTGGATCACAGGTGGGACAGTAAATGCAGACACAGCCCTCCTACCCACTTTTCTTACTTTATTGCCACACCTGCAAGGCCAATCAATAATGAAAAAGTGCCAAGTTGCTGGCCCGCAGCCCTGGGGCCCAGATCCACTTGTCTCTCTTAGAAGTGCGACTTTCTTTCCTTTCTCTGAGTTAAAATTATCTCTGTTCAGCTCTTCCCTTCCCTGCTAGACTGAAGGCACCCTGAGGGCATGCTCATGTATTATTTATCTTTGTTTCACCACAGTGCCCGGCACAGTACCAGGTGTTCAATACATACTTGTTAAATAAATGAACTACATGGTGGTATCTGTCACATGTCCCAGGACACAAAAATGGCCCGCAGAGCAACATCTGACAGGGTACCACACACATCCAACAAATGCTGTGCTTCTTATTCCTCCCTCTCTCCCTCTCTTCTCTCCCTTCCTTCCTCCCTTCGCCAGGATTGATCAAGCCCCTATTCCAGACCAAGAACTATGCTAGATGATGCCTAGCTAAAAGAGACTGAGGCTAAAAGAAACGCGTGCCCTTGGGTGCTTTGCTGTTCTGTGTCCCTTAGGGACACCATGCCTTCGGAGGACATGAAAGAGCATGGATGAGTCCAGTATGTGTCTAGGGATGAGTGAACGAGGTTACAGCTGCTACAGGTTCAGTATCCCTTTTCCAAAATGCTTGGGACAGCAGCATTTCAGGTTTCAGATTTTTTCAGATGTTGGAATATTTGCATTATACTTACCGATTGAGCATCTATAATCTGGCAATCTGAAATTCAAAATGCTCCATCGAGTATTTTCTTTGAGCATCATGTCAACACTCCAAAAACTTAGAATTTTGGAGTGTTTCAGATTTTTAGATTAGGGATACTCAACCTGAAATACGTAAAAGACAAGGCTGGATATGAAGCTTCAAGTTCCTGAGCAATCTTGGGGTAAAAGTTGCTAACTGGTAGTTTTCAATTTTTCTGAAAAAAGAAAGGCTAAAGGAAGAAAGGAAGGAAAGGAATAAAAGAGAGAAGATGGAGGCAAGAAAGAAACCGATATTACCAAAGACGGGTCAAGGGTAAATTTGGAAGAATTCCCCAAGAACAAGGACACTGATTACCCAGCACTTCCTACTCGCAGACCTTTTGTGCTCTATCCCATTTACCCACCACAACAGCAGTGCGGGAAGAACTGTTACGAGGAGGCCCCTTTGCCAATATAGAAACCAGTCTAGGCGGTTCCAGGAAGGTCCTGGGGTGTGGATCTGAGAATCCGATTTGGGATTTCCTGACAAAGAGGGATAGGGTGCACACCACCAGGGGCACCAAGTGGTGATGATGATTCAGTCCTGCAGATTGTCCCAGCCTGGTCAGCCTTCTTTCATCCCAGAGGAGAATGAGTCTGCAGTGGCCTGTAAGATGCAATAGATGCTAAGAATTTCCCTTTTGCAGCTTGAGAAAGAGAGTCACTCCCTCCTACCTTCCTCCCACCCAGGCAGCTCCCGGGTCACACAGCCAATTCATCTAAGATGTCACTCCTGATAGCGAAGCCGGAAGCTGATGGAAGCCTACTGCCGGGCATTTAATCTTGCAAAGTAGTGTCAAGCAGGCATGTCTCAGGAGTCTGTGACTCAGCATGAGTTCTGCCCTGCAGGTTTCCATTCTTGGAAAGTCTCAGCCTATGGGGCCAGGTGGAGCAGAGCAGAGACAAGCAGAAAACCAGCATCTGCCACCTGGTCTCCAAATGCTGTCCCCAGCAGCCTAGAGCTTACTCAGAGTGGCCCTCAGCTGAGTTATCTCCCCAAAACCAAACCACCTATAGTCACTTCATTTTCTCTGTCCAGAATGCATTGTCCTAAATGTCCCATTGGCTCAGCTTGTCACCCAGGTCTCACAGCATCCAGCCCCACCTTACAGGACAGGATTATCCTCCTCACTCATAGCTATCCCTCTCAAGCCCAACTCATCTATTCTAATTCCTAAAAGTACAGCCCTTGGTGTCTGAGAAACCTGAATCTGCCACTAACTACATAGGACCTTAAGCATGTCACTTACCCATCAGTTTCTCGTCTTTGAAATGAGCTCATCATCAACATAACTATCTCACATGGTGGTTGTAAGAATGAAATGAGATACAGCCTTGAATTGCCTACTCAGTGCTGAGGTTTGACACCGATAGATTTATGTGGTCAGCTAAATAATGCCCTCCAAAGATGCCCATGTCCTTATCCCTAGGACCTGCAAAGAGACATTGCAGATGTAATTAAAGCAAGGATGTTGAGATGGGGAGATGATCCTGGATTGTCTGAGTGGGCCCAATGTCATCACAAGCATCTTTGTAAGAATGAGGCAGGAGGATCAGTAGGAGAAGGAGATGTGATGATGGAAGCAGAGGTCAGAGTGATGTGAGAAAAGGGTCCAGAGTCGCAGCATACGGTCTTCCTCTAGAAACTCAAAAAGCAAAAAAAAATAAAAGCCAATTTCTTCCAGAGACTCCAGAAGGAACACAACCATGCAGACACCTGAGTTTCAGACATCTGCCTTCTAGAGCTGTCAGGTAATAAATTGTGCTCTTTGAAGTCACCGAGTTTGTGGTGATGGCACCAGTAGGAAATTAACATGGTGCTCAAACACAGACATTTAGTTTCTCTCCTTCATATCAGTACCACTAGACTGTAGGGCTCATGTCTCATAGCTCTCTGAAACTCTCACAGTTGTGCCACAGTGCCCCACACAGAATATCCTACTAGAGATCGCCTAAAAGGCAGGAGAGTAAGTTACATGCTCTGAGCTCACAGGTACATAATCCCGGTTTCATCCCAGGTCTTCTATGCACTCAATGTGATCTTGGGTAAATTGTACCAAATACTTGAGTCCCAGTTTCTTTGTCGATAAATGGATGACACCTAACAGTATGATGAGTTCTCCAAAATGCATGGTATTCTTGTTTCATTTTCCTTTTAATTTCAGAAAGCACATTCATGTTCAGGTGTGTCTCCAAGTGTGTTTTCACTTTTTACAGTAACTTGATGATCGGCCTGACTCAGCATGAATATAAAAATCCTGCTTTTTCTCCCAGTTGGCTGCTGAGGACACTGAGTCTTCATTTGACACCTGGGACCCTATTTACTCATTTACAAAGCAAGGGGGAAAATGAAAAGCAAAGGGATAGATGTAAATGGTTTCTAAGAGCTCCATTATTCATTTGTTTAATATTCGCTGAAGGCTTACAAAGCACTGAAGCTACAGAATAAACCCCAAATGGCCCTACTCTCAAGGTGCTTACTGCCTAGTTGGGGTAGATAGGGGACCTTCTCTACAGTTCATGGGGTTCATGGTGTGACACACATGGAACACACCAGGTACATAGTGCACACAAGCAGTGAATGTTCTGTAAAGGAATAACAATACCAGGCTCTTGGGGATGGAGGGTGATGGGGGAAAGGCCTTCAAGCGCTCACTTCATGCTTTCCCTGGCACCATAAAAAGATAAGAGAGTTCTTCCTTCTCTGCAGATCTCTAAGAAAAGGGTGCATAGTGGTTCCATGAGTAGTTTTCTAATGACAAACTCCCAGAACATTCCTAGGGTCTGACCAACGTCTCTTGATGACAAAACTCCTTTTTGGTATGAAGCTGTGTATTCTGTTCAGAAAGTTAACTTTCTTATTTTGGGAGGTTGGATTAAAAAGCAAATGGAGCAGGAAGTGCTGAGCAGTCACAGATAAGGAAAGTAGGTGGGGTTTCAGGGAGCAAATGGCATCTGGAACTTCGTTCCTAGGACCACTCTGAGCACACCCAGGTATGCCCCAACAGAGGCATCATGGTCAGAACCACCCTCTGGTTTCCTCCCAGAAACAACCTACCTTTGAAAAAATGACCTCAATTCCCTGCCTTCCTGTTCTGGGCTCTGGAGTTCCTGAAGAGTTCAGCAAAGGCTACCCAGGGCAAGGCGTCTTAGAGGACCCAGCCTGCTCCCATTCTAGTTGATGGAGAAGTTTCCCAGGGTAGAGGCAGAGAGAGACAGTTAATAGGCTTGCCTTTAATCATTTTCCAATTTGCAGGCAGTGACAATTCTAGCTAAGGATGAACAGGCACATTAAAGAGGAAAACTCTCTGGGTCCTTAACAAGAGGCTAATGTACCTGTTTTCTATTTCTAGCGAACAGCACCACAAGATCAAGCATGTGTCATGAATTAGGAGGCAGGAGGCCAGAGTTCTTGATCAACCCAAGGGTTACGTCATTCCATAAACCCAATTGTGCCCCTCCATGTGTGCCAGGCACTGTGGTAGGCACGGGGGTAAGCAGATAGTAAGGCACAGTCCCTGACTTTCATGCTCAGCATAATGCAATCATCTCTTTCTCTAACATTCCTGCCAAGAACAAGAGATATAAACACAAGGAAGACATGATCGCTGCCTTTGAAGAACTTATAACCTAATTAGTTCATTTAATAAACATTGTTTGAGTACCTGCTATGTGAGGTGCTAGGCTAGGCTTTAGGAATCACAGCTAAATTAGACAGTTACTATCTCCAAGGAAGCCACAATCTCTTAATGCTACTTGAATTGCCTTTCCTGGGTTCCTAGACAGAATTTTGGCACCCTGGAATGCTAGAGTCATCTGATCCACCCTTCCACTCAGTGTGGGACTAGGGTGGCCATAGAACTCTTCTGGCCAATGAGATAAAACTAGAAGTTGTTAGATGGCTCTTCTGGGAAAGCTTGTGCAAAAGGGACAGACTCCATGGACGTGCCATCTGTCTGGCTTTAGACATTCATCCTGTTTAGAAAGAGGTGTGACTCTGACTTCAGCCAGTGGCATTCCGGGCTGAGGGGTCTGCAGGGCGAAAGGGGGATGGATGGAGGCAGCCTGTTTCCCCTGTCCTCCGCATCTCACTGGGGCAGCCCAGGGGCCAGATGTGTCACTGCCTCGGCTTCGGGGAAGGCTGTGGAAGGAATGATCTGTGGTTCTCTTGAGGCCCTCTGAGTGCGGTAATGTTTAAAAGCCTTAAATAAATTCCCATCTAATTTCAACTAGCTCCCATCTCCAGCTCTAGCTCTCAGCTGGAGCATGAAATGAGCAGGCGGGGTTTCTCTTGCAGCTGTGTCTCCTCCATGAGCCCCAGGGGACCCACTCAATGACCTGGTAGGTCTTTTCTGTCTCTGATATCTATGGCTCCAGCTTCTCTCCCTCCCACCCTCCCCTCTTGGCTGGCCTCCTGGGACTGCGCTCTCTGATCCTCCCCAGCACCTTTAGGCTGCCTCCACAGCCCTCCCTACCCACCTGTAGGTGTGGACAGAGAGAAAGGCAGTCTTGCAAATTTCACCCTTCCCTAATGCAGCCTGTCTCTCAGAATCGAGCTGAAGGTTGGCTTTTCATTTTTCCAGGTCTCAGCTCTTCTCATGCTCCCAGAGAGGCCTCTCCACCACTCAACTCCCTCCAGGCCTCCACCTTCTCCGGTCCCCTTGAGAAAATGGCCCTCCCACCAGTTCTCCCTCCCTTTCTAGCTACAACCATGAAAGATTGTGGCGGGGAGGGGTCCCTCACACTCCACACATGTCCACGCACCTTGGGGTCTTGGCGCTGAGAGGCCCTGCCCCCTGCAGTACTCCCTCCCAGACCCAGAGCCTCCCTGCCTGGCTTCACTCAGGTCTCTGCTCAAATATCACCTCTTCAGACAGGTCTTCCCTGGACTTATCACTTCCTCCTGCTACCATATCTTTTTATTGCAAGTATCACATCCTGCCACATTCTATTTTTTATTGAATACAGTAAACAAACTATATAGAACATATGTAAGTATAATATGTTTGTTTTATTATTGTCTCTCCAGCTTAAATACAATTCCCTTGATGGCATGAACACTACTCTATGCCCTCAGCACCCAGAGCAGTGTCTGGCGCATAGGAGATGGTTGTTTGTTGAGTGGTTGCATGGTAAATAAGAGGATGAATAAAAGCATGAGTTAATCCAGGGAAACCAGGCCAAGCGCTAACACATAAGGGGTGGAATAGCCTGGAGCTGCTTGAGCAGATAGGCTGTGGAGGTCGGCGTAGGATGGTCTAGGCTTAGAGCTGAAACTCAGGAGCTAGATACCTGGCCAGGCTTCCAAACTCAGCTCTGCCAATTTCCAGCTCTGTGACCTTGGGCAAGCCATTGAACCTCTCTGTGCCTCATGGGGCAGCCCGGGGGCCAGAAGGGCCACTGCACGATGGGGATGAGAGTACTACTCTCAGGTAACTATGAGGATTCCACAAGGAGATACTTGCTTGTAACTGCCTGCCCTATGGCAAGAGCTCCAAAGGTGTTAAACGCATAAGACAGACCTGTCTACAGGAGGAAAGTGAAACCCAAAGGAAAACAGCTTGGCCCAAGCTGCATCACAGGGCGGTGAGGCTGCAGCAGGCTTCAAACTCTGCAGGGGGCCTCCTCTCACAGACCCGCTGCTGCTGATGGCAGGGAGGAGCTGGCCTTCCAGAGCTCCAGAGAAGATTCCCGCCTTGGGCTGACAGGTGAGCTGAGGACACTGTAGAGAGAACAAAGCCTGGCTTCCTGAGAATCTGGGGTCTGGGAGAGAGGAAGGAGGAGGGAATGTTGGTCCAAGGGTGAGCCCGAGGCAGGGATAATAACTGAAAGGGGGCTGGAAACAGAGCTGGGCCAGAGGGCTCAGCTTCCCCATTCAAAGAGCCTGCCAAGTCTGCTGACTGTGGCATGGGCTCCATGGGTGAGAGAGAGGCTGCCAAGGGCAGAGTGAGGACTGGACCCTGCATCCCAGACACCTGCTCTCCCTGGCAGGAATGGGCAAGGAAAAGTGACCTGGCAGAACTGGTGCTGGAAACTTGGTGGATGGGGACTTTGGGTTTGGGGCATCTGAGGATAACCAGGATCTTTGTGCCCTGTGTAGGGGGAAGGATGATGCCAGCAAGAGTGGAGTGAAAATGTTGGTGGAGGAACACAGTGCCCCCCACTCCAAGGAAAGCAGGGAGTAGAAGAGAGTTGCCCTGGGTGCCCACCCCCTTACCAGCTTCCACCACCACTGTCAGCACCAACACTCCCATTCCTGGGGCCTCACCTTTACTTCCACTTCTCCCACCTATCCCCTCTCTCCCCACACCTACCCATTCTGTGCTTCACTCCCCACCATTCCTGCTCTCTGCAGGGTGACAAGCTGCTCCCCTGGTAAAGAAAACCACAGGAATACATCAAGGGCACTAAGATAATGTACTTGCATTTGAAGAGGTAATGAATACTCCAACAACCCAAAGCAGATCACTGATGTTTTAACAATTCAGTTAACAAACACGTTTACTACAGCATGAAGGGTTTTGCTCTTGGTACTGGGGATCAGTGGAGTGTACGATATTTTAGAGCCATTTAGGCAACGGCGGGATGTATAGGGTACAGCGGAACGCCGTTTGCACTTGGAATCAAAGTAGGCAGCAGGTGCCTACTCTCCCATGGCAACTTCAGAACAAGGTTGAACCTAGAGGCTCTATGAGGCAGACAGAGGAGGCTGGCAAAGCTTTGGCTTCCTAAAAGACAGAATTCCTGGGCAGTGGCTCCATCCATTTGTGGGGAGCCCACAGGGATCTGGATGAAGCACAGGTCGATAACCAGGCTCTCAGAATGAGAGGAGAGCAGCCTCTGAGACAGCAGACTGTCCAGGAGGGATACATTTGCTCAAGAGATCAATATGTAATCCAAACCAGATTGTCCCCTCCTTCCTCCCTCCCTCTTCCCTTCAGAGAATTTAAAGCAGGGGAAAGCAAAAAAAAAAATCTTCTACGTGAATGAGGCAGAAGGTCAAGATTGTACTGACCTCTCTCTGAAGACGTTCCCCCTGCCCTCTCCTGGGAAAGGAAGACCAAAAGCAAGGGGCTGGGAGGCAGGTAAGTCTGAAGAGACGTAGTACTCAGGAGTGGGTGGGGCAGTGAGAGGAGCACTTTCCCTGGCCCTCAGCACCTGCATGGAGATGAATTAGGACAGAAAGCATCCTTGTGGGTGGAAGGGCCCACAGGGGTATTTTTTTGTGTCAAGTATTGATGGGCAACTGGTTGCTTGGAGGGTGTTTACAAGGAAGTGCAGCTGTTTATAAATTAAACCCAGGTTAATCTGGGGTTAAAGCAGAGGGAGAGAAATCTGAAACTGATTGAGTTCTTTGCCAAGGTAGCAGGAGGCTTTCTGGACAGTTGAGAAAGGCAGGAAGACTAGACGAGGAGGGCAGCAGCTTGGTTTCCCTATTGGACACATAAGCACAAAGGGAAATAACATGGGTTTCTGACATCAGAGAGACTTCACCCTGTGGGACGGACTGACTCCAGATGGGATCCTTTCAATCCCACCAAGAGGGCGGACACAGAGCAAAAAGCCTCAAGAAGACGGAGGCACGAGCAACCAACTTGAGGGAGGCAGGGAAGGTTTCCAACAAAAGGTAACCATGGATCTGAGTCTTCAGGAATACAAGGATTGGAGAGCAAATGGCTTATTTGGGAACTGATCCTCCAAAAATAGTAGGGGATGGAGTCATGAGACAGGGAGGGAAGACACTCAGTGAAAGGTGTGTTATCAACAAATGTAAATGAGCTCAATCCTGCTAGGGAACCATGGGAGTTAGAGCAATAGGCCAATGAGGGCCTTAGAATTCTCCCCTGAAGTGCAGTTACTTGGGGTACTTATTCACCAACTCCTATCAGTCCCTAGCAAGGGGGGTGGACATTTAGGGAAAGTGGATTAGCATGTACAAAGACCCAAAGGAGATCTGGAAGGGGGCAAAGGCAAGAAATAAGGGAAGAGGGGCGTCCTGGGGAATGAGGCCCAGAGATTTTGGTTGGGAAGGACTAAGTAGTAAGGAATGATGATAGGCCCCAAACTACAGAACATCTCCAAGTCCAGCTTATTTCCTAATCTATTCAAATCTAGGTACTATAGCCAGACTCTGGAGCCCTCGATTCCAAATTTTTTAGGTCCTGAACTTTCCTGAGAAATGCAAACACTAATAACCAGGGAAAGAAAGTGATTTGCCCAAACCCACACAATTGTTTAATGGTCATGCCAGGATTAGAACCTATGACTTAGATTCCCTAAAATATTAGTGGCCTGGCCTGCAACTGTCCTTGGAGAAATCCATCCCAGGATGCAGCCTTCCTGTAGAGGGCATGATCCTTAAAGGAAGCCCCACACACTTCAGCAAAGGGAGTCGGCATTCCCAAGGTCTATAAAATGCCTGTCCCAACAGAAATAAAGGCAGAGCCCCATTCCTAGGGGTGACTCCAGGGGCCCCTCACAGGGGTGGGGTTATTCCATCGATAGGCATTAGACATTTGTGCCTGGGTTGGGGACATAATAACTTATAGCAGAGGTGCAAAGTGGGACTCCCATGCCTGGCTAATTCTGGAGGGGACCAGCCTCCTCACTGAGTGTTGGCAGATGTTTGGAGCCACCTTCCACCCAACGTAGTCCTGACTTCCTAAGGTGACCAAAAGAGCATTCACTCATTCATTCACTAACGAAACTTTGCTGAGTGCCTTGTCTGTGCCTAGCAGAAAGTGATGGGAGTGGACCATGGTGTCTTGGATGGCCAAGGAAGGCCTCTCTGATTAAGGTAGTATCTGCCCAGAGACTGAGGCAGTGAGGAGAAGCCGTGAGGATGTCTGTAAAAAGAGTCGTCTACAGAAAGGGAATAACGGGGCTAAGGAACAGGAGGATGTGTACTTGGTGTGTCTGAGGAATGGCAAACTGGAGGTGGCGATGGTCTAAGTGAAGAGATCGTGGCAGGAGGGAGACTGGGAGGGAGCAAAGTGGGAGCTGGGACAGGAGAGGGTCCTGGGTGGCTGCCTACACCAAGGCCCTCTGGAAAGTCTCCCTTCCCGGAGGAGTGAATCATAGAAGGTCACCACTTCAGTGTCTGGTGCCAAGGCCCCCATGCCATAATGGAGACTCTGGATAGGCTGATCCCAGAGCAGAAGAATCAGGATGGTGCTGGCTGAAACCCTGCCCAGTGCCCCTTCCTGCCCTGCGCACCCCACTGTCCCCGGGCCCTGCTGGGCTATGGACTCTTCTGTACTTGGAACATGGAAGGAGACAAATGCTGAGGGATGCAATGCAATTGGCTTCCACCATTTCCAGAGGCCTACAGTGTCCATGAGGTCTGAAGGAAAGGAAGCAGTGTTGCTGGAAGCTCGGACGCCACACAGGTCATAGCTGAAGGGAAACATGGCTGCCGTTCTAGCTTGGCTTATGTCCTTCTAGTCTTTTTTCCAGGCATATTAAACCCATCAAGGAACAGATGGTTCACGGGGCCAGGAAGGTGAGGAGAGCTTGAAGAGGGAATTTACAGAGGTGTGGGGCAGGGTTTAAGGAAACCAGCAAGGTAGGTTGTGGTTGGCCTCAGTGGGTGCAGTTAGCACCTCCCATGCCTGGGCCCCCGACAGGAAGGGATGAGGGGAAGGAGGGAGCAGTTACCAGGACCTGGAAGGCCTAAAGGTCTTGTGGGAGGGCTGCCGGGTAAGAAGAGCCACCTCATGGAATACTCTGCAGCCATAAAAAAAATGATGAGTTCGTGTCCTTTGTAGGGACATGGATGAATCTGGAAACCATCATTCTCAGCAAACTGATACAAGAACAGAAAACCAAATACCACATGTTCTCACTGATAGGCAGGTGTTGAACAATGAGAACACGTAAGCACAGGGAGGGGAGCATCACACACTGGGGTCTGTATTGCGGGGGGGCTAAGGGACGGACAGCGGGGAATGGGGATGTTGGGGAGGGATAACATGAGGACAAATGCCAGATACAGGTGACAGGGGGATGGAGACAGCAAACCACCTTGCCATGTATATACCCATGCAACAATCTTGCATGATCTGCACATGTACCCCAGAACCTAAAGTACAATTAAAAAAAAAAGAGCCACCTCAATGGGGAGATGTAGCAGCTTAGCAGGGAGGGCACAAGTGCCCCCTCTCTCTCTCTCTCCCGCCAGCTGGGCCATCAGGAAGCCAGAGGGCAGGGAGTAGGTAGGGAGGGAGGAGTGTGGATGTGAAAGGGTGAAGGGAAGGGGTACGGCACCCATAATACAGCGAGCGAGAGATTGAGGGAGTGAGGGTGAGAGCTCTCTCAATAGACACATATATAGTGGAACATTGCAAATGCTGTTTCATAGCCTGATTTCCTTTGAAGCAAATGCTTACTTACCATGGAAGAGGGAATTCCCACCTCTGAGGAGGCTCCATTAGCCAGCCCACCCTGCACACAGAGCCGCTCCTTCGGGGAGCTTCGTTGGCTCATTATGCTAACAAGTCTCAGCCTTCTCATTTAGCCAGGCGTCCTGGCGCCTCTCTTTCTTCTGCCTCCTAATGAGAAACTAGTGTGGCCCTGCCAAGGGGATTCAGAGACAGGCAGTGGTCGTGCAGGGGTTGCCATGGAAAGCAAACTGTCACAGGAACAGGCGTCATTCTGGGGAGCGAGGGGCATATCAGGCCAGGGCTCTCAAATCCAAGCCTGTACACAAATTCCCTTAAAGTTAACTTCAAGGCTGATTTAGGAGGTCTGGCGGTGGGGGCTGGGGGTGGGGGAGGGGGCTGGGCAACTCTAAGAAGCTCCTGGATGAGGCCCGTGGGGCAGCCTCTGCCTGCACTTTGAGTATCAAGTTTCTAGAGAAGCTTTGAGATCTATGTGCTCAAGCCTGAAGGAAGAGGAAGTTGGGGTCATTGCAGGGAACTGCCTAAAGGAGGTAGAACTTCTCTTTCTCCCCAAACCTAACCTGTCAATGGGCCTGAAATTCTACTGTTAGAGTCACTCTTTCGAGTTTACATGGTAATTAAATTCAGCTGCCCTTTTTGGAAGGTAGATCGTACTGAGCCATTAATGCCTTGACTCTACCCTGTTCATCTATTGAGATTAATCCCTCAACAAAGGCAAGGCACTGAAGAAAATGAATGCCAGGCTGGGATGTTCTGATGAGATGGGTGGGGCACACCAAAGGCAGACCTGGCTGTATTTCCCAGTGACCAGGCCTAGGACAGCCACAGAAGGGGTGGTAAGGGGCTGAAACTCAGATTCACACACCCATTATGTTCCCTAGAGATAGGACCACAGGCATCTCTGGAGGCCCTAGTCCCACAAGCCCCATCTTCCTAATATTAGGGGGTCCTCCTTTTGAATGACTCTGAGCTTAGAGTGTTTTCCTTCTCTAGAGCCTGGCCTTTTTTACCTTCAAGAATGATGGAAGAAGACCCGCTATTTTTCACCTTTGCCAGCCATAATATGAGAGCTCAGTATGCACACCTGACTTGGTCTCCTCTGGACTTCCAGCATCTAGAGCAGAACCTCACACCAAGTAGGCAGCCAGGAATGTTCAATGAATGAAGAAAGACTTCACTGTGAAGGGCTTTCTTCATGAGCTTGCTGCTGGCCTTGGAGGGGAAAGTAGACCACGATGGGTGATTGACTGTATTCATTGAACTCTAGCACCTGAGAATTAGAGGAGAAGGAAATTCTGCCTCTAAAATCTAAGACAATTGATCAGGGAACTCAAACAATTTATTTTAAGAATCAGGAAACTGAAACCGAGAGGAAAGAGTTTTCTCAAGGATCACACAGCGCATTTCTAGGGTTAGGCCCTAGAACTCTGACTCCCAGTTCAGAACTTTGTCTACCTCACCATTCAGATATTCATTCATTCATTCCTTCATTCGAAAGCTACCTATTGAGCAACTGCTTTTTCCAGGAACTATTCTAGTTGCTAAGAATCTAGAATAAACAAGAAGGCAGAGTCTCTGCCCTTATGGAGCTTACAATCCAGGGGAAGAGACACGTAAGCACATAAATCAGCTAAAAAAAAAAATCAGAAAGGGACAGCAGCTATAAAAGGAAAAACAAGCCAATGAGCTAAGATGTGTGTGCAGTGGGTGGACACCCAAAATAAAGGTGGTTTCCTGAAGCTTGAAACTGAGAATTATGCATAGAGGGATGAACAAATACAGCCCTTGCCTCTGGTGCCCAATTCCTTACTCCCCACATTCTGCTCTGTGTCCTTTCAAAGTTCTCCCTCCTGCCCCTTCCTCACTCTGCTCTGAAATCATCAGTCAAGCCACTGTTGTCTCGGTCATGCTCCGACCACCTCTGACTGTCTCCCAACCTCCAGCCTCACAGCCAGAGGGTGAGCTCAGATACCAAGGTGCCTCCATGGTCATACCTCCTTCAGTGCGAAAAGTTGGAAAAGACTAGTATTCTGCTTTAAGTCCAAATACCCTAGATTACGAGGGAGGAGCCTGAGGCCCAGAGGGGGCAAGTAACTTGCCCAAGGTCACACAGTAAGTAGCTGGCAGAATTCCCACTTTCTCACTTCCCCCTGTATTTTCTCCTTTACTCCCAGTCAGCCCTCTAGCAATCCTCAGGGGTCTCCAGGGATGTTAAGCAGATCCTCATCTTGGGCTGCTTCCCCAGGCCCCCAAAGAAATCTGATGTGCAGTGTGCGCCCTCTCTGCCATCTTGTGGCTGCTCCTAAGAATGTCGCCTGCCTGGCCAGCTTGGAAAAGGCACCAGAGAATTCTCACTGGGATCTGAACTCTCCTCCCTGTACCCATAACTTCTGACAAAAGAGTTTCACCCACACAAATGCTCATCTCCAAGAAAGAATCCAGGGCGAAGGGTCAGGCCTGCCCCTCCCCAGCTCTGGACAGACCACAGCAGAGTCACTTCTCCCTCTGCCTCAGTCCATCCTCAATAAAAGGAGGGGGATACCTCCTTCCCACCACGGCTGGCAGGAGCAGCTGTAAGATGGGAACAGAGCACAGATGTGAAAATGCTCTGAGAGGGGAGAAGCGCTGCGTCACTGTTGTCATCCTGCTCTTTCATGGAGCAGGTGCCCTATCTAACACACCCTAAAGAGCCCGGATCAGGTGGGCGTGACATGCAGACGTGCTGATCTCTCCACTGCACTCACAGAAGGCTCATCTGCAGGACGCAAGACCTCTGCTGCCCGCAGTGGGATTAACCCTTTCTGTGGCCGCCTATCAGGATGCCCGTCTGCAATCAGGGGAAGGGTAGGTATCTGGATAGTTTTGCAACCCCCTAGTGCCGGGTTCATGAGGGAGCAGGTGTCTCCACGTGTGCAGATGCTGTCAGGGCTCTGCCCAGATCTGACTTGACCCCATCTGTGTGTCCTCTCCTAAAGACTTTTTCTGTCTGCCTGAGCCCACTTTGCCACCTGCTGGCAGGTCAGAGGTATCTGGGGATACATGCCCTGCTCCCTCCCCCAGCTCTGACATGCCGGCTCCCAGAGATCCCCGAGGGACTAAGCCCCTCACCCACAGGGATGGCTGACTTGATGATGCTCCCTTAATGGGCGTCCAGGCCTTGTCTTACTTCCCCTCTCTCCTCCTTGGGTTTCCCTCACCTCCCAATAAACTATGTGCACTCACACCCTCCCCTTAGAGGAGACACCAGTCCCCCCAGCCCTCACATCCCCAACATGTGCCTGGCTCTCACTGCCCTTGCTCCTGGTCAGCCCCTCCCTACCACCCTCAGGAGCGACCAGGGGAAGGGCAGTTTCTCCAAAGGGCTGGAATCCGTGCCTTCCCACGTCTCTCTTTTTCATTCCAGCTGCTGCTCCCACCTCCTGTCACGTCGTTTGGATCAATGGATTATCAAATTTTTATTGAACATTTCTTATGTTTCAACCCCTATGTTAGAAGCTAAGAACACAGTTGTAAGATTAACTCAAGGACAAATTTACTGTCCTTGAAAGGCAAATACGAAATAAGCATGCACACAAATGAAAGTTAGCAGCCAGAGTCATGACAGAGGCCATGAAGGGAAGCAGGTTACGGTGGGAGAGGAGTGGCGAGCGGCAGCTATCATAGGGGGAGAGGCCAGGCTCGGCTGCCCTGAGGAAGAGCTACTCAGGCTGAGAGCTGCAGAGAGAGAAGGAGCCAGCCAAGCAAATACTGGGTAGAAATGCTCCAGGCAGAAGGACCAGGCTGCACAGAGGGCCTGGGGTGGGAAACACGGAGAAGGCAGAGTGGTGAACCGTGGCAGGGAAGAAGAGAGCCTCTAGGGGAGCTGCTGGCACAGCGGGGAGGGCACAGCCACACGGGGCTGCAGAACGCTTCTGAGCGTGTCAGCATTGCACCTTCAGTTCAGTGAGAAGCCCAGGACAGCATCAAAATATAATTGTTTAGGCCAGGTGCAGTGGCTCACACCTGTGATCCCAGCACTTTGGGAGACCAAGGCAGGTGGATCACTTGAGCTCAGGGGTTCAAGACCAGCCTTGGCAACATAGGGAGACCATTTCTTTCCAAAAATTTTTTTAAATTAGCCATGTGTAGCGGTATGCATCTGTAGCCCTAGCTACTCCGAAGGAGGATCCCTTGAGCCTGGGAAGTCGAGGCTGCAATAAGCCTGGGTGATAGAGCAAGACCCTGTTACAAATAATAATAACAAAAAATATACATGGTTGTTTGAAAAAGATCTGTCCAGCTGCCAGGTGAAGCCTAGACTGGAGGAAGGCAAGGAGGCCTGTTCAGAGACCATTGCAATTGTGCCGAGGAGAGAAAGCAATGACTGAGACTAGAATTATGGAAATGCATGAGGATGAAGATAATCTCACCCATACATCAACAGACCCAGAGACACCAGCAAAATAAGCATTAGGAGTTGGGAATTAAAGTATTTTTATAAGCAAAATGTAAGGGTACCTGTGATGGTTAATACTGAGTGTCAACTTCTTGATTAGATTGAAGGATGCAAAGTGTTGTTCCTGGGAGTGTCTGTGAGGGTGTTGCCAGAGGAGCCTGTTAACATTTGAGTCAGTGGACTGGGAGACGCAAACCTGCTCTAGGTCTGGATGGGCACCATCTAATCAGCTGCCAGCAGAAAAGCAGGAATAGAAAGAGCTGACTTGCTGAGTCTTCTGGCCTCCGTCTGTCTCCCATGCCGGATGCTTCCAGCTTGCCAACATCGGACTCCGACTCATCAGCTTTTGGACTCTTGGACCTACGCCAGTGGTTTGCCTGGAGCTCTTGGGCCTTTGGTCACAGACTGAAGGCTGCACTGCCAGTTCCATACTTTTGAGGTTTTGGGACTTGGACTGTCTTCCTCGCTCCTCAGCTTGCAGACGGCCTATTGTGGGACTTCACCTTGTGATCATGTGAATCAATATTCCCTAATAAACTCCCTTTCATATATACATCTATCCTGTTAGTCCTTTCCCTCTAGAGAACCTTGACTAATACAGATTTTGGTACTGGGAGTGGGGCATTACCTAAGGATAGCAGTTAGAATAAAAATCTAAACCTTCCTAGATACCAAAAGATATAAACATATACCTAACTCCTCAATCCCTGCAAAGGAGAGAGGAGACAAAATGCAGTCACATGGAATATTCTCTTTTTTTCTCTATACCCATGCACACACACACACACATTTACAGAAAATACAAGGGATACAGGAACTTGCTAAACTATCCCAGAGTCTGAACCAGCAAAATTCAGATTCTGTAAAGCTCTTCGAGGCAAATGATTCAAATTATTCATTAAGACATTAGATAGAGATTAAAAGACATAGGGGAACAAATAAAAAAGATTTAAGACACATGTCAGCCAAACACAATGTAAGAATCTTATTTGAATCCTGATTCAAACTTTATACTAATATGTTTTTCTCAAGTCAATCATGAAAACATAAACTCTGACCTTATATATCATTGTTTTAAGAAATTATTTAAAATATTAGAAGTGATCATGGAAAGGGAGTTATGTTTTTTAAATGAAATACGTATATTTTTAAATTGAATATATATCTTTTACAGAAATACACTGATATATTTATGGGTAAAATTACACAATGTGTTGGGTTTGTTTCAAAAGTGGGGAAGTAGATAAGGTAATAAATGAAGCAAGATTCACCACGTTAATAATTGTTGAAGCTGGTGATAAATACTTTAGTATAAAGTATTTTCTTCTCTACTCTTACAGAGATTTGAAAAAATCTATAGTAAAAATGTTGAATGGAACCAAGAGAAGTGAGAAGATTGGAGAAATGTCTTGGAGGCAGAAGCGATCTAGTATGGCATGGTGCGGGATGATATGAGGCCATGAGGGAATCAGAAGTATCAGAGCAGCACCCGGGTCTCTGGCTTGTCCAATCATCACACTGTGGTTGTACCAGCCAGCACGAAGTCCTGTGAAGTCTCTAGAACTGAGAGAAAGGTGTGGCAGGATGGCTTTCTAATGTCTGCCTTGTAGTCGGCTGCCTTCCCACTACATCCTCACATGAAGGAAAAAGAAAGAGCTCTGGTCTCTCTTCCTCTTCTTACAAGAACACCAGTCCCATCGGATTAGGATCTCACCTTTATGACCTCAGTTAACCTCTTTTGCCTCCTGAAGACCCTGTTTCCACAGGCAGTCACATTGGGGGTTAAGGTTTCAGCATGTAAATTTTGAGGGGACATAACTTAGTCCATAGCAAGGATGTCATTTACTGAGATTGAAAAGACTGAGAAAGAACATTGAAAAAAGACGAGCCTGTCCTCATTACAAGGTGAAGATATTAGATTTTCAAATCAACAAAGCTGACCAAAGGTAGGAGTAGCCATGCCCACAATGAAGGTTTTGAAATAATAGCACCATCAATCTATCACTCACTTTTCTCAACCAGCTGTCACTCACTTTCCTTAACCAGGAACTGCGACAGGTGCTTTTCAAGCATCATCTCATTTCATTCTCTTCTCCTCCTCAGTTTACAGATGACGAAGCTGAAGTACAGAGAAGTGGAGTCACTTGTTCAAGGGCACATGCTGGCAGATGGTGGAATGGGGCCCTGTCAGATGTCAGAATCTACACTGTGTTTCATTCCATTTCCCCGCAGCGGAAAATCTCTGACTTTGGAGTCATGGAGGTCTGGGTTGGAATCTTGGTTTGGCCATTAACTTATTGAGAGCCCTTAGGTAAGTGATAACTTCTCTAAACATCAGTATCTTCATCTGTAAAATGAAGAGATATGATATCATCCTCTCCAGGCTTTCATGACAATAAGGTTGTATCTGGCAGTGATTGCCACAGAGCAAGCACTTCAAGGGGGCAGCAACTATTGTTAACATTACTATTTTGTTATGTACTTTTATTCAACCTCTACTATCTTCCCTGGAGGTCCTCAGGACTGTTACTTCTCTGACACCCCTGACAATTTTTACCTCATTTGTTCACATGCATCCTTATTCCAACAGACCAACAGGCTGGAATGCCCTTTGGGTAAGGATGGGTCCAGAATGGGTAGGGCAGGATATTGTGACTCATTTCTTCCTTCTCTCATTCCTGACCACCTACAGGTGCCAACCAGGTAAGGTGACCAGTATTTCAGCCACAGTATCTCAAGACAGGCCTGGCTTCACACGCTGATCCCACTGTTAGACCTCGTATCCCATTTGTGGGGCTCATAAAATGTTCTGCATATTTACGGTAGCCTGAGTTTCTACTCCTGCTATTGCAAACCAGTTCGGTGGATGTCCTGCCCTGTGCAAATCTTCCAATTGCCACTGACCACTATTCCAGGTCATTATTCCAGGTGGTGTTTCTCAGCCATCAGGCAAGGATTGTAAGGATCCCTGGGCAATAGACAACTCAAGTCAGCTTGAACCAGCTTTATGGCATTGAGCTGAACATGTCCCATTTCTGGACCTGAGCGTCCTCATCAGAGGCTAGGTTAGACAGAGCTCTAAGAGCCACATCAGCCCGATGGCTGAGCATCTGCTGAGACCCCAGCTTAGGTAGGCTCCCATGTTGATTTTTGAGTGAACCCTGGAAAGCATGTGGCTCAGTTGCACAGTGGAGGTCGGCTGCCCCTCCCAACCCCCATCCTAAAAATGTACCTGCTTCTCCATCAGAAAAAAAAAGCCTAGTACGGTGAGAAGGAGATTTATAATTCCTTGTAATTCTCTTTGAGGGCTTTGCCATATGGGTTTCCTGTGTAATTACCTACAGGGAGCAGAAGCGATTAGAAATGCAGGGAATTTTCTGGGTGTCATGTTAAAGGCCTGACATGTGAGGAAGAAGGCTTAGAACGCTATACCCTCAGGAGAAGGGAGGTTAGCACTCGTTTACACAGGGCCTGTTAGGTGCCTAGACCAGGCCCCAAATTGTTGAAAAATAATATTTTAAATATACAAACATCATCTATGTCCTTAAGGCTATGACAATTGACCTCAAAAGACAAAAACAACATGTCCCCAGATTCCTGTTTTTTAGATATATGGTGGTTTATTCACTCACAGTCAAGAGTCCCTTTGGCTCTGGAAACCTACGCTCTGGGAGGAGCTGAGGAGGGAATGACCCAGTGACTCACAGAGCTCAAGGGGCTGTCCACAGGAAGGCAGCTGTCACCTCCTGTTTGTGGGATAGCGGGAGAAGGCGGGAGTGGGAAGTGACTCCTTGCTCAGGATCACGCAGCTAACCTTTCGGAGAAAAGCCCAGAAAAGGTCCTAGCGGGGCCTCAGGTGACCCCTGCAGACACAGACTGCATCACCACAGGTCTGCCTGGGGACGGGAGTTGGGATCTTGGAGTTGGCAGCCACTTTTCTCAGCTGTAAAATGGCTCAGAGGATTTGTGTCAGGGTTACCACTCTGCTTTGTAAACTATGAAACACTATATATGCATGACCCAGATGCTTGGAAAAGATGAAATAAAGCCCCATTATTAATATGCATCATTGATATTTTAAATTACATGTATTAACAATAACAGAATTAAGCCCCTAGAATCTCAAGAGCTAGAATGATTCTCTCATCAGCCTTCCTTATCTGGTGTTGGCATCCCTTGTTCCCTATCTGCGCCAAGTGGTATTAATCTCATTACAAACGATGAACACATTTAATTTCAGAATCCTCCCAGAGAAGAGAGCTATTTTAGGGGAAATTTTCATGCATAATCCTTCAACCAGCCTGGTGCTCAATGGCTTGAGTGCCAGGCCTGTGGGACCTGTGGGGGGAGGGACAGGCCATCACTCTGGCCCTCTTGGGAAACCCAGAACTCCAGAGACCACAGAGTGACATGAGTCTCTGTGACTTTACCTGGGCCCAGCTGAAGTCTCTGTGATGCCCATTGTCTTCCTGCAAAGCTGGTCCTGCTCTTCATGACTTGGAGAAGATAAGAAAGGAGAGAGGGACAGGGGACAGCTGACATCCTCTGTGGCCCTGGATGAACACTTTTAGTTTTTACCGACGGAGGATCTCATAAGAACCCATACATTTCCAGCCCTCCCTGCTGTAGTGCCCAGGCTGGTCATGAGAAGCCATCACAATTGCGTTCAGCACCAGCTCACACTGTCATCTAGGGCCTCTTCCTCATCCCTCACCCAACGACCTGTTTCCCAGGACTGCCACAGCAGCCTCACATCTGAACATCCGCAGGCCCAAGTCTCCCACAGTACCAGGTGTTCTGGTACAAGGGTCCGTTCCTTGTAGGAAGAAGAGTTCTTTTCTTATTAAAGTGAAAGTACACATAGGATGGTGCTCCAACTAAACCACAAGTACCGAGTCCCCTAGTGACAGACGAGGCGCTGCTCAGAAAGGCTGCAGACTGCTGTCAGCCCCCTCAGGGTGAAGGGTTGTGGGTGTGGTATGTAGGGGCCGGCACACAGAAGGCCATCTCTCCTTACACACTGCCCCTCATATCCAGCTTCCCTTCGCTGCAGGCCCACTGATCCTCACTGGAAGAGGATCCTAACCTGGTCAATCTGTCCTCACCAGCCCAAACCCTGGCAAAAACATACAAAATACTGTTCTTAAGTGCTTTGTGGGGGTGGTGTCTGGTTGACTGGCCAGGCTCCTCAGGCCAAAAGAAAACTTCCAAGTTCTTCTAAAGTTTGCTGCCAAGGCTAAGGGACCCTGCCCACGTTAAAGCTTTGGCCTTAGAGTTGATGCTACATGGAAAATGTCTTTAGGTCACAGCTGACAGTCAGGACAAGGAGACTTGGGGTTGTGACAGAAGCCAAGACATCTGGTTAGGCAGGGCTCTGTGCCAGATACAAGATGATCAGGGAAAGGCACTACTCCAATTTCCATTCCAAAAACTATTATAGAAGGAGTTTGAAAAGACATCTTGAATTTGTGGGTGGTCTTCATCTCCCTCTTAGCACACAATTGTGTCACTGGGGCTGTCAGTGGTCCTATAATAAAACCATAAGCCAAAAGGTGTGTACTGAAGAGTATGTACACTTATATTCTCACACCTCTAGAGAACCCAATTGTCATTCTCATCCTCGAAAGAGTTCAAATGGACAACCCCTCTTGCTTACAGAGAAGAAAACTGAGGCGAAACATTTAAGTAGCTTCTCCAGATTTGCAAAGGACTTAGAACCTCTGAGGCGGAGTGGTCCTCAGCACAGGTGTTCTAATTTCTTGCCTGGAGGTCTGTCATGACCCCACCCTCCCCCCTCCTCCCTCTTATTTAACATCGCCACATCACACATTCAGTGGAGACACTAGAAGTGACACTGAAAAACACAAAGCAGCAAAAGCAATGCCCAAGAAGCATGCCATGCAAAAGCTTAGAAGACTGACATTCAGGCTTGGCACGCTGGGCCGGAGCTTCCCACAGAGCCCATGGGTCCCTGCTGGCTCTGAAGTGGCCTGTGGGGAGCCTGTGGAATTCACCCTCCACGGGGGGAAGAAGTGAGGAGTAAGAAAGAAGAGTTCAGCCAGAAACAAATGGGAGCCCCTGGGATAGCCAGAGCCCACACACAGCCCCCTCCACAGGCTGGCTCCCAGCTCACCAGTCCTGCAGGGAGAAGGAGGGCACTGTGGGGACCACATACCTGGAGAGCCCAGAGAGACCCAGCCACCACTACTGGGACTAGGCACCCAGGACCTGTCCTGCCTCCTGCCCAGCTGGCTCCGGGGAGAGAGGATGGGATGAAGGGAAATGGTGAGGGAGAGGAGTCTACCTCTCAGCCAGGAAGAGCAAACTCCGCCAGACTCTCCCTACATATCCTTGGGCTCTCTTGGTCACCCCTACAGAGCCACACATACTCAGGCCCCTTCCAATCAAAGGCTAAGTGTTGTTTCCCACCCACAGGGCATGGGTGCTGGGAGATGATGGCCTTAAACTTTAAGAAAGAAACACAGTAGCCTTCTTTGTGTGGGTAGGCCTCTTCTTTAGATGGAAGGAATAGGAACTTTCAGAAGATTCTAAGACATCATCTGGATAAACCAAGACCCTCTGAGCGGAGGCTGAAAAGTGATAAAGATTTTTGAGATCCTGGGCCTTCCAAAAAGCTCTACAACCCAACCTCCATGAAGGGAAGGCTGAGGTTAAGGGAGTGAGGGCTTCTAGAAAATTCCATAGTCCCTAAAAAGGCCATACTATGACCTTTCAAGATGATAGGTTGGATGGAAAGGGAGACAGTAGGGGTTCTGAAAACTAAGCCTTCTAGAAATTTCCACAGGTTGAGACAGCTCTCAACCCAACCACCATAAAGGAAAGGCTGGGGCCCAGAGGGTGAGACCTGTGCCTTCCACAAAGTGCCATGGTCTGGCAACTGACTTGCGACCCAGCAGGGGCATGGGGGAAGGTGGGCAGTGTTTCCTACCTGGAGCTCTATCACGTACCTGCCTCCCCACCTCCTCTCTCTTATTTACCACCACCACATCACACATTCAAAGAAAAGACTAGAAGTGACACTGAAAAACACAGAGCAACAAAAACAATGCCCAAGGGTTGACATAAAAACAAAGAAGCAGACCATGCAAGAGCTTGGAAGACTGACCAGCCTTCAGGCCTGGCAGTTCCCACCCTATTTCATACCTAAAAAAAACCAAAGCCAGAAAGACCATGACATTGTTACCCATTGTCAGTGACAAGGCTAGAAACCTGACTGGCCTGACGCCGAAATCCCATTGTAATCTGAAGCCTCTGTTTGCTTTGGGGACTGAACATTTGGAACAGGGCCAGTGTACAGAATTGGAGGGATAAGAGAGAACCTTACTCTTATTAGAAATCTTCCTCACCATCCTCCCTTTATGGGCCAGAGACCCCTAATCTTGCTCCTCAAGTGCCAGAAACCTCTAGTCTCCTGCTTCTAGGGACTAGGAAACCCCAGGTCTCAACCACAAGAGCACAGCCTCTGGGAAAGTCACTGAGATGGTCCACAAGAGAAGGAGCAGCCAGGAGAGCCCCAAGCTCCTCGTACTGGAAGGTGATCTGGCCCTCAGTCTACTTAGACCTTGACCTTCTGGCATCAACTAACTTACCTGCCGTGTATCCTACTGTCTGAAAAGTGTACCAGGTGACCTGGAAACCACCTTCTCGTGGCTGCTAAGCCAGAAACCAGAGGCACAAGCTGCCTGCCAAGAGTCCAAAGGACTGGTGTGACCGTGAGGGACGAAAAGGAACATCGCAGTGGGTGGCCACCCCATGCTTGTCTTGGGGACTGATACTAGGAGTTCAGGACATCTGTAAGGGGTCTAAGGAACTGAGTGCTCCAGTATTGTGGGGTCTGGGCAGCTGATGCCCTGTGAGATGAACCAAGGCTATAGTAAGTTTTGTGGCTGACAGGGTGGCCTAGGTCCCTGGTGGGCCTTGAGATGTTAGGATACAGGCTGGGCACCAGGCAGCTGGTATGCACCAGGAATAGCCAAGGCACCTCATGTAAGAGGCAATTCTGTAGATGCAACATTGTAGGAAATAGGTGGCCAGGGGCCAATGCACTTTTCAGGAGATAACAGTGTCTCCTCTCTGAAGGTCCATTGGCAAGTGGGTGCTGGACAGCCAACCCAGCACATGCTAAATCAACTAAGGCACTAAGACCATCCTCTAGTCCTTTCTGGGGCTGACAGTAGACCCTAAAATGTTTGCTAATCCCTGCTCTATATCATGACTTTCAGAGGCTGGACAAAAGGTCAAGGCCCCTGCCAGGGATCTTAGGCCCCAGGGTGACTCCTGTGATATGTGGGAGGGAGCCAGGCAGGCAAAACATCAAGAACCAAGGCAACATGGTACCCACATTCTAGTGCTTTCTGTGACTGGCACTAGAAGCTAGGTTTCTGCCAAGATTTGACACTTGGCATGCCCCTGGGGATGACATGACCCCTATGTGGGGTGGGGATGATATCCCTGAGATTGTATCAGTCTTAGGGGGCAATGTGATCTCCCTAATGACCTGCCACTGAAGGGTGAGTGAAGACTCTTCACCAGGGCAGCCTGCTCCCTCAACTAGTCATTGCCAGAAAGGCGGCCGGCATGGGACAGGCAGAATCCCTTCATTCCCTGGTCAGGAGTTTTCCTGGTTGAAGGCCAGTTGTAAAGTATGGCTGTATGAGGGATCCACACAAAATGTAGCCACATAGGGATGGAATTGTCTAACACAACTGATGTTGGTAAAGTCGATGAGTGGAGGATGGCAGAATGGCTCCTGCTCTGTTAATAGTTCCAAGGTGGAAGGAAAATGTGGACGTGTGTTCGGAAGTAGAATCCTTGGAAAAAAGCTGCACCAAAGAGGAGCCCCTCTTCTCACGCAACAGGACAGGAGGTGAAGGAGAGAGTACAGAGACACACCAAACTGAAGAGCTGGGAATTTAAAGTCATTAACTTAGAGAGGTCTGAGGTGATTGGATGTTACCTCTGTCTGCAGAGAAGGGTTGAAGGAGGAGGGCAGGGAAAGGTGGAGGCAGGAGTGGAAAGAAGGGAAAGGGGTAGGGTAGTTGGTGCAGGAGGGCTTAGAGTACATGGCATTTGCTGCTTAGGGTAAAGACTGAAGTCCTATAAAGAGGGTTTAAAAAGGTCAGATGCCAGCATTCAGACTGGGGTACTCTGGCTAAATGAAGCTGTCTGGGCGATTCTCAGAAAATGTTGGGAACTGTGGTCTCCAGCTGAGGAGGTGTCCAGAAGGCCAAGGTGCCCCATGACCAGGGTTCAGGTTTGGCAAATCAGGGGCTGCTGACCTCTGAATGTGTGTGCCCCTCAAAGTCATATGTTGAAATCCTACCCCGCAATGTGATATATAGGAGGTAGGGCCTTTGGGAGGTAATAAGATCGTGAGGGTAGAGCTTTCATGAATGGGATTTGTGCCCTTATAAAAGAAGCACCAGAGAGCTTGCTGCACCTTCACCATGTGAGGTTGCATCAAGAAGGCATCTGAGGACCGAGTGTCGGCGACTTTATCTTGGGCTTCTCAGCCTCCAGGACTGTGAGAAATAAATTTGGTGTTTTTGTTGTTGTTTTCTGGGTTGGTTTTCTTGTGTATGTGTGGTTTTTTTTTTTTTTTTTCCTGAGATGGAGTCTTGCTCCGTCTCCCAGGCTGGAGTGCAGTGGTGCCATCTCAACTCACTACAACCTCCACATCCCGGGTTCAAGTGATTCTCCTGCTTCAACTTCCTGAGTAGCTGGAATAACAGGTGTCTGCCACCATGCCCAGCTAATTTTTGTGTTTTTAGTAGAGACAGAGTTTCACCATGTTGGTCAGGCTGGTCTTGAACTCCTGACCTCATGATCCACCCACCTCGGCCTCCTAAAGTGCTGGGATTACAGGTGAGCCACCAGGCCCAGCCAACAAATTTGTTTTCAAAAATAAATTTGGCAATAATATATTTAAATAAATTTCTCTTTATAAGCCATCCAGCCTGAAATTTGTGAGAGCAGCCCTAACAGACTAGGACAGAAGCCAGACCCTTTAAAGGGCGAGAGACTCGCTGTGCCATGAGAGCGAAATGGCTGACGGAGGTGGTGTCAGGGGTGCAGGTGGAGTCAGGACATCATGAAGCGGGAAGGAGACTTTGGAGGAAGCCAAGGCCTGGCACTGCAGTGAGGGTAAATAAGAACTCAGCAGCAGTTCAGTTTGAAATTGAGACTCATGAAAGGAGCGGGAGTTAGGCTCCAAAGAGAAGCCTAAGGTTGGAGATCTCGGACCTCTGGAAGGTATCGGTCAAGGCCCATCTTATGGCTTTGCTCATGGTAGCAGAGCGTAGTTGAAGAGGCATGGCAACAGGAAACCAGGATTCCAGAAAAGTCACTAACAAGGATATTGAAGTGACTACGGATGCCCGCCTGGCGGGATGAAGAGCCCACAGGACAGGTTCTAACCTTTTTGGAAGGTGGGAGAAGTGTTCAGGGCATGCACGCGGAGGTAATAAATTGCACATGGTACACTTTGCAACAAGAGCTGTGAAATATGTTTTAGATTTATAGGATTGAGTGGAGCAATTTTCTGTTCTCCTGGAGATGGGAGGTGAAGAGGGAATGGAAAGGTGGGGGACATTTCAGTTACGTACGGTAATACAAGACGTGAACCAGAAAAGCCTTGGTGATCGAGAGTTCATCATCAAGAGAGGTGAGGGAGTTCCAGAGTCCTACTGCTTCGTGCTGACTATTCAAACCCATGTTCAAACGCTCACTTTGGAAGTATTTACAAGAGGAGTGCATTGGTTCTCATGGAAAATGGGCAGACAGGTCATGGATACATCTGTGGCTGCTGGGCAGAAATGATTGAATCAGAAGTCAAAGAGGAGGAAATAGAGGTTAGTTACATTATATAGATGCACTTCTTTAATCTACTGCAAATCCTGGCACATCTACACGCATCTCTAAGTTTGGTGTAAAATGCCCTGTGATTTCAGGTTGCTGTGAATAAAACTTTCTCTGCACCTGAGCTCTTCTGAAACTCCAGAGACCCCAAACATTATGCTTCAAACAACTACAAAATCCTCACAATTGATGACTACATTTACCCCTTCTCTTTCTTAAGCATAAAAATTGTTTAGTGCCACGTCTGCTTTCCGTGTAAGATCTGCTTAATCTGGATTCCCGCTGATTTTTTCCTGGGTTGTTTACTCGTTGATTTGGAAGCCTTGCAATCTCTAAGAATCTGTTAATGGTTGTGCAGGCCTGATCAAAGTTTGTTTATGATTTATTGTTCAATTTTATAAGGTTTGTTATCATTAAATCTCTCAGAGATGGTATGAGTTCTTTCTATGACTAAAAACTTTCTGCTCAAATAGACCACTGGATATTTCATATTCATGCACGTGAAGGAGTTAGCTACTCTTAAATCTGCATCTATAGCCATTAGAAAAGGCTCCCAAGGTACTCTTGGCTGGCAGCCCCCTACACTGTGACTATGTGGATCAAATCACAGAGTGGTCTGATACTAGCAAAGTGAAGAGCAAATCTTCTATGATACTATGCTAATCCCAGGAATGATCTGCTTTAGGTGGTATTTAATAAAGTGATCCTTTTCTTTTATTATGGCTATTTTTCTCTAGTACCTGATAGTGAATCTTTTGTGTCTCAAATATTTAGCTTCAGCTATCCCAAAACAATAATTCACTGAGTTGTGGGACAGATACAGGAGTAACTGAAGCTGGTCTAATCATTCTTCAAAGCTGTGATCTGAAGTTGCTGTGCTCTTGATGCAGGAAATGTCATAATGTAATGATTCAGCTAATGACTGGGTACCTGCTATAAAGATCCCTCAGGTCAGGCAGCATTTAAACATGCTAGAGCATTATTTAAGGGGACGGATCTGAGGATGAATCTAAGTAGATTGCATGATGATATATCTAAGCTCTGTCCAAACACACACGCATCCATCTCATTCTTATGACTCTACATGGCAGAAAATGGCCTACAGACACATCAAACACCATGGCTACATAAACAGCAGGTAGAGAGTGTGTACGAAGATATAGGTGCCTTTCAGCTGGGATGTGGTCAGGGAAAGAGACTCAGCATCAGTTTGTTAACAGAAGGAATTCCATAAAAGGAATTAGATAATAGAACTGGAGAGCTGAAAAGGCAAAGGTGACCACTGCAGCAACACCCTCCAGGCCAGGGGAATAAAGAGGACAAGGATGGGGTTATTAGAAGCTCAGGGAAAGGCGCTGGTGTCTCAGCAGCTCTGAAGAGGGTCAGATGCAACTGAGGCTGCTGGTGGTGTCTGGGTGACTTGAACTCGGGTCCCTGCATGCCAGACTCAGGCGTCGAAGTAACAGGCACTGACTGGCTGGACCAGTAGCTCTAAGAGAACATGATGAGGCTAGTTCTGGAAGTATGAAAAGAACTGGAACCAACTGCCCCCAGCTGGGGCAAACAGTTGCCTGTGTGAGAAGCAACTGTTTATTATAGGAACCAAACTCAAAACAAAAGAATAAGCCCCTCCTGATGGCATGAACCTCCTTCCAGTCTCCTTCTAGTGCCCCCTATTGACAGAACTTAAGAAGGAGCTGGCTGGCAAAGGAGGGCTGGATCTGGCGGGGTGCCAGCCCAGTATGTCACAATAGGATATAAAAAGAGGTCAGGAGGTGAGGGGCAAGGGCTGAATAACCCAGACAAGATGCACATGCAGCTCACACTCCCGTCTACATGCAGGGAGGGAGGTTAAGCAGTAAACTAGGTTCTGTGTGTCACCCTTACTTAAATTTGAAACAACCCTAGAGGCTTTCTTCAATCCAAGATTCAAATTTGTTTTGCCCATCCAGTGTTTCCAAATCAGATCTTTTTTTAATTGTTCTTTCAGTCATATGCCAAAAGCCTCTCAGCAAATTGATGTTAGGAACTTTGTGAGCCCTAAATCAATATAGTAAAGGAATCATTTCTCGGTAGAAGGCAAGAAATTTTCAGACTGAGTTCATGCTAATATTCTACACCAAGCCCCACCCTGCTTTTTCAAAGAAGTAGTGACACGTGGAAATGACAACCAGCAAGACCCAGGTCTGACAAGGAGGCTGAATTGCCCCGTTAGAATTATCTTTCCTGCCACCTCACAGCACTCTACCACTTACCTAAAAGAAGACAAAATAATAGACTCTTTTGCTTCCAGTACCTACAATGTGCATTTCCAGGTTTGTTTTGGAGTACGGCTGTGAAATCCTTCAGCACTGACATAATTCTCTTCCCTCCAATTGTGAAGTGTTCTTTGAACAATGTAATTGTTCCCCACTGCAATTCTTACAGCAGTGTGTCAGCATGCCAATCACTTCTTCTTCCAGTTCTGATTCTTCCAGTTCCCTGCTGTGTTAACACGCAGAATGAGTCCTTCCAGCTGTTGAAAGATGTCAGCATATTTATATGAACTACTTTATGCTTCCCAAGGAAATGTTCTGAAAGAAAAGAGATTTTGGCCAGTATGTTTGTGATTCTGCAAAAATGTGACTTGGCTTGCATTTATATTTTCTTTGGGGTCAGTAATAGTATTCAGTATTTCAAATGGCACATGAGACTACACAGTGTCACTTTATCTTACGCAAGCTTTGATCATCTCCATTCTATTCAATTAGACTATACATGTCATTCAGGTATCTCTTCTGGAAATGAGAAAATTCGTTCTGTGGTCGGTTCTCCCAGGAAAACATTGAAAGTATTATTTATTGCAATGTTTCTGGACAGCACAAATTCATAGAACTTTTTCTGACCTTTCAAATTTATCTTTGTCTTATGTTTGCAGAACACTTCTTGAAGATTTCTGAAGGTACCCATAATCTGAGTATAACACATTTTACTTTTCTTGATACAGTCTCACTCTGTCACACACAGGCCAGAGTGCAGTAGCACCATCTCGGCTCACTGCAAACTCCGACTCCTGGATTCAAGTGATTCTCCTGCCTCAGCCTCCCAAGTAGCTGGGATTACAGGCACGCGCCATGATGCCCAGCTAATTTTTGTATTTTCAGTTGAGACGAGGTTTTGCCATATTGGCCAGGCTGGTCTCGAACTCCTGACGATCCACCCACCTCAGCTTCCCAAAGTTCTGGGATTACAGTTGTGAGCCATTGTGCTTGGCCTCTTCAAGATTCTTGATAGGAATTGTCAAACCTCCTGTTACAAGTTGAATTGTATCTCCAACAAGATATATGGAACCTAACGCCTGGTACTTGTGAATGTGGCTTTATTTGAAAATAAAGTATTTGCAGGTATCATTAAGATGTGTGTTAAGATGAGATCATACTGGCATAGGGCAGACCTTTAATCCAATGTGATTGATGTCCTTACGAAAGGAAGAGAGAGAGAGAGAATGGAAAGGTAGCCATGTGAAGATGGAGGCAGAGATTGGCCTGGCCACAAACCAAGGAATACCTGGGCCTACCAGAAGCTGGAAGAGGCAGGGAAAGACCCTTCTGCCCCTAGAGGCTTCAAAGAAAGCATATCTTCGCCAATGCTTTGATTTTTGGACTTTTGGCCTCCAGAACTGTGAAAAAATAAATTTATGCTGTTTTAAGTCAGCCAGTTTATGGTACTTTGCTACCATAGCCTTAGAAAACGAATACACCTCCCAAATCTACCAACGAGAATTTTAGCAGAATAGATTTTTTTCATGGTTTCAACATCCCTGTCTCTGCTTTCTTCTAGGTTAGTGCCTTCAGCACTAGCAAGCTGTTCCCTTCTTTTGCACTGGCTGAACATAGAAACAAAGAAGTCTCCTATAAACTCCTTCAAGGACACTCCTGGTGTGGCCCCTTTGCACGCACTGTCTGATAATTGTGGGGCATCCTGGGAACAGCTGCAGCATCAATGGTATTCTACTGGGGACACTGTACATGCCCAGTGAACACTGGCCACTGCTGTGACTAAAGAGAAAAGCCCACAAACAAATTTTAGAACTCCCAGCATCTTCACCCAATTCAATAACCTTGTTTCTTAGTCCCGCTGGATTCACAATCTTGTATTTCAATTCTCTACCGGCATGTTATTCTATAATAAGCAGATTCCCAGGCTTGCCATAGGATGTCTCTCTCTGATGTAGGTGCAGACATTTCTTTAGTTCCCAAAGAGCACAATCCCATGCTTGCTCCCTCATGTGTGTGTCCCTAATGACTCCTAATTATGATGATTCTGGATCTGCACTCTCTTAGTGTCCTAGGGGTCTCTAACCAGATAATTCCTTATTCTTGTCCCTCTATCAGCAGTTCCATTTCAGGATGTCACAATGTTAAACATACCTGTGATTTCAAAGTTAAGTTATACCAAGGGTGGTCATAAAATTTCATGTCCAAACCAGGGCACTGTTTCATACTAAAAGGAGATGTTTAAATAGTTAAAATTCTGTAATTTGTTGAAATACATTAACCAACATTGATTTTTACTATCTTTTTTCTAAAAGGCGGGCTTCTTTTAAGCTTTTAAAAATGAGAGCTTTTCTACAAAATAAAATCTACCTATATTAAAGCAGAATAAAAGCTTTATGTTGACATTTAAACATTTAAAAACAGCAAGGAGAATAATTATCTTTGGTACATATTCACATCTGTTAATCAGCTTAGCCATTATCTGTCATGAGTATTTTTCTGAACAATTCATTTATTTCAATATGATATTATGCAATCCAGAGTTGTGTATTATGATTCATAAACTTGGAATAAATAGGTCAATGACTCTTCTGGTGGTCATAATGGGAAGGCGAGAACACAGCCGCTAAATGTATGATATTCTAAATTTTATATTCGAAATAAAATATGTAACTACTGAGCCATTTTCAAGTGTACTTTATTTTTATCTCTTTTGAGTACCTTCCTTCGACAAATATTTTTCTGAGACAAAATTGGTTAAATAAATTGTCTGGTGCCTTTTAATGTTTCATTAAATTTAAATACTTCAAAACTGTATACTTTCTCAATTTCAGTCCTATAAAATATAGAATATAAATATGTCCAGTTAAAAATAGGAGTTTTATCAAATGATTCTTTAAACAAGTCAACACATTCCCAAGCACACTTATATAACTTAAAAATTAAATCTTGACAAAGAAATAAAAGACATGTACATTAGAACGGAATAATAAAACCATCCCTATTTGTAGATGACATGGTTGTCTATACAGACAATCCAAGAAATCTAAAAAAAAAAAAAAAAAAAAAAAAAAAAAAAAAGGAATTTCTAGAATAAGTGAGTTCAGCAAGGTACAAAGTGAAGACACAAAAATCAGTCACATTTTTATTTATCAACAAGCATGTGGACATCGAAACTAAAAACACAATACTATTCATAATTGCTTCAAACTAAAAGAAGCATTTAGGTATAAATCTAACAAAACATTCTGTACATTGAAAATTGCAAAACGCTGATGACAGAAGCCAAAGTGGACCTAAGCAAACGGAGAGGCATGTTGTGTTAGTGGACTGGAAGAGTTAACATAATAAAAGTGTTCATTCTCTCCACATTGACCTATGGGTTAAGGCAATTCCCATCAAATTCCCAGTAAGGTTTTTTGTAGTCATCCACATGCTTATCTTTTAATTTATATGGAAAGTTGAAGGACCTAGAATATCTAAAACATTTGAGAAGAACAAAGTGAGAGGGATCGCTCTACATGTTGTTAAGGCTGACTCTATAGCTACAGTAGTCAAGACAGTACAGTATTGGCAGAGAGCTAGACACCGACGAATGAAATAGCTTAGAGAACGCAGAAACAGACTCACACAAATATGCCCAACAGATTTTTGACAAAGGTGCAAAAGCAGTTCAATGGAGGAAAGATGGTCTTTTCAGCAAATGATGTTAGAACAACGGACATCCATGGGCAAATAAGTACTTCAACCTAAACTTCATATCTTACACAAAAATTAACTCCATATTCATCATGGGCTTAAATGTAAGACATAAAACCATAATACTTTTAGATAAAAAAAAATACATTAAAAAATATTTAGGACCTATGGGTAGTTGAAGAATTACATATCTGCTACCTAAAGCAGCAGTCCTCAACCTTTTTTGGCACCAGGGATTGGCTTTGTGGAAGACAAATTTTCCCTGGACAGGTGATGAGAGGGTGGTGGGCATTAGATTATCACAAAGAGCTTGCAGCCTACATCCCTCGCATGTGTGGTTCACAATAGGATTTTCGCTCCTATGAGAATCTAATGCCCCTGCTGATCTGACAGGAGGCAAACCCCAGGCCCTAATTTAGTGTTCACCTCCTGTTGTGTGGCCAGGTTCCTACCCAGGCCCTGGGGCTGGGAACACCTGACCTAAAGCACAATCCATAAAAAGGAAAAATAAACTGTAGCTCAACAAAATTTAAAACTTTTGCACTTCCAAAGACCCTCTTAAAGTCGTGGAAAAACCAGCTACAGACTGGAAGAAATTGTTTGCAGACCACATATCCAATAAAGTTTTCATATCTAGAATATATAAATAACTCAGCATTCAACAGTACAAGACAAAATGTCCAATTAGAAAATGGGCTACTTCCATGAACAGACACTTCACTGAAGAGGATATACAGATGGTAAATAAGCACATGAAAAGATAGTCAACATCATTAGCCATTAAATCTCTGTAAATTAAAACCACAAGGAGATATCATTATACACCCATGAGAATGGCTAAAATAAAAAATAGTGACAACACCAAATGCTGGCAAGAATGAAGAGAAACTGGATATTTATATATTGCTGGCAGAAATCTAAAATGGTACAACCACTTCAGAAATTAGATTGGCAATTCTTTTTAAATCTAAACATGTTGGTACCATACGACTGAGCAATCCCAAACTCTTGGGAATTTATCCCAGAGGAATGAAAATGAAGTTAACACAAAAATCTGTTCACGAATGTTCATAACAGTTTTATTCATATTTTCCAAACACTGGAACTAACCCAGATGCCCTTCGAGGGGTAAAAAGTTAAACACACTGTAGCACATTCAGTGCTACTGCTCAGTAATAAAAAGGAACAAACTATTGATATATGTAAGAGTGTCAATCAATTTCAAGGAAATTACATTGAGGGAAAAAGACCAATTTCAAAAGGTTATACACTGCATAATGGTCACATAACATTCTATAATATTTTTGAAATAACAAAATTATAGTGTTGCCAGAGGTTGGGAATGAGGGTGAAGGAGCTGGTGTGCCTATAAAGGAGTAACACAAGGGAGTCTCATGGTGATGGAATAGTTCTGTATCTCGATTATGGTGGTGGCTACATGAAACTACACACATGGTAAAATTGCATGAGTTATACACACACACAAATGGGCACATGTAAAGCTGGAGAAATCCACGTAAGCTCTGTGGCTTATACTGATGTCAATTTCCTGGGTTTCATACTGTGCTATCATTAGATAAGATGTTACCATTGAGGGAAGATGGGTGAAAGGGTGCACAACACATCAACATGTTTTTTGCAGCTTCCTGTGAGTCTATAAGTATTTCAACATAAAAAGTTTTAAAAATTAAATTTTATACACCATTTGAGTTCTCATTCCTGCCAGCAATGTATGAATGATTCCATTTCTCCACACCCTTACCAGCACCTGCTGTTGTCACTGCTTTTTATTATAGCCATTCTGATAGGTTTTGTTCTTTTCTTGCTTTTGTAGGGATACATTTTAATGTTTTCCTGTTTGCATGCTTTATTTTGAATCGTTGTTGTTTTGCTAAAAGCGGAAGTATTTTGGCACTTTACTGAATACTTTGATTAAAATTTCCCACCTTATTTTTAAGATAATCAAAATCTAGCAAGCTTGACTTTAAAAATTCAATACTACTTTAGAAAACTGAGGTTGATCTATAAAGTAATTCTTCAAAGGCTTAAACATTGTTAAAGCCAATTGACAAGGCAGCAAAAAGAAAGGTGTACTGTCATACTGAAATATTTTATTGTTTCCAACATAAGTTCATAACAGAGTTTAATTCAGTTAACTCTGGTTGAGTGACTACAAATTGAAAATTCTCAAAATCACACTGTCTATGCCCATTGGTAAAATATCATATCTTATTTGAATCCCTTGGATATGATTATGGTGAAGCCTGATGGAGGAACACCAAAGCTTACTGCTAAGTCCCTCAAATCAATTGTTGTTTCTGGAATCCATAGCGATGCCAAAAGCCACTGGAGTGACCTCAGAATCAGTCATCAGAGAAACAGATGTAGCTTTACCAGATAAACTGTCCCAAGGAGCCAGCTTTCAATAAATGTCAGTGCATTCAACTAAAAATCCATGTTGATTTCATGAAAGCTCTGCATTTATGTGTGTTTACAATGTAAATGGGTTCTGCTTACAATGATTAAAGAGAAAAGAAATGACCTAGTGTCTGTCATCACCTCCACGTGCTGGTGATAAAATGGGTTTAGGGCAACACTACCTGCCTGGTTAACTGAATATGGCAGCGTTGGTCACTTTCCCCAGTCTCCTTTGTGAGGTTGATGAGGGTTCATTATTTATTCATAAGGCTGATGCAGAGTGCATCTTTTCAGCCAAAAAGATTAAACTTGCTACAGCAACTGCTTCAGCTCGGGTAGCAAACATATGTAAAAGGAATTCTTATTACCCCTCCTCCGTTGAACCTGACGGGTTTGATGTTCAGTGTCACCTGCCTTCACACATATGACTGTGAAGCAGTTAAGGGTTATTCTGGGTAAAGATTCGCAGGAGTTTAAAGTATTTGCCAAAGGAGGACAGCTTTGTGAAGCTGATCCCTAGTAACTGAAGATGTCAGAAACCTTGATACTAGTAAGTTGGAGGAACTCTGCCTATTATTATTTCGAAGATCAACATGATAGGGATCAACCAGTAATCCTGGAACCTCAGACAAAATCACATTCTAAAAACATCAAACTGCCTGAGAATGGAACCAGTTGTGAGATTGTTGGAGGATGCATTTTCTTCTACAAAAAGCCAAGTAAAATCCCCAGGTGTGCTGGAATGATGCTGTGGTGCTGATCCCTGTTGTGATGCTGGGGAAGTCCCTGCTATGAAAAATCAAAATGAAAAAGAGCAAGCCACTTAAGACACAGTGAAGAACATGTAATTTATACAAACACCCACACTTAATTCTTAAACACTGCAAGCATGAAGAATTGGCTCATGTAATATTGAAGCCAAGGTCATGGAATACCTTTGGTTAGAATAATTTGTACTGTGCCAACAAGATCATAATTCAGTACCATAATTAGTATCTCTTCAAGAATAAGCATTTGTCTGACCGTCTCCCTTTAGTCCAGGGTTAGGTAGTGCTTGGTATTACCAGTTAGTAGACCTGTTGGAGACAAATCATGGCTCTCTGAATCAGAAGCAGGCTCTAATTTTTTTTTTAGATGGAATCTCGCTCTGTCGCCCAGGCTGGAGTTCAGTATCACAATCTTGGGGTTCACTGTAACCTCCACCTCCCAGGTTCAAGCAATTCTCGTGCCCCAGCCTCATGGGTAGCTAGGATTACAGGTGCTCACTACCACACCCAGATAATTTTTGTATTTTTAGTATAGATGGGGTTTCACCACATTGGCCAGGCTGGTCTCAAACTCCTAACCTCAGGTGATCCACCCACCTTGGCCTTCCAAAGTGCTGGGATTACAGGCATGAGCCACCACTCCTGGCCTAAGCTCTAATTTCTGTTTTAACCTGCTCATTCATCACCTCCCTTCCTAGATGAAGTTGTTTTTTATGACTCCAATGTGTGCTAATGAAGAATCTGGTATTTTCCAAGGAGTAGCAGATTAGCAAGGGTTTAATTCAATGTTAATCTTTCTATATCTGGAAGAAATCTGCATGGATTTAAGAGCGACAAAGTTATCTCTATTTTTCCATCAGTCTAGAGTTATTAGGGAATACACTATTTATAAAGAAAGGAAAGCATGTATTTTCCAGAGTTCCCTTCTACAACCCTCCATGAATCAGGCACTCCCATTTACTTCCACCTGGACACTCACCTTGCTGGGCCCAGGTCCCTTGGTTGTTTCCTGTTTCTAGGTCTCAGGCCATTTCTGGGTTCCAGATTCCCATCCAGAAATACTTTCTTCCATGCAAGTCAGTGCCTTGAAAGGCCTCTATTTTCTGGTAAGTAGCTCCTTTCCTGTAGTTATGCCCTAGAGTCTAGGATACTCTCTTTCTTTTCCCTAACATGACATCTTGTGCGTTAGGTGGATCTCTAAGAGTTACCCTAGCTTAATATGTCTCCCGAAAACTTTGGGTGCCAGTAGAACTAGTTTCTATCCTGGAATACGTCTTTCCTAAAGTAGTAAAAGGGAGTGACTCAACCTCATAAATCCCTTATTTGCAAAATCACACTAAGCCAGCACAAACCTCTTTTGTTTATATGTCCACATGTTAAAGCATTGTGTGTGTTTTGGTTTCTAGAGACGTTGTTGTGGCTGGAAGGCCGCCCCTGATCCATTCTGCCCATGTTGACATTTAACCAAACATGGGTGTGTTCTGTACTCCAACAATAGATTTGAGCATCACCGTTTCCTAACCTGTCTCTAATCCATCTGTAAGAGTCTAAGCAGCTCAAGCCTGTGTGTGTGTGTGTGTGTGTGTGTGTGTGTGTGTGTGAATCCTAATCTCTATCTTGTCTCTATTCACTATTCCCTACCTCTCTCACACCCAATATCCCCCAGTAGAAAGATTCCCAGAGATTCTTATGAGCCAGGTTCTGTTTTTAGCAGCCTATTTTTCAATGAAAGATCTCCTAGATGTCTCTATTAGTTGGGAAGGGGAGGAAGCCTGACTGATTAGGAGGCCTCATGTAGCCAGCCAGTTTACGTTGAGGAAGTGGGGAAGAAGGGACCCTTCCAAAAGTCGGCATGGGGAAAAGGACATCTTCTATGAACCTTTTGTGAGGATTAGTTCTTGGTCCTCCATAACACATTCATTACTTCTAACAGTGTTGCAGGCTCTTGCTGGCTGTTTTCTATCCATTTAGGGAAAAAATGCTTCAGTAGTGAAAGCCACTGAACAGCATAAAGTTATGATGGTGAACATATTGAGAAGGAAAGATAGCCTTCAACTGATCAAACGCTACTGTAATTGAACAGGGTATTTTGGCAAAAATGCTCCATCCCCATTGATGGGAGGAGTGTTCCTGGCCAGTAGAACTGGCCGCAAGTAAGGTTTTAGCTTTGGGGAAAATATTAGTGAACTACCCTCTGAAATGAGTATTCTTACTCATTTTTGTAAAAAGTCTCCCCAGGATGAATTATAATGTGGGATCTGCTATAAGATAATCCAGTAAGGAATTTAGAAGAAGAAGAAAGATAGGATAGTTAATAATTGATGAATAATTATTGATGAATAATAATAATTGATTATTATTATTAATAATTGATGAAACCTAATGACTGGCACATGGGATTTCACATTGTTCTTTCTACTTTTGTGTACAATTAAGAGTTTTCATAATAAAAATGTTTGACATCTCCCCAGGAGCTATCCACCTGGGATATGTTTTGTGAATGTGTTCCTGATAATAGAGCACTGCCAAAATCCCAGGGCTCAGTCTCAGTCAAAGGAATTGATTTGACATGTAGCTTTTGAAGGGCACGCTGTATTCTTGCTGACTATTTCCTGTTTGCTCCAAAGGAGTGTACTAATGACAGAAATTTGGGGAATATTAAAACTGCTGCATATGACTTGGGTAAATAGTACTCCTTCTTGTATATGCATAGAATGTTCCTGGAAGCATTCACTGTATGCTTCTAGACAGGGAAGCCAGGTTTCTGAGGAAAGGGGTTGAGAAACTCCATTTAAAAATATTAAATTAAATTAAATGATTAAACAAGCAAAACTGTACTTTCACTGGAGTGTTAGATTTGTTACTATCTCTGATACTGTCCCAAGTGAAAGTGATCTGCCCAGTCTTCCTAAAACCAAGTCAATTAAAGAGTACGTGCCTAGCTCCATTGTTTAGCAGTTGAGTAACGCCTGCTTGACAGACTCAACTTGATGAATCAGTACATTAGGGCAGAGTTAAGGCAGCTTCAGTTAAGCTGTTTAACCCCAGCCTTGGAAGCACTATAGAGACAATAGCCTTTGCTCACACTCTTAAAATGCTGCAGGAATATGTCCATAGCACATGGGAAGACGCAAACTTCTCAAAGCTCATCTCTACCCTCATCTCTCCAATGAACTTCTTAGAAAAATTACTTAGGAATGACATAGAAAATACACAAGCTGTCCCAACTGAGTGGGAACAAAGGCATGCCTGCAGGGAGTCAGGAAAGGACCCCCTGTCTCAGATGATGGCACCGCTAAAATCTGCATTTGTTGGTGGATTTGCCACAAAGCCATTCTTACACCTGAGAACGTGAGCCTGCCTGTGTTACAAAGCTCCTGATCTTTTCAATATAGGGAAAACAATGTTCCTCTGAAAGAGCAAGATGGCACAGTTCCTGCTAGCTGCTGCCACAACCTCCTTGTTTCGGAAGAAAACAGATGAACTGGAAGGCAGGAAAATGTGCTTATGATTTTTGGCCTCAAGACACACATCTTGAAGTTCATCATCCCAAATTCAGGAGAATTTGAAAGCCTGGTAAATGGATGGAGTCCTTACAACTACTTCTGATGTCGGAGCGTCTATATGCTAATTGAGTGTATGTGTTAAACTAGTCCATGATGTTCTTCTACAGACAGAAGAACAGCGGGGCACATTTACCTATTGAGAGGAGGGAGCTGGAATCTGTGGCCAGTTATGAATGGACTTAGAAAACAGAACCAAAGCAAATGTAATACCAATTTTTGACAATGTTTGTGACGTGTGCATATGTCTCTGCTGAAGCATTACTAGTTTGTTGAATTAAGGCAGAGAAGAATTAACAATTTTGAGCTGAAATATCACCTGCCGTTCATCCAGCTCTGTGTTCCAAAGACAGGAGCCATACATATCCTGTATTAATTCTTTCTGTTCGGTCAGTCTTCTCAGTTTGTTGTGGACTACCTCTTGAGCACATGAGGATTCTTAGATGTATAATGAGATATGCCAAACCACAGCATTCTTGGGTGCAGAGAACCAGCAAAAATGGAAAGTTTCACATCAACACACACTTGGTGAAGAAGGCAACAGGGCAATATATATCAAAATTATAAGCAACTCCACTGCTGAGAATTTACCTTAAAGATGTACACATTCCAAAATGATGTATGTAAGAGGTAATTCATCATAGCATTGTTTATAAAGGCAAAAGATTTAAACAAATGTCTTCTGTAGAGGACAGATTAAATAATGGTACCACTACACAATGACATACTATACCATCATGAAAGAAAGAGGCATCCCTTCAAGTACTTTAAAATCTTGAAGATAAATCAAGAAAAAATGGTTAGCACAGTAGCTAAAAGCAGACTTTCATTTGTAAAAAGGAAGAAGGTGGACAAGAATATGTTTTGTATTTGTGTAGCTCTTTCCTGAGATTTTGTACCTATACAAAAGAAACTGTCACTACTAACACCCTCCGGGGTGAGAAACTGAATGTCAGGAAGACTTTTCACAGTATAGTTTCCATTTTTCAATCGTGAAAAATCCAATCAAAATTTTGACTGTTTAATCATGAATTATCTATTCCAAAAGAAATATTTTAAGTCAGAATTTGAAATGACTGTAAGACAGTACCTAATGCATAGTCAGCACATTTCTTATGAATGATGATTTCTTGGATGTACAATTAAATATGAACTTGGAATTTCTGCTTTTAGCCTACGGCTATAAGAGATTTTTTTTTCCTTCTCAAAAGTTAACAAAGGAATTGTAGAACTTTCTTTTAGTTAACCAGAGTCCCCGATCCTCTACCTCCTGACTTTTACGACGATTCTGAAGACCACTGAGAAGTAAACGCTGGGCGTGAGAAAAGCACTGTGTCCTTTAACTCCTTGAGATTAAGCAGAAGTGCCAGAAGCACTAAGCAACTGCCTGGAGATATTTTGCTTACATTTATTTCTGCCCACCCAGCTCCAGACTTTGTATTTAGTCCTCTTTCCTCTGGCTCTTTCTGGTTTCTACTGAATCTAAAACTACAATAAAGAAACTAGGTATTTTTGAGGCAATTCAGTTATTTGGTGATATTTATTAAAAAGAAATAATAAATCGAAGTAAATCTATTTCTAAGTGACTTTCACGATTCTCTGATTAAATGAAAACAATATATAAACAAAGCCCCTTGAATCTGGGACCAATACGGATAGTCCTTGGCTTCGCAATAGGGCACCTCTCCTTGAGAAATGAATACAATGTATCTTGAGGGTGAAGGGAAATGAAAAGAGCTGAACTTGCTCTAAGACAGTGATGCCTACATTCCGCAATGTGCATTGGTCTTATTCTTATCTTCCCGTTCTGACCACCTCACAGGATTCGTTGAGAGGCTCAGAGTGTAGTGTATGTGGATGTACTTCGCAAACTCAAAGGTATAGTTCATGTACAAATACTGGCCCTTAAAGTGCTGAATCTACCCAGAATTTTGCCCAGAAATTTGCCCAGAACTATAAGATCAAATGAGTGCAGATATGCTGAAAATACTGTAAAAGAGTTGATGATTAACAACTATGATATTTCTAAGCAAAATGCTGGATATTTCTTGGAGAACGCCTAGGACACTAGTTTTTAACCCTACTCTTGGGACTTGCAGTTTTATTATTGAGCCTTCAGAATGCCTTTGCTTCAGAGTGGCTGAAGCAGCTTAATGGTTTCCATATCCAGGCATTTATGTGGACCTCCAGGTCCTGGTGCAAGTGTCAGCTTTCATTTCCCATGCTCAGAAAGGAAGGACTTATCACCACAGGTGGGTCTTAAGTTTTTACTGAGGGGTGGACATGAAGAACCTTAACACTGGTCACTGAGCCGAGTCTAACTTGTAATGAGATTGTTTCAGGAGTCAACCTTCTGGCTAAAGAGGACCAAGCCATCTAGAGGTATTTAGGCATCAATCGGCTATTCCGCCATCCAGTTTTGGCAGCCAATAAAGCTGATCACATGTGTGACCCACCTTCCCCTGCACAGGAATGCAGTGTGCAGCTCTGAGGGTTGGACGGTGATTGACAACAAGACTTCCAGTACAGAGAGAATCTTTGAGGTATAAGAGGGGAGGATAAAAAAGCCCAAGGCTGAATTAGGCTATCAGAGGTATATGCTGGTGTATAATTAGCTTGGCTTCTAAAAAGTTATTTTAGTGGAAGTACACATACAATAGAATGGCCCAGTGACTTGATCAAATGTAACCCTGGGAGTGAATCGGCTTTTAGTGGAATAAAGATTTCCAGGGTCAGCTTTTTTGAACCTACTGTGAATTCGTTTTCTCTTCTATCCAAGAACATGCAGACATGGTCAGGGTGAATGCTGTGGTTGAAGTGGAAGAAGTCTTTGTCTGCGCTGCCCCAAAAACTCGTGAACAGTTTCCTTACGTGATTAGCTCTGGCCTTAGACACTTAACTAAGTTGTTAACTCTGCACTGGTCACTTACTGCACGTGGATTGGAAGACTCAGATGGGAGCACGCCCGTGCAAGCACTGTTACGCTGTATAACGCTGCATATTTGTAAATGTTTCACAGAGTGTTGTTAGGAATAAATGAGATTGCCTGTAGGAGCCAGTCTCTTTTGGTGTTCCATTCACAGAGCAGTTAGGGCCCAGAGGAGAAGACTGATTCCAAAAATAAGGGGGCTCTGCTTTGCACCTGGCTGTCTAGTCTCCTGTCTGCGTCAGCCCCATCTTCAGTTTCCACTTCGGCACATTAGGCTCCCAGTGTCTTCTCTTCAGCCAGCAATGTTGGCTTTTCTCCATCCTCCAAGCCCACTACTGAGACTCTAAACCCAAGCGTGTGAACTCTGGCTGAAGGTCATGAACATCCCTGGGAGAGAGCCTACAGCCATCCCCAGCACATCATGCCTGATACTACCAAGGCAACCCTCTCCTTTGTCTTTCCTGTTTCAACTTTCCAGATGGTGAAGCAGAGGCCAAAGAGGGACAGGAAAAAGATCAAGTTCAGAAGCAAAGAGCCAGATAATTGCTTCATTGGTACTTTGGTACAAAGTTCTAATTGATTAACTGGTAGAAGCAGCTGCAAATATTAAGACGTGAGCAAATGTTTTGTGGGCCTTGACATACCCTAGGACACTGAAACCGCAATGGATTAGCATGGAGAGCTGGCCGTGGACAGACCAAAGCCTGACATCATGTCTGAGATGTAGACTAAGTTATTTTTAAACCCTATATTTTCAAACAATATAGATCAGTAGGAAGTTGCAAAGATACTACAGAATATCATGTACCTGTACCCGGATTTCCACCAACAGTTACATCTTACATGACTGTAACACAATATAAAAACCAGGAAACATGTTGGTATAATGTGGGTATAGCTTTATGCCATTTTACTACAAGTGTAGATTTATGAGAACCTCAGTCAAGACACAAAACTATTCCATCATCACAAAGATCTCCTTCATGCCACCCCATCATAGTCACACCCCATCATCATTACCACATCCCTAACCCCTGGAAACCACTAATTTGTTCTCCATCCCTATAATTTTGTCATTTTGAAAATGCTTCAGAAATGGAATCATACAGTATGTGACCTTTTGAAGTTTGCTCTTTATATATTGCTGAATTCTATTTGCTGATCATTTCCTGAGAGTTTTTGCATCTATATTCATGAGGGATTCTAGTCTTTCACTTTCCTTTCTTGTACTGTCATTGTCTGGTTTTAGTATCAAGGTAATATTAGCTTCTTAAATTACTGCGGAAGTGTTCCCTCCTCTTCTATTTTCTGGAAGTGATTGTGTAGAATTGCCATTAATTCTTCCTTAAACATTTGGTAGAATTTACCGGTAAAATCATCTGGGACTGGAGAGTTTTTTTTTTTTTTTAAGCAGTTTTTAACTTATAAATTCAATTTCCTTTATAGTTCTAAGGCTCTACAAATTGTCTGTTTTATATAAGGTAGATTATAACAGTGTGTTTTGTAAGGAATTGGTCCATTTCGCCTAAGTTGTCAAATTTATGTGTGTAGAGTTGTTCATAGTATTCTCATGTTATCCTTTTGATGTCTGCAGGGTCTGCAGTGATGTCTGATGTTTCATTCTTGATACTGGTAATTTGTCTTCTCTCTTTCTTTTTTGTTAGTCTTGCTAGAAGTTTGCCAAATTTATTAATCTTTTTTAAAAAAAAGTTTAGGTTTTTTTTGTTTTCTCTACTGTTTTTCCATTTCCAATTTTATTGATTTCTGCTCTTCTCTTTTTATGTCTTTCCTTCTGCTTGTTTTGTGTTTACTTTGTTCTTTGTCTAAGTTCTTGAGGCAGGAGTTTAGGTTACTAATTTGAAACTTTTCCTCTTTTCTATTATAAACTTTAAGTGCTATACATTTCTCTTTCAGTGCTGCTTTAGTGTACATTTCTTTTTTACTTGCCTTGAGACTTCCTCTTTGATTTTTTAGCAGTGTGTTATTTGAACATTTCAGCTTCTCTTCCTTTTTATGTCCAGTTGAATTCCATTTTTGTTAGAGAATGTAATTTGCATAATTTCAATTATTTCAAATTTGTTGAGGTTATTTTTGTGGCCTGGGATGTGGTCTATCTTGATATCTGTTCCATGGGCTCCTTAGAATATGTTCTGCTCTTGTTGGATATGGTGCTCTATCTTCTTTTCTCCTCCTTTCAGAAACTTCTTGTGTTTGTTTTATATGTAATTTCCAGGTTATTTAGTTGTACTTAGTATGAGGAACAGGGAAAACTGTGTCTACTCCATCTCGTCTAGAAGTGATGTGGCTAAGTGGATTTTAGCTGCTCTTGCAATTACAGTTTGTGTGGCTTGACATTTTTTTGCTCTCTCTCCTCTTCTGTTGCTTATTCTGTTTCTTGGAATAAAAGTTAAACATATCTTTAAATAATCTTGACCTCTTTACCTCTTATATTAATAGTAGATTTAACCTTTAGTGGATCAGGTATGGGTGTGTGGAATAAAGATGGAGCTACTAGAAAGCTATCAGTTAAAACAGCAGAAGACAGCAAGTAGACCAAATAGATACGCTAAATAGACACAGCATTGGCTCCTGAGAGTTACCTCCCCAATGAGCTAAGTCAGTCTTTTTGCTCATTGCCTCATCATTCTTATATATCCTATAACCCACTGCCTTATGAAATAATAAAGATTACTAAATTGGAGTCAAGAGACCTAAGTTACAGTTGACATTGTGACCTTGAGCAACTGGCTTGACTTGACCTTCCTCAGCCGTGTTTTATTCATCCTTAAAATGTGCTTGTTGGAGGATTAGTTCCTAAGGTTTCTTCCAGCTCGTATGGTTTGTAATTACTCTTCACAGACAGCTTCCCCACCACCACTGCACACGTACATGCACGCATCTACAGGCAACTGCTCACCAACTACTTTGTCCTACAGAATTCTTTAAAGAGGATTTGGCAACATGCTTCTACAAGACATTTAAAGCCTCACTCATCAGTTTTTGAAAATCTTCTTCATTTAAATTGTCACAGCTCAAGAGCCCTGGGATTTAAAACTTGGAAAGGTTAAGGCTTGTCAGCAGAATTTCTGTGTTAATTTGTAAAAAGCTGAGGGATATTAAAACTTTCCACTCTGTAGAGGTAGTAGAGAGACTGTAGACAAGGAAACCCAGAGGGGTAGTAGAGGGAAAGTCACGGATAAATGCGTAAACTCTCAGGCCCTGGTTTTTCCCCTATCTTGTCAGTATCTCCAGTCCTACTGGAATAAAAGGGGCATGAACTTGAGGGAGAGGAAAAATGGTAGCCAGTAGAGACAAGCTTGGAAGGAACAGGCACGAGAACAGGATCTGAACACAAACAGGTTGGAGATAGTCATGATTTATGAAAGAGCAAATAGATAACTGCCCTCAAAGTACAAACGCATTACAGAAAAGCTTTTCCCATATATTTCCTCTTTGTCTTTTATCACTTAAGCTACAGAGATGATACCACTGGTTAAAGTATTTCCAGGAAATGCTTGTTCACACATTAAATTTCTTAGTATACAGTGATTGGACAAATTGTTCAAATCTATTGGAGGAAGGCAAATTTTTCAAAGTTGCCTTCAAATTACTAATACTTCCCATCCACTAATTTCTTTTTTTAAAAAATAACACCTAAAGGGAGTGTTTTCTCCCAGGCAATCACTAAAAATCACTGCAGGTGATGAGAGTGGTTTCTGATGGACTTTTTGTGTATGGAAACTCAAAGGAGGCAGAAGAGGCAGAGGCAGTATGAGATGGGCCATGTGAAACGCAAGATCATGTGAAATGACTGGAGAATCCAGAGAATGGAACTCAGGAGATCCTCTGACTGGAAAAGGAGGACTTAGAGGGGGCCATGGAGGGGGCTTGGGGAAGAGCAGGCTGGCCTTAGATCTTCTGTTGCCTCCACCCCCTCTCAAAATTATTTTCAGGGAACATTTTCATTCTGTCCCAGGTCATTTGTTAGACTTTATTACTCAAAGGTTCATAGTGTCTGAAGAACTGACAATATTTTGAGTATTTTACTAACATATATATTTCTCCCCACCTTGACAGACAATTGAAGGCTGACCAAGAGGGTTATTTACATCTATCTTTCTCTTGTCCTTTCTCATCTCCCCTTAGCATTCCTTCATTTCACAAGTGAAGGTCCACACTACCAGGCTGGTGGGGATGACAGGAAGAGCATGCCTACAAGCCTCACAGGAAATGGAGAACAGCGCGAGAAGCTAGCACCAGCACCGTTTATGGCTGCACAATGCACTGCTGCGTAACAGATGCTTAAAATTCCTTGAGTCCCTAAGGCCGAAGATTGTTAAAAGAAGAGATCACAAGGAAACAACAAGGTATATGATACCATGATTATACACTGGCAACAAAGCCAGAGTTTGTAAAAAAAGAAAAAAGAAGAAGGAGGAGGAGGAGGAGGAGGAGGAGGAGGAGTGGCCAATAGGTAAGATGAGCAGAGTGAACATCGGGGACTATCAGAATTGAATGGATTTTACCATTAGGATATTACTGGTGACCACAGCAAGCATGGTTTTATGGAGTTATTAGGGACTGAAAGCTGTATTGTACTGAGATACAGTGGAATAAAGACTTGAGTGGAAGCTAAGCAGTGAGCACCAAGTGTGAGGATAAAAATGTTGGTAACCTCAAGAAGAGGCTCAAAGGTGGTTTTTGAGAAAAATGAACAATGTCCGTAGGCAGACAGTGGGAACATGGAAAGGGGAGGTCGAAGCTACTGAAGAAGCTGGGTTAATGGACCAAGATTGCAGAGGAAGAAATAAGGAAGGGTACAGAGGGAGGATTGGCTTCAGGTACTGCAGGAAGGAGAACGAGAGGCTGTGGGAATCCCAGTGGAGCTCGGAAAAGTAATTGCTGCACTTCTCTCAGCATCTCTGGGAGAGCACAGCCCAGCCTGGGCTTGGAGGGCTGAGGTGTATCAGGGGCAAAGTTTCCATGAAAGCACAAAAGGTAGGAGACTGTGACAATGGAGTGAGGATTTGAGAAAGCAGGTGGGGGGAGGAAGGGTTCATTATAACGGAAGCCAAGGCAATAAGTACCTGAGAGCAAAAAGCAGATAATGAAGAGAAAAGGAAAACTGCTACATTTTTTCATGTGGAAATTGATGGTTATAAAAATAAAATCAGAAGTCGCTGACCTACAAAACTCAACTTCACTGTGAGTCCCCGTGGCGGCAGAGCTTTCAAGGTGGTAACTGTGGTGGATTTATGGAGGAGTTGGTGTGGGCCTTTGTCTTGCTGAGTTAAAGGCAGATATCTTGGGTGTGCACAGCAACAGAGAGGGCTCTGATCTTTCTCCATGGAGAGAAGTCTTGATGTAAGGGTAGTAGGGAGGGCCCTGGTCTGGTCCCAGCAGGGACTGTCTTGCAGTGAACAGACACACTAGGTATTAAGTAGATCAAAGAAAGTTGATGTGAAAGTCTAGGAAGTTTTAGGGAAAAGAGTCCAGCTTAGACTGCATGTTAAGAAGATAAGGTAGTTTCTGGTAGGATGCTTTGGACATGGATGTGGTGGGAGAGGAGGGACAGAAGAGGCTGTCCTTCTAGACAGTACCTGTGGGAGAAGGGAGGCTGAAGTCCAGTTACCCCGTAACTTAAAAATTTCATGTCTTCCGTGCCTCCTCATGGTCAGCCATTTCCACTCCCTGCTCAGCTCTTTTCCCCTCATTGGTTTGTGTCTAAATGCCTCCGCACGGTCTCTGAGGCCCCTTGAATAGTCCCCTTCCAAATGGCCTCGCCTTCCCAATAGTCTCCTTCCTGTAGTAAGCATGCCAGTGTCTCCCTTCCTCATGGCCTTGCCTGGTTCATACATTTGGGTGTTATGGCCACTTGGTGCACCTCCTCTTTCTCTCTCCAGCCTTCATGGATGAACGCCTTTCTATTGTCACTGACTTCTGGGGATACTGGTCAACAGCTTGAGCTGAGGTATCTATAAGACCTCAGTGCTGGGTCCAATTTGGCTAATTAGTGGCTGCGTGGTCTAGGCAAGTTATTTAATTCACTCACCTTGGGTTAAGGATGTAGTCACATATGTAATGTAGTGTCTGACACTCATAGTGACTAGTCAGTGTTAGCTACCCTTACTACTAATGTGGCCTTTGTCAGAATCCAACTCCGGGCAGACCTAGGAAAGACTGAAAGTTAACCAGGGTCCCCACCAACATATCAAGGTGCCACACTGCCTCCTCTATGCCTAACAGATGCATCCTCTTTTCAATATCCATTGCTCGCACTTCAGACCTTTGCCAGAGCCCTCCGACTCCACAGTTCCTCCAGAGTTCTGCAAAATTCAGTGGACGTAATTGGTGGAGCAGAGGAGGGGCATTCCAGGCAGTACTTACCCAGGTTGCATGTACCTTGAATGATGAAAATGACCTTCCAAATATTCATTCTTCCAGAAGCTACATTCTAGAATTGCACTATTTTAGCTTCAGGTGAAGATGGTTTCTCAGAACTAGTTTGTCATTATGTCCTAATCCCATTAAAATTGAGATTAGATCCAAAAAACCCAACATTTTTGTAAATGCCTTGACATCATTCTTGTACCATGTAAAGAGAGCCAAAAGTGGCTTTAAAGAGTTATTGCTCTCTCTCCTAATTTGTTGATGGGCTTCTAGCTATTAGATTATAAGAGAAAATGGAAGAAAATACCATTTATTAAACCACTTAATAAAGTCATCTCTGAAAGTCACCTTCAGCCTGGCGTGGTGGCTCATGCCTGTAATCCTAGCACTTTGGGAGGCTGAGGCAGGCAGACCACCTGAGGTCAGAACTTAGAGACCAGCCTGGCCAACACAGTGAAACCCCGTCTCCACTAAAAATATAAAAATTAGCTGGGCATGGTGGTGGGTGCCTGTAATCCCAGCTACTCGGGAGGCTGAGGCAGAAGAATTGCCTCAAGGGTCGGAGAACTCAGGATTCGGAGGTTGCAGTGAGCCGACATGGTGCCGTTTTACACCAGCCTGGGTGACAGAGTGAGACTCCATCTCAAAGAAAAAAAGAAAGGCACCCTCCAGTGCTTGGCATCACATGGGCTCCACTCATAACTTCATTACTCTCCCCCTTCTCTTCCCATCTTCCATCCTTCCCCACTCCTGCTTCCTCCCAGTGTGCAAATCTTAGAAGGACCGGCATCATTATTTATGACCATATTTTTAGTGGGTGAATATTTGATCGGCAAAGAGATTGATAAGAAAAAAGTTGCAGAAATTTGGAATGAGCCAAGTGCTAAGATCCTGTGGTCACCCAGCTCTCTTACTTCTGACTGAGATGGGGGAACTTGAGCTATGGGATTAAAATGGTCTGTCTACCGCTTAATATTTCTCCTTTCCAACTGCATGTCACGAAGGCCCCTTCTGAAAGCACTTAATCTCTCTCTCTCTCTCTCTCTCTCTCTCACACACACACACACACACACACACACACACACACACACACAAATGTAAAGCAGTGGTTCTCAAACTTGAGTGGACATCAGAATCACCCAGAGGTCTTAATAAACCACAGCTAGGTTGGGGTAGAACCTAGTAATTTGCATTTCTTACAGGTTACCAGGTGATGCTGCTGCTGCTGGCCTGGAAACCCTACTGAGAACCATTGAAGTAAAGTCTTCTCCTTTTCTAGCCTCAACAAACTATGCCGGTAGCTGAAATTACATAGTTACTCATCACATCCAGGCTTGTAACACTGATTCATCTTCACTCCTAAGCCTGGAGCTGAGCTGCTCCCTGCACCCTGGCTCTCAACTCCCTGGGTGTGCCTCTATCTGAGTTTGCAGGTCATAATCCATCTTGTGGCATCCACCCTATCTTGACTGCAGACTTTGCCATCTCTATTAGTCAGCTCAGGCTGCCATAACAAAGTATCACAGACTGGGTGGATTGAACAACATACATCTATTTTCGTACAGTTCTGGAAGTTAGAAGTCCGAGATCGAGGTGTTGGAAGGGTTGGTTTCTTCTGAGTTCTCTCTCTTTGGCTTGTAGGGTGCCATCTTCTCCTCCCTGTGTCCTCATCTGGTCATGTCTGAGTGTGTTTCTGTGTCCTCATTTTCTCTTCGTAGAAGGACAGCAGGTATATTGTATTAGGGCGCTTGTTAGTGACCTCATTGTAATGTAACCACCTCTTTAAAGGTGCCCTCCCCTAGTACAGTCACATTCTGAGGTCCTGGGAGTTAGGACTTTAACTTATGAATTTCGGGGAGGAACACAATTCAGCCCCTAAGGGAGATGTGCCATTTTTCACACCTCTCACCCTCCACCTCTTCCCATTCTTCTTGCTGTTTTATTGTCTCTTCTGCCAGCTTCCTGAAGGGACATAGAGACTCACAGGCCCGAGGCTAGTTGTGCTGCAGGGGCTCGCGTGAAGTGGGCTTTGGTGATCTGCACAGGACACCCACCTCTGTGAGGGCTCCATAGCCAACACCAGAGATGAGCAGGGCCCAGTCGGAGGGAAAAGGGTAACAACTTGCTTGCAGAGGAACATCTGGCTCAGAGCCGGATCATTACAGCTAGTGCTCAACTTACGACCACGGTCGGGACCGCGAACCGGTCGTAACAAGATTTGGTCGTAAGTTGAGTAGGCTATATGTACAGTTGAAATGGTGCACGCAGAGATGGTAGTGCTGCCGGAAGCTGGTCCGCACTGTCGTACGCCCAGCTGGGCAACGTTTGCGCTGCCAGATGCGGAGCAGTCGCAGCTAGCGATTGTGGTCATACAGTCGAATGGTCGTAAGTTGCATAGGTGGTAAGTCGATCAATACCTGTATTCCTATAATCTCCAGATCACAGGCAGCAGGCTGCACCGGGCTCTGTTGGCGCCTACCACCCCACCTCTCTGCTCCACTTGGAAATGGCACTGGACGAAACTAGAAGAGAAAGAGGCTGAAGGTCCTGTTTGCCTGGAGCCCATACTCTTTCATGGTCATGCAAAGAGCTCCAAAACCCGCTAGAAATCTCTGGTCTGTGGAGGAGAAAATGACCTCCCCCCATGGCTAGCAATAATTCCTGATGCTGTTTATGCTTTACATAGCTTTCTCCCACATGACAATGTTTGATCATGATGCTAGCCCCAGGGGGTCAGCCAGACTGCTATAATTAGACCCCATTTTAGAGATTAAGAAACAAGTCTAAGTAAACAAAACAAAAACTTAGGTTGTGATCCACCCCAATCGGAGGCCTGCCCTCTCAATTATACACTACTCACCTCATGTCTTCTCTCTTCTAAGCGTTTCCCGAAATGTGGTCATTCACATAGCTTGTTTGCATTTTGGTCTGTGTTCACCCAAGCACCACTCACTGATGAATGAGGTCCATGGAAGATAAGGTCCTGATCTGAGTTTGGTACTAAGAAGTATATTGAATTCCCAGTGGTTTGGTATGCTAATTTTTTTCTAATGTGCCTTAAAAATAATTATTAAATCCTATTACTTGAGGATATACTTTCCATCTCACACTCTCTTCCCTCTGCTGTGATTTCTCAATGAGGCTACAGAGGCATCTTGACAGCACTGCTTTTCAAACTCTTGGCTGCAATCCACAATAAGAAATAAATCACACGGCAACACAGTGCTCACATACATACGCATATATAAAACAAAAACCAGTTTCACAAGATAATATGTAACCTGGGTGTGACACACACTATTTTCTATTCTATTTTTAATGCTTGTTGTGATACACTAAATTGATTTTATGACCCAATAATAAGTAGCTACCTGCGATTGGAAAACATAAAGTTTTACCGAATGTCCTGTCCTAACTTTGAAAGCCTGGCTTACATTTTGTTTGTGCCTCCCAGGAGAGGAGACTGCAGGAATCAGGCTGGAGGGAAGCTTCCGGGGCCCTCCCCTTACACTTCTCTCCTGGCCACTTAGGGCTCAGCAGGCTGCAGCCACCCAAAGAAGGCGGAGACTTTCCGGACGGGGAGAGCACCATAGCTCCAAGGTTGCTGGGCTCAAGGTGGAAGTCTGGGTCTCCACTACACCCTTCCCTGAAAAAGAATCCAGAGACCCACATGGTGGGAAACTTCACAGACACTCTCCCTCCACACTGTAGCGGGATGATTGGACAGCCCATCCTAAACACTGCATGTCATCAGCCCTCTGACCTCATCTGAGTTGAAAGGGAGCTTTGGTGCCTACAGAGTGGATTTTCCCCTTCATGGCATTTTAAAGTTCTAGTCTAAAATAGCTCTCCACAAATGCCTGAGATCCCACCATTAGAATTATATTCGTTTGGTTTCAGCATTACCATCCTAAGATGCTTCTTTATATACAAGTGTGCCTAAATTGAGCATCTAAGGCTTTTCTCCTCAAGTCTGGCCTTAACTGTAAGTTCCAGAAGTTGATTCTTTTTTTTTTTTTTTTTTTTTTTTCTTTTTGAGACAGAATCTTGCTCTGTCACCAGGCTGGAGTGCAATGGCATGATCTCAGCTCACTGCAACCTCCACCTACTGGGTTTGAACGATTCTCCTGCCTCAGCCTCCCAAGTAGCTGGGATTACAGGTGCCTGCCACCACGTCTGGCTACTTTTTGTACTTTTAGTAAAGATGGGGTTTCATCATGTTGGCCAGGCTGGTCTTGAACTCCTGACCTCACAATCCACCCATCTCAGCCTCCCAAAGTGCTGGGAGACTGGTGATTCTTCTTTTAAAGGGAGATCTAGAGCAGTAGTTGTTACCCTTCCTTACAGCATAAAACTCATTGGCACTGTGATGAAGGCCATAGGACCTCTTCTCGAAATAATGTTTTTAAATGTACAAAGTAAAATGTATAGGATTACAAAGGAAACGATATCTATAATATCAAAAATTCTCTTCGAATTTAGATACATGATGAGTATTAACAATATTTTGGGGTAACCGCAAAAATTGTAACATGATGAGAACAACTGATTAGACATATACTATATGATATGTATAATAGCAATAGGTATAATCATTATATGTAATAGTTATATGTCTAATCAACCATTTTCATCATGTAACAATTTTTACAGTTACCTCAAAATATTGTTTATATTCATCACTTATCAAAGAGAATTTTTGTACTGTATATAGTACCAAAATGTTTTAATTTGTAATACAATTATACACATATTTAAACCTAAATAAAATCTAGAGGCAGGTCTAATAAATAATCTAGAATAATGATAAGTAGAAACAACATGACAAGGTATCTGCAAAAGCATAGCAGGATGAAAACAACAAATTTCCATTGGTAGAAAGTCTCAGGTTCTGGGAACACTACTGTGGTTTGTCTACCTTCATAATGAAGGAAACGCTAGATTACAGTTAGACATTAATGGCGTTAAAGATGTAATTTTTCCTGTCCAAGTTCACAGATCCATTATATTCTTTCCAGGGACCCCATTTAAAAAGCCCAGATCTAGAGAGTTGCCTGCTATCTTTATCATTTCCTTTCCTGTCACATCCTTCCAGATTCTAAAGCTTCATCTGCTGAGCCTGGTTTTATGAATGTTGCATGCTCCGCCTCCCAAATCTTGCTGTGCCCTTCCTCACACATCCCTCACCTGCCGTTGTGGTCAGCCCAGTTAGAGCAGTTAAGCCGGGGCCCACACTGGACTGAATCTGGGGATGGCCTTGGTGACGATGCCCACCAAGTTCCCGGGAGATTATATCAGAGGGCAGCTTGACTTTGACTCCAAGAAGTCCCTAAATCAATTATTCTGCCCCTGAAATTTTGTCAGGAGACCTGTAATTATCTCAGCATATTAATAATGTGAAAGAGAGCCTGTCCCTATTTAAATCAGGGCCTTTTCCCTTCTCCAGGCCTGCATGTGAACAATATCTGTGCTGAGACCTTGGCTCCAAAAGATGGATCTTTATTCGGCAAGTGGGAATCTACTGAGCTCAGCACAGAAGAGTTAACAGCAGAGCTGAGACATACTGCCGCTTACCAAGGGGAGACCAGTTCTTGTCCCAGAGGGTGCAAAGGAGAATGTCTTTGTGGATCAATCAGGCCGCTCAGTGATGTATCAGAGTGTAAAAAGACAGCATGATACAGTGAGAGTGAGGCAAATAAAAGCACGCATGTCCTCTCTAAAGCAATTGATTTCATATATTTTTAAAGTAGGTACTGGGGGCTTGGAGACTGCAACTTAGAGCACCCAGCGCAGCTCTGAAGCTAACATGTCGGATCCGCTCAAAGGACGGCCTTTGCCATCGCCACAGCTCTCCAAGATGCAAAGGGCTGCCTAAACAAGTCATTTAGGGAAGGGAAAGGGGGTTGCCTTGCTTCTGATGAGTGTTTAGGAATTGCGCTCAGCACTCTTCTAAGTAAGGGTCACAACAGCTTAGACCAGCCTGACCAACATGGTGAAACCCCGTCTCTACTAAAAATACAAAAATTAGCTGGGTGTCCTGGCAGACACCTGTAAGTCCAGCTCCTCAGGGGGCTGAGGCATGAGAATTGCTTTAACCCGGGAGGCAGAGGTTGCAGTGAGCCGAGATCACACCACTGCACTACAGCCTGGGTGACAGAGCGAGACCATGTCTCAAAAAAAAAAAAAAAGAAAGAAAGAAAAGAAAAACAACACTCAATTTTCAGCAAGGTAACTATGACAAAATTCTTATCTTTGACTGGAAAAAAAGTGGGCTTAACATAAATAGACCAGAGTAATTCTGGAAATGACTTAAGGAAAGTCAGAGTTTTTGGGAACAACCTAACACTCAGGGAGAAATAAGAACAATGACTCCCATATCTTCGCGCACCTTGCTTTTGTTGCCCCCGTCAAGACACAAAATCTTGAGTTTGGAGGTTTGCCCCGGGAACCAGCTTCTCTGTTCTTCGGTTCGCATGTCAGTTATTTTGACACAACCCCCTAGGTCTACTACCTCTGGTCTAAACCAGGGCAGGAGCTGGCAGGCCTATGGGAGAATTGCGTGTGTTAAGAATGACATTTCACATGGGGGAGGAACATTCAGGAAAAGGAAGAATGTCTTAGGAAGTTAAGCAAGGCATGTCCCGTGGTGTAGATGAGATGAGGAGGGCTAGCCAGGGAATAAGAAACCATACTGAAGCATTCTGCTTCTTTCTTCCCAGCCCAAGTGGCTGGGGGATGTGAAGTTGTCCAGTCTGATTGCAACGCCACCTTCCCTCTATCTCTTTCCACATTCAAGCTGGCCTCAGGCATTTGGATAAGATGACAGGATGCAGCCGGCACTCGGAAATGTGCAGTAGGCAGACTGGGTAGAGTTACTGTAGCAACAGCAAGACTTCTTGAAAGCCCTGGAGGCTGTGTGGAATTGGAGGTTGGGAAGGCCTTCCCACTTTAAGGGTGCTTGTCATACCAAAACTGACCTGCAGGGGCAGCAGAGCAGGAAGACCAGAAAAGCATCCTCACCTGTCTGGACCAGGGTGGTGGGTGCCAGATGGCCCTCACTATTGCTTCCTGTGAACAGGTGTGCCTTTCTCTTGGAGGCATTGTTCAATGTTTCATCCAAGTTTAACCACAAAATAACTCTCCTACCGTCCTGTGTGGCCGACACATCACACTAGCATCTGAGCAAACACAGGAGCTGGGATGTGGACTCTAGAAAGGACATGGGTCTGTCCCCTACCCCTAAAATACAATGTGCCGAATCTGGCCAAAGGTTAGTGTTTAAAAATCTAGTAATCTAAGGATTGTCTGTAGGTCCTCTTTGGAGGGTTTGGGGTGAGTGTCGTCTTGATATTGTTCCTCCGCTTCCATCTGACTATGGCTTCAACTTACAATATTTCAAGATGGTTTATGTTCTTACTCTATTAAAATGTGGAACATACACTGCTGCTTCAGTAAGGGACATGGCACATGGCAAACATGGCAATGGATGTGTATGAAAAGTGGCTCCCTGGTCCACCTGGGGGAGCCTCCCAGAATGTCTGCCTCAGTGAGTCACTGCCCTTAAGCGCCAGGTCCTGGGCTTCACAGGTTCAGCTCAATGCAGTCACACTCTGACAGACGCATGGCAGTCACAGGCAGAGGCTGACCTGGAGACTATGCAATAGTGTATGAAAATAATTTCCCAAGAGGAAACCCAGACACACTGGGTGTAAATGGAGCATCCTCGTTTACTAGTTGTATGACCTTGGACAAGGTTATTTAACCACTTCTCTATGCTTCATCTGTGAAACAAGGATAATAATAGCACCAGCTTTGCATGGTGGAGATGAGGATTAAATATACTTACATATACACAAGTGCTTAGAATAGTACATGACACTGTAGAAGTCTTGTTATTAAACATATAGGGTAGAATAGGCTACACACCATTCAACACCAGAAGATATCATTCACGTAGACTCCAATGTGAATGGTGTCTCCACAGTTGGGCAATGTACAGTCTGCATGAGTGTACATGGTAGCGCAGAAATATTAATTCCCACTTTGCAAGGTTATTGCAAAAATTATAGCTAAATGCATGTGAAGTACTTTTTATATCGTAGGCACTATAACTCACAGCTGCTGCTATTATTTTTACTGAGAGATATATCTGGCAGTTTAACAGCAATATTTGCACAGAGTACTTCTTCCTTTTGGGCAAGTTTGCACAGAGACTAAATTTGATTAAAAGGCTATTGAGGAATTTGGAATATGTGAAAAGAAGTTAAATATCATCTCAAGGTTATCCTCATTCCACCAGTATGAAGAGGCATCTGTCTTTAGACCACCGGGACTCACCATTTGAACAGAGTATTCTACCCTGAACATGGGCTATAGAAACACTGGCAATTCTTTACTCTTTAGCACTCCGTTTTTTGGTCTCTCTCAGTTGCCAGGAGCTTCTCTCACTGGATTACCTCATGGGCCTGCTACAATTAATTAGATAACTGCATCTCTTACATTAGCTAATCTTTAAATTGGTCTTCTCCTAGTGAAATTTTAAGGAAGGCCAATAGGCTCCTTGATGAAATTTGAAAGCCCTCTTAGTTTTATCAGCCACAATTTTTAGAAATTATTAACTTAGGCAACATTACAGCCAAAAGAATCCATTGAGTGTGAAGCTCAAACCACACATCTCTCCGTGGTCATTCTCACGTGCTGTTGGACAATTTTCTCCATGTTCTAACAAATGTGTACGCCCTCTGTTTTGTTCTGTCTGTTTCATACAGTGTTATTTCATAAACCAAGCTTCAATATTAATCATGTTTTAATAGCAAGTTATTCCAACAAAATATTCATCTCAGCATGCTGAGATATGACCCTCTGGTGGGGTGTTTGAAGCAGCTAAAAATCTCAGCTGGTAGATATAAGTCTACAAGACACAAAGGATATGAGGGCACTGGGAATGACATGAAACAAACAGAAACAAAATACACTGTACAACATTAGAGTTGGGAGTATCTTAGGGGACTGTCTGGTCTAATCCTTTCATTTTACAAATGTGAAAACTGAGGCCCAATGCGTAGATGTGACCTGAGGCTACATAATTAATCAGCCCCCTCCACTGGGTGGGGACCCTCTCCTGCAAAGGAGGAGCATCTGCTGGCCTTCTGGGAGTAAGGAAGAGTGGCTCACACAGCAGCGGTGATGGATTGCTGCTTTGCAGACATCCCCCAGCAGCTTCACAAAGGGTCAGTACAGAGGCATCCGTGCTCAGGTCCTGGGCTGGGAGCATCCCACGGAGGGGAAAGGAAGGTGTCAGAGCCAAACATGTGGCATTCGTCCACTCCCACCCAGCACTTGGAGGTGTGAAAAGGCATCCCAAAAGGGAGAACCCAAAAGAGACAGGCAGCTAAACTCCTACACGGCTCGCTTTGCTGCAAGACAGAACCAAGCACGCCAAGCACGGGGGCGAGAAGCCCAGGAAGGAGGGGCCTTGGAAAAGTCATAAACAGCAGCTGCAACGTGAAGATCCACCCCACCTCCAAGGCCTCCCCCATGGAGTCAGGTAGACTGGCATGTACTGGAACAGTGGGACTATGTTGAACTTTTGAAGCCAGCTGCCTCCTCTGATGGATGTAGAGACCAAGACCTAGGGTCAGGAAGGATCTCACTCAAGGTCACACACAGAATGAGTGGCTGACCTGTCTATAGAATAGAGCTGTGCTCATTCCAGTCCAGGACACTGTCCTGGAGTCCCCCTTTTTCTGGGGCCAGGGAAAGTAAATAATAGCAACTTTTGGAGAGATGGGTGTATAAGGTACCACCAATTGATTAATTAGGCATTTGTTGACTCCAGCAACCTATTCACACAATCTTCTAGATGTCAGCATGTGTTGCCTTTGGTGGCTCTAACCAACTGTTGGGTCTTAGGAAAACTGCATAGATTTGCATGCCTTTTTTCTTCACCTGCAAAATGGGGCTAATAATTGGACCTACTTCAGGGGTGGTTTATGAGTTGAATGTGAAGCATTTAGCACAGAACCTGGGGCTGTGATGAATGGTATGTTATCATCCTATTCCACCAGAGGACTGTTTCCTCCGCCCATGCAGCCTTCCCCATGGGAAAGTTTCCACTTCTCCAATGGGTTTACATCATCTACTATCTTCTCAATGCGGTATCTGTGCTTCTCTGCCTTCACGAATCAAGAGCTGACTCACCACAAGTTCCAAACCAGTGTTTCCCAAACTGGAGTATTTTCTGAGAGTTATGAATTCTTGAAGTGTCTTTTTTCATCTCGTTAATTATAGATTTAGGAAAATCTACCTCATCCCTTGAGGGAAGAGAAATGTCCCCAAAGCTCCTGGCTCCCCTCTCCCCTCCGTAGAAAGTTCCTTTCCTTTTGATTGCCCTCTGGTCCTAATCACTCAAGAAAAGAGTGGCCTGGGAACTAAATTAGAACTGGAAGCAAGGTGATGAGAAAGAGACTCAGTATGAATGACAGGCTTTGGAAAAGGGCAAATTGCAGTTCTCCCCTGTCTTCTGGGAACCAGCTCTTTTCTAAAGGATTTAAGAGAAGCTAAGGACCCATGGGGAGACAAGAAGATGGGAAGCTGGGAACAGGATACTGCAGATAAGAATTTGTGTTTCCTTAAGCCTCCAAGAAAGAAAACAAGAGAGAAAACTATAAACTAACCCTTTGCTTAGTTTGCCCAGAATCCTTCGGGGGGTCAGTACCACTGCCCTGGAAGTCAGCCTGCACTCACAAAGGCTCATGTGCTACAACTGGCTGGACCAACACCACCCTCGGGTACTCTTCCCAGTCAATACTGGCAAGGATGGCTGGTGACCTGAGTGTGCTTGTGGTGATCTCCGAGGGCAGAAGAAGAGGAAAGATGATGTTGGTAGTGCTGACACATTCCTTGCTTCCTGTTTAAGATTGCAGAGCACTTTCCCATATGCTTCCAGATTGACCAGAGGAGTGGCAAGAATACTCCTGATTGCAGAGAAATGGCTCACAGCCAACCAGTAGTAGGGGGCTCAAAATATTTGTTCTTCACCTTACAGTGCAAGAAAGAAGTATGGCTAGCCCTGAGGAGAACATCAAGAGAGCATTTCTTCCAGATAAGGTGAGAGCATGCTCATTTTATAGACACCTGAGCCCCAGGGAGATGAAGGGCTGGTCCAGAGCACTAAGCTTTTTATCTGTGGAGGAAGACTAGAACACAGTGCTCCTAGACCCCCTTTTCTTTCCCATCCCTGCAGCCTCCATCCCAGGGAGTCTGGAGTCTTTTCTAGTGTCCTGTGTGACCTCAGGGCCTCCCTGCAGAGCTCTGTGCGCTGCTGCCTTCCCAAATGCCCTCCTACTCCTATCATTTCTTCCTCATGAGTTACTACCATGTTATAAATTATAAATATTGGGGCTGATTACTGGATAATCAGCCCCAATATTTATAATAAAGAAATGAGATCATTTGGATATGTTTATTTGGATAGCTCACATATTTAAATTTTTATTAAGAAAGTTTCAACGTGCAAAAAAAAATGCAACTGACACTATTGATATATTTTGGATGTTGTCCTCCCTAAGTCCCATGTCAAATTGTAATCCCCAGTGTTGGAGGTGGGGCCTGATGGGAGGTGACTGTATCATGGAAGTGGATTTCTCATGAATGGTTTAGCACCTTCCCCTTCGTGCTATCCTCGCAATAGTAAGTGAGTTATTGTGAGATCTGGCTGTTTAAGAGTGTGTGGCATCTTCCCCCTTAGACATTTGTTTTTAATTTTTTTTTAATTCCCACAGGTTATCGGGGAGCAGGTGGTGTTTGGATACATGAGTAAGTTCTTCAGTGGTGATTCGTGAGATTTTGGTGCACCCATCACCCGAGCAGCATACACTGAACCTAATTTGTAGAATTTTATCCCTCACTTTCTTCCCACCCTTTCCCCGAGTCGCCAAAGTCCACTGTGTTTTTGTTGTGTTTTTGCATCCTCATAGCTTAGCTCCCACATATGAGTGAGAACATATGATATTTGGTTTTCCATTCCTGAGTTATTTCACTTAGAATAATAGTCTGCAATCTCATCTAGGTCACTGTCAATGCCATTAATTCATTCCTTTTTATGGCTGAGTAGTATTCTATCATATATGTATACCACAGTTTCTTTATCCACGCGTTGATTGGTGGGCATTTGCATTGGTTCCATGTTTTTGCAATTGCAAATTGTGCTGCTATAAACATGCATGTGCAAGTATCTTTTTCATATAGTGACTTCTTTCCCTCTGTGTAGATATCCAGTAGTGCGATTGCCAGATCAAATGATGGATCTACTTTTAATTCTTCAAGGAATCTCCACACTGTTTTCCATAGTGGTTGTACTAGTTTACATTCCCACCAGCAGTGTAGAAGTCCCCCTCAGACTCCTGTTCCTGCTCTTGCTATGTGAGATGCCAGCGCCCTCTTTGCCTTCCACCACGATTGTAAGCTTCCTGAGGCCTCCCCAGAAGCTGAGCAGATGCTGGCGTCATGCTTCCTGTTCAGCCTACAGAACCATGAGCCACGTAAATCTCTTTTCTCTATGAATTACCCAGTCTCTGATTTTTCTTATAGCAATGCAAGAATAGCCTAATGCAACTATTGAAACTTAGACTCCAACTTAAGAAATAAAATATTATAAACAGTCAAAGCCCCTGTGTGCGTCTCCTTAATCATACTTCCCTCTCTCTCCCGCTCCTCTAGACCTAACCAGAGACACTGAATTGAGTATTTGTCATTTCCAAGCATTTATTTATACTTAATACGTTATTCTTTACACAGGCAGGCCTCACTCTGCAGGGCCATAAAATGACCACACAAGCTGAAACTGTGCAAAATCATCTTAAAAATCAATGAGAAAATATTATGATGGTCTTGTGATCTTTAATGAATCTCATCAAGAACATCAAAGTCCTCTTATTGTAGGCTACACATAGCATATGGAAATTTCTTTAAAAAATAGTAAAATCATCACTTAAAATATTAATTTTGTCCAAATTATTTAATTTAAAACTTTAGAAACATCAAGAATTGAGGCGTTTTATTTCTACATTAAAAAACTTTCAAGAATAGTTTGAACAGTGCTCACCTTCTTCTCATCATGTAACTTACAGAGCAAACATCTTTTTTAAACTTGGCAAATCATCATACTCTTGAGTTTGTATCAACGTCTAGTATTTTATCCTTTGACATTCAGCGTTGCACAGTGTCTCCGAGAGTTCCCTTAATGTGACATTTTTGACAGCGTCACTTCCTCTGGAATTTTTCCTTTTCATCACGACCACTTTCTTCATAATGTCACTAAGTTGTCCTTCACTAAGTTCCTCTGGCTGCATATCTAGAGTCCCTCTCCTGATGGTGGCATCCACATTCCCACCACCAGCTTTTCCTTCTACCGCTCCATTTGCACACTATCTGAATTCCACTTGCACCATGATCACTTTTTGTTTCTTTTCTGTGCCCTCTTTAGATTATCTATTTTTGCAAAGCATAACGTAGGTTTATCACCCAGAGACATGGAGGCAACATAGCTGCATACTTTGCTGTCTGTGTGTAAACTGGATAGCAGATGATCAGTGACCAGTCACCAGACAGACTATGGCAGAAGAAACCAGGATGCACATCTGTTATTCATAGAGAGATCTGTGGAATGAAGCATTGGCATCAAAGTTTGTACTTTGTGCAATAACACACAGTCAGTACACTATCATAACTCAAATTTTAACCATGTCGTTGGGGACTGGTTCAACTAAACCACAGCAGAACTTTGTACATGGGAACTGGGAAGAGCAAAGACTGCATGCACTTTATACAACACATATATGTCCACCAAAGCAATATGTGAAATTATTTTTTATGCTTTTTAGTTTCATATAAATGCTAATCATACTTCATGAATATTTCATCTTCCAATACGATTTTTTTCTCTGTATGTTTGCATATCCATGTGGATATCCCCCGGATGAGGCCAGGAGCTCTCTGAAGTCAGAGCCATGACCCTCCCATTGGCTGAGGAGCTCCCTAAGGGCAGGGTCTAATCTCTCCTTTACCTGAGTTCACTTGGAACCCCAAAGGCACTGTCCATGGAGCTGCTGAGAGAAGGGTGGATGTGACTAACTGCAAAACGTTAGGATTAGGATCACATCTCAGTTGCTGGAGAAACCATACTGGGACCACCTAAAAGATCCATATGTGCAGAGGTCCTATCCCCAAAGGTATCTTGCAGCGTTCCAGCAAGCCCTCAGGGCGTAGCTGTAAGCTTTTCCTGCCTCCATCAGGTCTCCACTGTTCATTGCCCTTTAGAGTTAAACTGACTTTAATAGCATCCAATTTTCTCAAGTGCTAGAGAGACAGACAGGTTACAAAGGGAGTGTTATTAGCACCTCCTTTTCCTTCTGGATTCCCAGATGGACATTAAAAAGTCACTTCATCTGACACTTAGCCCCTGGCCTCAGGAGAGGTAACCAGGGAAATAGAATTGGGCCCAGAGCTGACGGTTAAAACCATAAGCTTCACATTTTGCCTTTCTTATGAGTGATAGGACAAAACTCTTTTCCCACTTCTGGGTGTCTATGGGTATAAATTCGTGTGTGTGTGTGTGTGTGTGTGTGTGTGTGTGTGTGTGTGTGTGTGAATGCATTTGTGATGCAAATGAGCCCACATTTAAACGTGCTTATGTGGGGGGTTTCACCCCAAATACATATGACTAGGAGGCTGTGTTGTACAGGTATGTGTATTTTTTCATGTCTGTATCCTCAGTATTTGGTACATGTAAGTGCAAAGTAAATATTTGCTTAACAAATGTTAGCAATCAATAGGCAATGAGGTGGTACACTGTGTGCATGCCCCTTCCATTTCACAGCACATCCCTTCCTCGTTCCTACTTTTCCGTAAGGAGAAGCCAGCTGGAGCCCATACTGTACCACCGTATCAGTGTGTGATAAGCAGGGAGTGTTTGTAGATTGTGTACTTATTGTCTCTGGGGTGTGTGTATGAGACATGAACGAGTGTCCATGAGTAAGCCCACCCTGCCTTTAGAAACAGCCTCAGGCTGGGATCCCTGTGCCCCCCTACTTATCCCTGCACCTCAGGTGTGGCAGTGTCCCCTCCGGAGCTCAAGTGACACAGCTTTGTCCTTCCCACTCCTCCTCATGCGTCTCATGTCAGTAGGGAAAGCAGCAGCCATGTCGCAGCCAGCCAGGCCCAGGGGATAGAGGAAACTTTCTTACATCATGTGTACCATCTCCAGGCCCAGACCTGGCCCTTGTGAACTGAGAGGCAGCTCAGCGGAGCTTCAAAGAAAAGCAAATACTATCCCTTCCCCAAAGTATGTGTGCACACATGTGTGCCTATGTGTACAAACCCATGAACACACCGGTGCCTAGGTGGTGTTCCAGGTCCAAAATCAGTATTTTAAGATTATGTTACAGGGTGATTAACCTAGGAATCTTTTCTGGTGACTGATGCTACAACTGACTGCTCAGCCTGCCTGTATTTGGGGTCTACCTGCTGGACCAAAACAGAGACAGATATGAAACAACACCTTGTCGGCCTCAGAACTAAGTTGGGTGATGCCAGTGTAGTGCAAACTAAGTGCGCTGACCAAAAGGTGGACAGCAGCCAGGTGAGGGAGTTATGCCAGTGGGGGCAGCCAGGAGGGCTGCCTGAGGAAGGTGGAGCTCTACCAGGGCTCAGAGACTGAGGCAGGATATGGGCAAAAGAAGATGGACACAGAAGCTTTCTTTTTTTTTTTTTTTCTTTTTTTTTGAAATGCAGTGTCACTCTGTTACCCAGGCTGGAGTGCAATGGCGAGATCTCGGCTCACTGCAACCTCCGCCTCCCAGGGTTCACGTGATTCTCCCAGTCTCAGCCTCCCAAGTAGCTGGGATTACAGGTGCCTGCCACCAGGCCCAGCTAATTTTTTTATTTTTAGTAGAGGCAAGGTTTCACCATGTTGGCCAGGCTGGTCTCAAACTCCTGACCTTAGGCAATCCACTCAACTCCAGCCTCCCAAAGTGCTGGGATTACCGTGCCTGGCCAAGGATTTCAAATAGAAAGCCAACCAGGATGCCAAGAGGAGGCTGAGGCAGTGTCACCCGCATCTGGAAGTAATTTATTTTACTAAGCGCATCTGTTCTCAAACCTAATTGGTGTCTGCTTACCTGGCACAGTAGGACCAAAACATCCACACCAGGGTTTGCAGCAGACGAAAGGAAGGCATTTATTTGCAGGGCACCAAGTAAGGAGAATTGGGCTGCTCACACTCAAAACCCAAACTCCCAGATGACTTACAGGTAAGGGTTTTTAAAGGCAGGGAGGCAGAGGTTACAGTCAAAGTCGTAAATCAATACATGGGGAACATACATTCGTTTGACCTAAAACAGTGAGACATCTCAAAGCAGGAACCCACAGGTCAAAAGTGGATTCAAAGATCTTCTGATTTGTGATTGGTTTAGGAAGGATTGCCCAAAAATGTGAGATCAGCAGAAAAGGATGTTAGCTCTGGCTGGAGGATGTGGCTGTCTCCAGGGCCCTCAGTGAGAAATTTAGAACAAAGAAGAGTGGTCAGAGTCCAGTCCTCAGTTGGCCCTTACCCGGTCTATGTGCCAGCAAATCCATTTGGTAGGGATCCGGGTCTCTGAAAAACAACTCAGTGACGTGTTAAGATGCTATCTTCAGTTTCTACAGGGGAACCAAACATCCCATGAATCTAACTTTCTTGGCTATGGTCTTAGGCTAGTATGACCATCTTCCTTATCACATTTACTTCTCAGGGCTAGCTACGTGCCTGAAATTTCCCTTGAAGGAACTGACAAGTTTGTTTGTTTGTTTGTTTGTTTGTTTGTTTGTTTTTCTATGCTTGGGGGAGCCCACGGGCTCCTAAGAGGTCCCTGTTAAGTCTCTCTTCCATTCAGCAGTGATACGAATTCAAGGGCATCTGTATCATCCTCCGAGGAAGTCATACATACACGCATCCACGTGGCATCTGTGGACCACCACCAAATGTGCACCAAGCACTGTGCTAGCTCCAAGAGGGTACGGACAAGGAGAGAGGTCTTTCACAGATGGGAAAGTTGAGTCTCTGAGAGACTGACTTGTGCAAGATCAGGGTCTAAGTGGTCGGGACCAGAGGCCAGGTCTGCCTAATTTCAAGTGCTACTCCTTCTGCATGGAACTGATCATGGCAGAGGAGGTGGGAGGGGGAGCACTGGGGTGGGATGCCGGGCTCATTAAGGAAGTCATGCGGATGAGGCTGAATAGGCTGGGCTTATGTGGGTTAAGGGGAAAAAAGATAATGACCTGGGCTGCCCTGACCTGGATCAGGACCCTGTGGTTTTCTTAAAAGGTGTCCTCAAGCTTCCAGGAGCTGCTGAGACTGAGGAATTGGCATCACAGCAGCAGGGGTGAGCAGGGGGTGGGAGTGCAGGTGGTGAAGATGTATATGGCACTGTGGCTGGTGTTTGGGGGTGGCTGTGTCTCCTTGTTGCTGATGCCATCTCCAAGGCATTTGTAATCAGCCCATGAAATCTGCCCTGGGTCTGAATCCATGAATCCATTTATAGGTCATCACTGTTCTCCAAGTGCTGGTTAATGGTCCCATAAAACACATCTCATTATGGCCAGCAGGGCTTCCCTACTCTAAAACCCCTTTTTATTTTAAAAACAAATTCTTAAAATTATTCCTTGATGAGGAAAGTATCCATGCTGACATTTCCAAGGGGGGATAATGGAGGAAGGGGTTCCCGGGTATTCCTGCAGCTGTGTCAGGGCTCTGGCTGCCATCTGGGATACCACGCAACTCTCCCAGTCCCTTTTCCTCTCTGTACCACATCAAGGAAATCTGCATGCACATTCCTGTTTCTCAAGGTTGCTGTGACGTTAATTAGTTTACCTTAGTCTGTCACCAGGCTCCCTTTACACCCAGCATCTGAGATCGTCTCTAATTATTATGACAAATCTCATGGAGCCCGCTGAGAGATCTGAGCCATTTCTGGACTTTAAACCCACGTGTGGCTATTGTTTTCACTTGGCTGCTGTTGGCTCCAAAATTTACATCTCCCTCCCACACCTCTCTCCAAGGCTGCACGCCTGGCAGCCCGCAGGCCAGCCTGACCTGATGGTCCTGTGGGTATCTTAAGTTTGACCATACTGTAAACATCCCTCCCTTGGTCCTCCTCCCCACTGCTGGCATCAAATTCATTCAACAAATATTTATGTATTGAGCACACATCCCATGCAGGCCCTGTGGGGTGCTGGGATGGGGTCAGGGGAAGGGATGAGGTCTCAGACTTTGCAGACTCTAGAATCTCCCATTGCTTTCCTTCCAGATAGTTCTGGCAAGAAACCAAAAAACCATCTTAGATGTTTCTCTCCCTCTCCCTCTCCTCTCACTCCCAGCCAGTTGTCAAACCCCCTTGGTATTAGTTCCATGACTTTTTAATCCGTCCCTTCCTCTTCACCACCTCAGCCTGGGTCAGACCTCCCTTGACACTGGAGTGGACCACTGAGACCTTGCTAGCCTCCCCAGCCCCACCCTAGCTTCCTCCATCATATTGCTCTAACTCTCTTAGGTGTTACTCTCTCCATAATAAGAAACAGACTCCTTCTCCTGACATCAGAGCCACAATCATCTAGACCCAGCCTGCCCTGGGTCTCACTTCTCACCATGCACCGCACACAGGATGCTTCACACACACAGATCTACTCTGCTGAAACTGTCAGACCTGCTTGCCTCCGCGAATGCAGTTTTCTCCAGGAGAAACTCCCTTGTCCCTCCCTCAACCCCCTCTCCACTTACACACACACTATCCCCTTTTCTCCACTGGGTAAGATCTATCCATCCTTCCAAGCTCTATTCAAATGCTGTGACTCCACAAAACCTTCCCTGATTTCTGGGTAGAAATAATTCATCTCTCTTCTGTCTTCTCACAGTGCTTCATCTGCACCTTTGTGCCAGCATTTATCACACTTTATCCCGTAGTCAGCTGAATGCTGTTCATGTTATTTTCCCTATGCTAATAATAACAGTCATAACAATAATTAATGCTGATTGATTGCTTGTACTAATCATTTGTCATGTATTATCTCATTTAATTCTCAAGAGAACCTCACAAAATAGGTGTGTTATTTTCCCCGTGTTGCAGAGGAGGAAGCAAGCTCACGCTGCATATTCACACGTGCCTGAGGTCACCCAGACAGGGAGATGTGGGTTCAGGTGCTCTGATCCTGGAGCCGGCACCCTTTCCCACTCCCATGAACGGCATTCAGGAAGCTAGAAGTCAATGGGCAGAGAGTTCAACTCACATCATTGCGCCGTTTCTGCCTCCATCACAAAGCCAGGCACATGGAGGCAGCTGATTAAAAATTAAAGATCCACTGGCTGAAGAGTTGAAAGGAAGTAGAGGATAGAAAACAGAGGAGGATATAGGGGTAGAAGAAAAGAGATTCCAGGGTTCCCTTAAGGAGAATGACCTCCTTCCTCCCAGCCTCCTTCCTCCCACTTAAATATCCTTTTTTCCTGCTGTATTCACTTCCTGGGGTTGCCAGTTAAGGTCTTGGCAGAGCCATGCTTCCTCTGCCACCTCTAGGGGAGACTATCTCCCTGTCTCCTCCAGCTCCTGGTGGCCCCAGGAATTCCTTGGCTTGCGGCTGCATAATTCTAACCTCCGCCTCCATCTCCTCTCTCTCTGTCTTCTCTTCTTATCATAGTTACATGGGGTGAGGGTCCACTCTAACGACTGCATCTTACCTTCGTTATATCTTCGAAGACTCCATTTCCAACAAGATCACATTCACAGGTACCCAGGGTTAGCACCTCAACCTATCTTTCGGTGGGATGTAATTCAACCCCTAACACTGCCTGTTAATCAGATTGTAACACATGAGGATATAGGGCCTTCATACCAACAAGAAAACTGTAATCATCCGCTAGTGAGATACAAATCCCTGCTTCTACTTTCTGAGTTGACATTGCCGTATGATACATCCCTAGTTCTTTAAGATGTTTAACTCGTGTCATTCTGAGACACATGAATTGACAGCTGGGGATGAAGACGAAGTGAACAAGAAGAAAGGAGTGAGTGATGGCCCCTCCAGGCTGGATGAGTGTGGCCGGGGCAGAGTCCTGGCTTGTGACGGCTACTTATGGGAGGTAACCAGGTGTCTTCTACAGCCTTCGTCCCACCTGAGCCTCTTGCCTGTCTTGGGTTCCACCTTTGAGTTGGGTGAAGCACAATCCCCCTTCCTCTCCCAACAGGGAAACCGTTTTTTCCAAAGTAAGGCTTGTTCACCCTGCATTTTCTGCCCCAGTTTACCCTTCCATCAAATTAAGAAACAACAATACCTGAATGTAAGTGATTGGCATTGTGCCTCCTCCATTATGATCCTGGGTGTTCCCGTGTGTGTCTGTGGGGCTCCAGCTGCTGCAGAGAGCTTTAAGGGCTTTGCTTCTCCACCTGGGGGTCCTGACTGCTGTGTCTGGGGCTCTGCCCAGAGTCTAGAAGCTTCCATGCCTTCGCATAGGGAATGGGGGAAAAGACTGTGAATTATACATTGACTAAGGAACAGAAACAGTGCTGGATATTTTATTAAATAACTACAACCCTGTTAGGGTATTAAGATTAGCTCCATCTCACAATGAGGAAACGGCTGCTGGGGAAGTTAAAGTACCTTGCCTGCCCTGACATGGCTCATAAATGGGGGCTGTCTGTACATAGGGGTGCTGTGCCTGGGCTCACAGCGCCAGTCTCCACAGCCAGCTCTTGCTACGGCACCATTGCTCATGTTCACAGTTTCTCTGCTTTGGCCATTTTGGGTGGACTGGTTGAGCCGCCGTTGAGCAGGACCAGAGGAAACACCTGTGGCCCATTCTTCCAGTCCAACCCTGATTCTGTCTCACACAGGGATGCTGAAGCCACACTACCGGGCTTCCTCCATCGCTCTGTGTCTCCTTTGCTGCCCCCAACAGGGATTCTGGGGCCAAAGCACACACTGGCTTGCTGAGGCTGTGGTTTCAGGCTTAGGAAGAAGGCAAAGATGACGGGAGTTACCCCAGGGCACAGGCTCACACGGGCCTCCTCCCTGCCACCCCTCCTTAAGCTTTATTTAACCAGGTAGCTGTGAGTGCTGTAAGGGAGGCTCAGCTTGGATGACAGTTGAACGCCAGCACTTGGCTCGGCTAAACCCACTCACGACCAAGGGCTCCAGAGAATGACCAGGAGCGTGGCAAGGAGGAGAGCAGCTCCCTGCAAAGAGACGGCCTGCCAGGGTGAGCTGTGAGCTCTGCCGGGCCTGCCAATGGCCTGCTAAGCACCCTTCATCCCTCTTTTCCTGGCTCATCGTTTACTTTCTCCATCCCTGTGTCTGCTCTTCTTTGTCTTGCCCTATCTATTTTATAATTTCCCTCTGCCAGCAGGTCTTTGTCCCTGTCTTTTCATACCTTTGTCTATCTCTCCCTCACTTGCTTTCTCCCTCCATCTCTAAACAAAACATCCCCACTGGGCTCCAGGACCAGACGGATTGTGAAATAGAGTCCCCTTCTAACGAGGAACGGCCTAGGCTCAGGTCAAAGCAGGAGCTGCTCACATGTGTGTGTGAACGCACACATACACACACACACACATACAGCAGTAGTCTAGGATGGCATGGGGGAGACATGGCTTCCTCTGTTTCCACATGTCCTGGGAAGTGTTCTCCCTTTTCCCTTCCCATCTACACAGTGAGTGAGTACAAGACGATGTGACACTGTCTAGTGTCCAGCACCAACACTCTATAATTCTGTCGAAAGGGGTGAGAGTGACAGCACAAGAGGTTCAAGCCCAGCAGTCCATGAACCCCTCTTTTCTCCTTGGGGATTCCTGGCAGGGGTCTCAAGATCCCCCAAGCACTGCAGCCTGTAGGATACTTTCCAGTGTCTCATGTTTGACTTCCAACTGACCATTTTGTGGTGCCGTAACCCATTTCCTCTGGGCAGACCTTCACACATAGGCACACAAGAGGTACGCCCCAGCTGCCACATGCTCAGGGTAAGTGGCACTCTGTCTGTAGCTCCTGAAGAGCACTTGTGCTATCCCCTCTACTCTGCACCAACCTCCCCTCCCTGGAACTGGAGCTAGGGTCTGACCTTGCTGAGGGATGTGAGGTAGAGTAGGGGCAGGACTGAGAGAGGGGGCATACGGAGGGACAGACATGAAACAGAAAATGGTAGGAACTTAGATACGAGCTGTTTCCCTCACAGGACCAACTCCTGCCTGGGGGAGCACTGGGGGAGGGCAGGAGGACTCTCAGCCTTGGGATTTCTCTGGGCAAGGGAGCCCAACCTACCTTTTTAAAGAAAGAAGTCCCAGAAAGGGAGATGAAGCCCAGAGAGGCATTTGCCCAAGATGTAGTATAAATCTCACCCTGCTCCACAGGAAGGAGGAGAAACCTCATTCACAATCCTGATAAATTGGAAACTTAATAAGTCCAGGCCCGCCCAGATGAGTCCTCAATTAGTGGGAGGAGGAGAGCACTGCCAATTCCCTTCTCCTTGGCGGTGGGAACCATGCCGCTCAGCCCTCCCTGCCCCTCTGGAAACTCCTGGGAAATGGCAACAACTTTGAACATTACACTGGCGGCCCCCACCTCAGCGGATGTCCTTCAGCAAAGTCTGGGAGAGCAGACGTGACTCCTCTTTCTCCTTCCCTTCCTTTTTCTTTCTTTCTTCTTTTTCTGTTTTCCTTTCTTCCTTTCTTCCTCCTTCCCTCCTTCCTTCTTTCCTTCCTTTTTCCTTTCTTCCTTTTCTCCCTTCCTCCTTCCCTCCCTTCTTCCCTTTTTTCCTTTCTTCCTTCATTTTCTCCAT